>NC_039280.1:12904501-13237929 GCF_003368295.1 Carassius auratus
ACACACAGTTAGTGAGGTCTAAACAGAGACAACCACTAAAGGCAAACTTTGCTCCCAAAAACTTACAGGTAAAACAATTACTCTTTTCCCATCACTCAAAACATTATTATATTTCGTAACATCATATATATAATATATAATATAATATATATATATATATATATATAATATATATATATATATATAATATATATATATTATAATAGTAAACCCCTCTCACATGCACACACACAAACACACTTATCACTCAGCATGTCAATGCAGTGGAGAGGCATCATGTGTTGCTCAGATTATGTGGCAGGGTAAATAAACGCTAAGTGCTGACAGACGTGCAGGGGGTCGCTGTGATACACACTAGACAACACTCACACAGTGTGAGGTGACTCTTGATACTCTGCTAACATAAACCTGTGTGCATTCGTTTTTTAGGTCAAAAAGCTGGCAGTGAGAAGCATGTGATATTGATCATTTTGCAATTTTCTCTCCTTAAATGGCTCCAATGTTGCAGTGGAATAAATTTACAAGTTTACCTTTAACAATCTACTTTGCCCAATTTTAGATTTAACAACAAATTGCATTTAAGCTTGGAGTTTTGTTTTTGTTTTAAGATTCACCAAACTTAATTTAACTACAATTCTGGGAGGAGTAATATATTTTGTTTTCTTTTGCGCATCAATAATGTATTTATTTAATAATAATAAAAATACACTAAAAATAAATATATTGTAAAATATATTTAAATATAACTGTTTTCTGGTTCCATGTAAAATAAAAAGTAATTCATTTCTGTGAAGGTAAAGTTGAATTTTGAGCAGCCATTACTCCGGTGTCACATGATCCTTCAGAAATCATTCTAATATGCTGATTTGGTTCTTATCCTCATAAATACATTTGTTGCTTAATATCTTTTTTGAAGGAACACACACACACCCACACACACATATACAACACACACACATATATATATATCAATAATAAATTTTATATATTAAATATCTTACTCCTCCCAGAATTGTAGTTAAATTAAGTTTGGTGAATCATAAAAAAAAAAAAAAGCTCTCTTATATTTCAACAAGAGGTTCTGCATAGTCTTGATGTTAAAAAAAGGGCAGCAGAGGGCAGGAGAGAGAAATCAAGCATGCAGGACAGCTAGAGAAAAACAGAAAGATGAAAAGTCAGAGCCAGAAGGAAAAAATACAAATCAGGCCCAGCCTTGAGTCAACATATGATGCTACTGGAATCATAGTAGAATTAATTTCTGGAGAAAAATGGATTACTCATAATATGAGACTGCAAAAGCAAACAGTTAGAGACAGGATTAGCTCTCTAGTCCAGCTGACTTCTGTTTGAAACTGCTATTACTCAAAACTAAAAATCAGAGCCTGGCTTAGAAAGTTGGGAATGTGCCTACAATTACTTTGAACATTTCGTTGGATCAAGAGCAGAGCCAGACACAACATCATATACGCCGCATTATGTGAGAGGACACTCAACTGTTGGCATAAAGACAGTTTAAACATTACTGAAGTAAAACCCCTGGCCTTGTATAACAAACTAACAACCCTTATTTTATTAGGAGATGCATAAAACTAGTTTCTTATCAGACTGAATGTCACCTGACTCACCTGGTAAGTGCCGATACCAATGTGTTTGGGGTCGATCTTAATAAGCTCCGCTAAAGGGTCCTGAACACGCCTCCCAATCGACACTGAGGACAAAGAAAACAAACAAGAGGAAATCATCTCACCATTATGTGTGGTTACTGCTCAAATATAATAATGAATGTCTCATGAGAACAACATTTACACTTTAATAAACCACAGACTTAATTAAGAATAAATTAGGCTCACATGAGCATTAATCTATGCAAATTAGACTATTTAAATCATGCAAAGGCTTGTGTGGAATCTACTGCACTAATCACAGTTTAACAGATTATATTAATAAACAAGATTTGAAATATATGACTGAAGTATTTAACAATGGAAGCCCATTTCCACCACAGAATAAATAAAAAGTTAATTGCGATTCACAAAATGTTATTTAATTTATTTTTTTTAAAAAATTACAATAAATCAAAACATAAAAAAAAAAATCCGAGTTGTTGGATAAAAATTTGCAATTAACTTTTATTTGTTTTTTGTTTTTTGTATAATCCAGTAGTGGAAACAAGCTCTTTTATACAAAACTATTCAGCAGTCAATGTAAATGTGACCACATAAATATTTTTAAATATAACCAAAAAATGTGTATACACACATATTAATAATCATCGATTATAAAATAATCATTGTTATTTACATTCTTCAGTTAACAAAAGTAGAAAAGTTAACAATAAAGCAAAAAAAAAGCTAAATTAAGGCTGAAGTAATCTATGTAGAAACTGTGAACAAATGAAAAGATCATTTAACAGACCAGGCTACAGATGAATAAGCCCTCACATCTGTCAGAGAGAAAGAGAGAAACACAGCCAATAATAGACACACTCACTTATGAATCCCCCTTTCTTAGTAAATTGTCGAAGACAGGCAAAAACATGGGCCAGCTAAGAGAGGTCTGGTCAAATAAGAACTCAATTAAAGACAAATAAAAACCCAAATCAGAAAAACTTGAACCTAACTTATCCCAGGAAATGTGACCAGCCAAACACAATATTATAAAATGAAATGAACATAAGCAGTTTAGCACACTTGTTCCATTAGCTTTATCTAGTCTTGTTGAGGGTCAGCAAATGAAAGTCAGATTTTCATCTTTACTCGACCATATGTGCGAGAGTCAGAGAGCGACTCACAGGACAGATTGTGAGCCATGGCGTGGTTTTCTGCCCAAGCACAACCTCCACATTACAGAGAGTGGAGAGAAGTGCTTTTGTGTGCGCTGTACAAGGCCTGAGCTGAAACTCCATCCTTTTCCAAATATTATATAGGCAGCAATTTCCCACAGAGTTCAATGTGGAGACGCAGAGAGTGAGGCTTGGTGATCACGCTCCAGAAGCCACCTCAAAACCTCCATCCACAAGCACCTACTTCAGGCAGCACATCCACCTCGATCTGTACACAGACAACCACTACCTCTACAAAAAAATTGTCCTCAAAGTATGAGCACCTTTGTGGATCAGAGCAGGAGGAGTCATATAATGAGCAAGCAATTTTAGCAGGACATATAATAATTGATATATATATGAATGATAATTAGTCAAAAAATTAATTCATTGACATAAAAACAATATACATGATTAGTCATGATTGAATTATTTATATGCTAGTAATAATGTAGCAGTGTTGATGCATGAAACACAAAACACTACACATTTACACACAACCCACAAAAAGACAGTCCAATTTCTTACGCCTTTCATAAAAGCGATAAATATAGCTCCCTAGTTTGCTCTTGCACTTGACCAGAGGAAAATTTATGTTTAATCCCATATTGATTTAATGCTTTTATAGAGGAAGTCTGGTATAATTCTCAGATCCTGTTTTTGAGAACGTTTGAGCGATTTCCAAAGTTTTCGCCTTGCTTTTTTTTTTTTTTTCTGGAGGAGTAAGAGAGGGTGCATGTGTGGTCTGAACACAGGCAAACCTTTTTTACAGAAAGTTCTGTTTCACAGAAAAAATATCTAATGGGTATGACAGACAATAGAGAGAAGTGAATCGAAATGGTTTGATAGACTGTGAAAGACTATTTCCAAAAGTACTGTCACTGCTTCTGAATCCATGTATTGACCACTGGAGACATGAATGTGGCCTACAGAAAACAGTGAGTCTGTTTCAGACGAAGGAGACAGGGTTGACTGAAATGGCAAGTAAAGGTCTGGTTGACTGGGAGCTGAATTGGACTGACAGATAAGGCCAGTGCGACTGAAGACGAGGATTCTTGGCACTGGAAAATATAAAAGCTTTGACATTCATGTGTACAAGGCTGTATGTTTGCAAAATCTTAAACCATCTCATAAAACCATCTTTAGCACTACAGGGTCAATAACTATTGTCAAAATATTGCAATTTTTTATATCTTAATTGCGATTATAATATTAATTTATTTTATATAGTTTTATATAGTTTTATATAGTTTTGTCATCTTAAATATTTTTATAATTGATATATTTATTTTTAAATCATCTTTTCAATTTTTTTTTAATATATTTTAAGACTGTTAGCACTGGCAGATGGGCGATTAATGACAAAAATGTTCAAATCTCCCGACAGCCATAATCAACAGTTGATAATGGGTTATTACTAAAAGTAGGTGCTTCTTTGACTTAGGATTTTGTGTTTGTCTGATTCATAACCATTAAATTGCATTATGCAAATATCTGGTATTCTCTCAATTACGGCACCTGACCATTTTTTTTTTTATAAATAAAAAATAAATAAAAACAATAAAAAAAACATAAGGTTGATCACGGTTCTGAAAGCATGAAAGAAGGAATATGTAAATCACCTGCACTCCTTAAGTTGGGATCCATGTCAGGCATCTCTTTAACAGCCTCTGGACTCACACTGTAGATGGACGCTCCTGCTTCATCTGTTATACTGAAACAACAGAGAACACTGAAGCACATTTCCAAGTAAATCAAAGCGGTAACCTCATGAAGACCCCAGTGAACTTATGAAGCTCCCTCAGTACGTCTACAAGGTGACAGACCAAAGACTCAATTTAAATACATTTCCATAGAAAGCTTGTAGTTGATACTGCAGGCACCGAAGTTTAGAGTAAACAGCAATGCTCGGATGACAAACTCATAATAAACAGCAATTTTCTGTTATATATTTTTATTTTAATTTTTTTTCTTAAACTAATGAGAAAAAAGAAACAAAGAAAAATGTTCTGAGCTCAGGAGGTTATTGGGATGTTATGACTGGTTTCTGCCACTCAAACAAATGTAAACTATTTACAGGTATTCAGAGGAATTTTTTAATACTGCAGAAATTATATTGAAAAATCTACTGACCAAATCTACTACTGACCAAATATTTAAAATTTTTATAATCTTTTTTTTTTTCTAATTTAGCAAAGCATTTTATTTGTAAAAAAAAAAAATATAAAAATAATAATAAAATATAATAATAATATAATAATATATATATATATTATATATATATATATATATATATATATTATATAATATAAATTATAAATAATTATATTTATATTATTTTAAGGATTTTAGCAATTGGGAACAAATCACGGATTTGTGGTAATGCACTTGGAACACGGATCTAACGGACCAAGAATAAGTGAAATCATGGGTCAATACTGACATCTAGAGGACATAATGGAAACGTGTTTGCTGCTAATGGTATTTTTGACAAAACTAAAAATAGATTTTAAATGCTCCTGCTGGAAAACTGACCAGTGCATGCAACTTCTTTAATTATAATTATAATAATAATATTATTATTATTATTATTATTATTATTATTATAAATAATGCATTTCATAGAAATTTTATTAATATTATCATATCATTATGAAATTTAAAAAACTATATATATATTCCTTCTCAACGGCTTAGTTCTTAACTGACCTCTCTCTGTAAACATCAGCAGGGATAAATGTGCTCTGTACATCATTATCACCAGTTCAGAATGACCCTACAAATTAGGGCAGATCCCCACTGCAGCCTCCATTACATTTGCTGCCTCTCTATTGGTGCCTAAGGGCTCCTTTGGTAACTTTGCCAATTAGTGTCATCATACTCATGACAGAACGCAGAGGCTTTGTGACACGGACCTCCAGTTTGACTGGTGTCCTCATTTTCCCAGAGCCTTTCCCTCCTCCTCCTCCCTCTCCATCCCACATCTGACACATCGCATGATAACGGTACTAACAAGCCCTGGCATATGACCTTGGGGTCAAGGTGGAGCAGGTTATTAGTGGGATTATTAACAAATTAAGAAAGAAACACATGCCAACCTTGATAAACATTAAAATGAAACTTAATTATATAAATATAAAACTGGATAAATATTAAATTATGTATTATTTATGATGAATAAACCACATAGCCTAAATAAATGAATTGTAATTTATTAAATCAAAAAGGCTGCAAGAGATAATAGATACAAGCCCTGAACCATTCTGACACCGATAACACACCCATCCACCAACCACTTCTCTTCATTAAGGGCACGGCTGAACTTGCAGAAGGCCCAGCTCGAGTGGACACCAAGACATAAGAACAAAGACAAAACTAGCCTGCAAGTGCTGCAGATGACTTGATGACCCTGAGGTCTGACAGTCACTCACTCAGTTACTCACACCCAAATACTCACTCACTTTGGGGACTATCATGTCCTATGAGAGACTCTGGGCAAAGTCATGGCCGGTGCCCTCTAACTGTAAGTAACGGTGTTTCTCAGTGTTTGTCATCATCCTCCAGGCTGGTCCATCTCCCACTTCCGATGTCCATGACCACCGGGTGACACCAGGAGATGGATACATACTTTGATACTTGCCCCCTAAACACATGTTCTAATAAATGCATTCATCAGATCTGCCTGCAGGGCGAAGAGATATCCTCACCGCAGTGGACAGAAGTCCACTGTTCTTGATAATACTGGTCAAATTTGGACAAAATAAAAGTCAACATTGCACACAATGAAAGTGTTTTTCTGTACATTATTAGGTGAATCAGCACTACAGTTCATGTGATTTTTTTAACCTGACAGGAGTAAATTGTATTTTTGTAAAAATGTTTACATTCTAAAACACAAAAATACAGTTTACTCAGTAAAATCAAATACCACTCAAGAATTTTGATTAAATTTTTTTTTGATACATGGGATGTGAAACAATGGGAAATGTTATCATTAAAAAAAAAAAACAAAACTATCCTACACACTCAACCGGTCAAAAGTCTGGGTTTGGTAAGATTTATAAAATAAAAATAAATAAATAAAAAAAAATTGCATGAATTTTCTAAGTTCATAATGGCCACATTTACAATAAAATGTTAATATTGTCGAATATTATTACAATTTTAATGTAACATAACTCATCTATTTTAAACATTGTGCTTCTTAATATTTTTGTGAAAACTGGTAGTTCTTAATGATTCTTTGATAAGCTGAAATTGCAAAATAACAGTATTTATTTGAAATAGAAATCTTTTGTAATGTCACAAATGTTTTACTGTTATTTTTTATCAATTGAATGCATCATTGTGGAACAAAATTATTCAATTTTAAAAAAGTCTTACTGACCACAAACATAGAGATGGTAGATTAACTTAACATTCCAATTCTGAGCGATTATCTTTGACTAAAAGATGAAGTTGCTTTGACTGAAAATCTCAAGTAATTGTGCTGGCACTGCATGCGTGCACACAGTGTTAAGCTTTGCAACCTTGACAATACAGCCTGTTCATTATCATAATAAAATACAGTCAGTCAAACATTTGAAAAAAAACACCGCTCAGTTTAAATATGTAGTAAAACCTGTGCTGTTAAGTGTTAACACCGTACCGTCATGATGTTATGTAAAACATTTTGGATATTGGAACGTGAGTGAAGTACATAATAAATTACAAATTGTCATTCAAATACATTGTGAATATGGAAACATTTTATTTGTGTCGAATGAGAGGCCCAACGTTGGTTTCAGTTCGTTTTAGCCTAAATGAACTCATTTTGGTTTTGTCGTTTTTACTGCTATAACATCTGAAAGGCCTGTTTTTAATTCTTGTTCTTTTCTAAATACTGTTAATTTAAATTATTTGTTGTGGATTGAGGGGAACTAAAATAGTCTAGCTATGTTTACAGTTTATTATGATGTTTGTAAACATTTTGTGTCATCATTAGCCCTATTTCTGAAAGAAATAATAAAATGCGACTACTTATACGTGACTTATGTTTTTTACGCATAACATATTTTAACCATACAGCAAACCTTTTAAATATTTTGATACATTACAAAAATGTAATAAATTAAACCATTTAACTTAATTGTATTAATCGGTCAAAATTCTTAACGGTCAGTTAACAGTTAACCAGTTAAAATGAACATCCCTAATATATATATAACTATGTTGGCCAATTACTCAGAGTCAGTGGACCGAAGGGATTCCCAAAACAGAAAAAACAATCATCAGATATCAAGCCAATGCCAAGTCTAAACCCGGTCACATTTTTTGCCTAGAAAAGGGCCAAAATGGCAGGTGTCAAAGGCCGTCAGTCTCAGGCTCTGTGCCTGAGGTAGAGTGTGGAGGCGCAGTTAACAGCACATTCAATCTGCTGCCACCACCACACAAGTCTGAAAAGAGCAAAACCTCACAGCCACTCATGTCAAACTGGTGGCAGATGTTCATCACCCCCTCAACTCCCCTTCCTGCCTTAAACACCCAAAGAACTGGGCAGCAGAGTGTCAGCGGGCCAGGTTACGGGATTTTTTTTTTTCATGTAGCATACAGGAAAATGTACAGGTTTACCCAAGAATACTGAACCTAACCAAGAATATTGTTGAGATTTGAAGGTTTACACTGTGGACTGGAACTAGCAATTAAAAAACGCAAGTGTAGCCCAAAAAAGGATATCCCAGAGGTTTCCATATCTTAGTTTTCAGTTTCATTGGAAGCCTGCTTCATATATGCAGATGTGGAATTGAGGTTTCCATGTTTTTATGTTGCTTGCATTTTTTTTTTCTATACTCCAAGGAGCTATAAACTACGACCTAAAATGGCCAAACACAAGTAAATGAGGCGTGAAATGTGCAGCATGTAAAAACTTCACTTGTGGGGATTGCTTCCAGTTGTTCTGACATCACAAGAGATCATTAGATTAGAAATTGACAAATGGGAATTTGGCATCTGGGTTTAAGGCAATGAAAACTTTCAAGCAGCCCACATGCTTGATCTCATGCTTGGCTGCCACAGATCAATCAGCACGAGCCAGATTGGGAGTGACACTGCAGTATTCATGTCCGTTCTTCTGGATACTTTATGTTAAATGCAAGAAAGGATTCAGAGTAAGCTAAAATGTCTGATATACTCATACTATAGATGCCAAAATTTCTTATTATAAATAAGAAAAGAGTTTTTATAACATATGCAATTTTATATAATTTATGATTGAAAAAAAATTATACAATTGTAATTCTGCAAGGAAAGTGACAGTAAAGACAATTATGTTACAAAAGCTTTTTTTTTTTTTATGCTGTTCTATTGAACATACGACTCAAAAAGGAAGCATTTCAGCAGCACTCACTGTTCTCAACATTGATAATAAATGTTATTTGAGCACTAAACTATTTCTGAAGAATCATGTGGCACTGAGGACTGTTGAGAATTCAGCTTTGCAATCACAGGATTAAACATCTCTGATATATTAAAATAGCAGACAATATTATGGTTTAACTGTATTTTTGGTTCAATAATAGGAAAATTAGTGGAGCAAAATATATATTTAAAAAAAAAAAAATCTTACCCCAAACTTTTGAACAGTAGTGCATATACAACACCACAAATCAGCTGTAATATATGTAACAAATTGCTATGTTTTTTTAGCAAACTGAAAATGCCTAGATTTAGGCAAAAACTATATTAATAGTATATTAATAAGCTTTAATTGTTCATTGTGATAGCTATAAATCTATAAAACACTCCTATTGGGATTACTATGTCATACTGGTGAGTGTGTTCCCTAACCAATATAACTCTTTGAAAAAATGAACTGCAAAAACCACTGTAAATACATATATTTGGAATAGATGTATTAGATCAAAAAGAGATCCTACTTTTTTGAAATGCTAAATGCTTTACTTTTTGATGCTAAGAACAACCTAACAACAAATATAAGATGGCACACACTAACATCACTTCAAGACACATCATTGTCAACCAAGTGCAGACATTAACATAAATCTCAATGTATTAACAGCAGTCAATCAAAATTAGGGGGCTCAAGACAGTTGCTCATGGAGCCACTGGTTCTGGCTGTCCTCTGTGTTGCGGACATCTATCCCTCAGTGAGCCATTAGCCATGGGCCTGTGACTGGCAAATTTTCCTCCTCGTTCCTCACTGTCCTAATCACCCTACCCAGAATCCTCCTCAAAGGACAAACTTCCCTGATGCAAAACTCTAGTCATCCAAGACCTTACAGCAAAAAGTGATTTCACTTTACCAGGAGCGCTTTGACTGTAAAGGACATGTATTCAATCATACATCGGCATATATGAAATAAATAAATAAACATATAATTTATGCACATATAAATAATAAATAATATAAAAATAAAATAAGAATTATTATTAACAGCTTACATAATACTAGTACTACCAGTTTATAATAAATCAATATTAGATAGCAGTAATTATTATTATTATTATTATTATTATTAATAGCTTGCATTTACATTTAATGATTTTATTTATATGTTCATTTCTTATACAAGCTTATGTAAATAATTCAATGCCCTTTACAGCCAGTTTGCACCTGGTAAAAAGTATAATAATAATAATAATAATAATAATAATAATAATAATAATAATAAATACCATGTTTATATTATTATTATTATTATTATGTTTAGGATGAATAGCATGCATTTACATAATTAATAATTTTATATATTTATTTCTTATACATGCTTATATGTGTAATACAACGCCCTTTACAGACAGCTTGCTCAGGGTAAAAGTATGAAAATAATAATAATAATAATAATAATAATAACTCATCTATTTATAATTTACAGAAATCAATCATTTCTTTCCTGTTAAGACTGAAGCAGTCAAGTTTAACAACTGATCCCAGCAACAGTGTGTACTGAAGGAAAAATAAAAGGGATAGAGGAGAGAGCTCCTGTAATTCTGTGTTCCTCTGTAAAGTGAGTCTAATGACCAGAGACTGGCCGGCTGGTGGTAGAGAGCCAGCCTGAGGGGAGAAGGGTGGTCTTCAACCTTAAGAACTGACAGAGCTGTCCAGTCAGTCTGTAGCCATAGCTCAGTGTCAGGATCACTGTCCTGACAGTCAGGAACACTACAGACTCCCTCGTTAAGCAAGATACATGTCATTTTGTCCTTCAGGGGCGAGAGGCAAAGTCAGGACCAGACAACAGCAATGACTAGAGTCAGAGCAGAACATTTAACATATTCCTTAGGCGGGAGACAATTTATAATACATAATGAACAAACCACACTCACTTTAGGAACAAGTGCTCGAAACTCATTTTATGAACAAACAGCAATGGCACAGAATATGTACTGAACCCCTAACCCAAATCTGTACAACATAACTATGACAAATCCATGACCAAAGCCCCAATGGTTTCTGCCAGCAGTGTAAAGATACCATACCAGCCAAGGTCAACTTTTAGTGGGTCATCTTGGATTTGATTCATGTTGGTGGCCATTTGAGCATGTCTTAGTCATGAGAAGGAAAAAACAAATGCAGTGTGCACACACAAATACTGATGTACACACATACAGTCAGAGATTGTATTCCAGGAATCTCCCTCCCCAAGTTCACAGCCAATCATCTGTAGCTTTACTCATAATTAATACCAGTTTAATTCATTGTATTGGACTAGAAGGATAAAAGGGCCTGATGGTAAAGAGTGGTGTAACAGAGGAGGGCACCACGGAGGGGTTCCAGAGGAGAGACTCAAAGCACGGTGGAAATCTCAGCTAATATATTGGAGCAGACTCAACTAGGCCAAACAACTACAAAGTTCAATGAGAGGTCATCTCCTCATCACTCATGTGGGCTGCTCAACCTACAGCACAGGTGATGTGCAAACAATCCCAACAGAGACCACACCACATACATATACACTCACTTTAACAAAAGTGTGGATGGAAAATGTGAAAGCATTAACAAACTAGCTAAAATACTGTATATGAGCAAAACAGATGTGGCCACTGAATGTAGATTCTGTGCATGCTTGTTAGTATTTTTTATTACTCATTATTAATACCACAAAAATACAATATTTAATATAAAATTGAAATATAGTGAATATTATTCACCTTATTTGGCAACTAAAATAAGCTTTGTATACATTTTGCAAGATTTCCAATTCATTAGCTGCTATAGGTAAATAACTTCAAGCATAAACTGCAGTAAACTGTTAAAGTGTGTGTGAACGAAGTCCTGCACATTACATGATGCAGACAAGGAATATATTTGTGGCCACAAATTAAGAATTTGTTTCCTTTTTTACTTCTATTCAGTTGTCTTGTTTTAGGTAAATCGGTGCCATAAATTAAGAACTTTAACTTAAGATTTCTGTATAAACAATTATTTCCTATTTCTTTAAAAGAGCATCCAAGGCCTCAGCCGAAAAAGGCCTTATTATAGAAAGAAAGAACCAAATGAAAATGTCAAGAGGTGAGTAATTATCCCAGTATTGCTCAAGGAACCACCCCACAAACTCAACAGGCTAAAGTCTCTTCATTTAAATAAAGAGCAGCAGGTCGCTGAGAGCTGCGCTGCTCATCCCGCAGGCTCAATACCGCATACAGTCTGCCGGCACCGCCTGTCATTCCTCTGGAGCAGTAAGGCGAAAGAAAGGACAGGAGACAGCTAGCGGGGACGTCGGGACAGAAGGAGGGGAGCAAGTGACAGTAGACGGGGGGGCAACGGATGATGTTTTATGTCTGAATAAGCTGAAGAGTGGGGAGACAGATAGCAGAAGGTGCAAATGAAGTTTAATTGACTAGTGATGTACAAAGTGCACTGTGGAGATGAACTTTTAAAAGGGAATGAATGATGTGTTAGAAGAAGAAACACTGTGGTGTAGTTACACATTTCCAAACACACATACACCCAAAAACATATCTACACTATTACTCTAAGGTTTGGGTTCAGTTGTTTTGTTCTGTTTTACTTCTAATACTACAAATAAACTTTTACTTAGCAAGGACACATTAAATTGTAAAATAAATAATAGAAAAATATTGCTGTACTTTTTTTTTTTGTACTTAAAGTATCAGTTTAGACAAAAAAATAAGCAGCACAACTGTCAACTCTGATACTAAAGAAAATGTTTCTTAAGCAGCAAGTCAGCATATTAGAATGATTTCTGAAGGATCATGTGACACTAAAGACTGGAGTAATGGCTGCTGAAAAAACATCTTTGCCACCACAATAAATATTGACATTTTAAAATATTCTAAAACAGAAATCAATTATTTTTCATTTTTGAACATGAGATATTTATTTATTTATATATTAAAAACCATTAAAAAGTCTAAAACAGTTAAATTTAAGTTTTAAATTGTAGTGTACAATGCACAAAAGTCAGATATATGCATGTTTTCAACTAGCATAAACCCTGAATTATTTGAATATCTGACTATTATTATTTTTTATATGTGGACATTTTTTCAAAAATTATTAGAAATTAAAATAAAAAGTATTATATGCCCCTTTTAACCAACTACTTTTAAAGTGTACCTGCGGATATTTGTTTGTTAAATGTGAAATAATGCTTTCATACAAATGTAACCACTTGCTATTTCTTTGTGGAATGTCTGAGCATTTCACACAAGTGAAGTTAGCATATCCATTTCTCCACTTAAGGGGATCATTTAGAATGCAATTTTATAAGTGACATTTATTTCAACTAGCACCCTGTTTCTACAAATACTTGTCTGTGACTACCACGACTGGAAACAGAGTTCAAACTGTCTGGCACACCCTGGCTTGCCAACCGATGTTGCACTGCCAGTGTGGAGATCTCACATCTTCCACTTTCATTTTAGAATGGAGGTTGAAATGGATCCACTTGTGGAGCGCCTTGGATGTCAAGTTTGACACATCATGCTCTGCTGAGAACTACTGAGACAGACCTGGCAACCCATCTGAGCCACACTGAGGGATGCGGAGAGCTGTAATGAAAACCGCCATCAGTGTACACCATAAACGGCCACTTCAGAGCGGTTCTGGGCAGCTCTCCAGTCAGAACCAAAAGTCAACAAACACGAGTCTAGCTAGATGGAGAGAGAGACAATCCCAGATCTAGTCTTTATTTGGGTTGGATGAGAACACATCGGACTGGTTTGGTTTGAAGGATGGTGAGAAATATTTGTTTTTAATTAGAGGCAGTCAAACAAGGTCCAGATACCATTTAAAACTCGCAAGAGTAACACATTCCAGACCGGCACCATTTCCTTTGCTCCTTTTCTGCGTACCTTGCTTGACGGTTGCTATTTTCGCTCTTAGTGGTGTTTATTGATTAAACATTTTCAAATTTCAAGCTGCAGTTGCACTAAGACTGTACAGGAGCCTGATGTGACCTCAAATAAATGCAGTTTTCATCTCTACACCAAAGCCAATAACTGCTGAGCAACTCTCAGAAGAACAACATCTGCTGTACTGTTCACTGCTCGGTTTTTAAAAAAGAGAAATGCCATACCAGTAGGACACATCGATGGGCTTGAAGAAGTGTTGTTTAATTAGGTCTGTAAAGAAGGCCTCGGTCTCCCTGCATGCTTTGCCATTTCCTATTACAATTGTTTGACAGCTGTGGGGGAAAAAAATAAGTTACTCAAATATATACACCATATAGGTCAAAGGTTTGAAATAATTAAGATGTTTAAAGAGCTTTTTAAAGACGTATTTTATGCTCACAAAGGCTGCATTCATTTCAACTCAAAAAAAAAAAAAGAAACAATAATTTTGTAGAATATTATTGCAATGTAAAATAACTGTTTTCCTTTTTAAATATATTTGAAAATATAATTTATTTCTGTGATGGCAAAGCAGAAATAACAGGGGCATTACTTTTTTCTTCAGTGCTTTTTCAGGATTCGTAACATTATAAATGTCTTTATGGTTACTTTAGATAAATTTGCAAAATACTAATGTATTATTTAATTAATTTTTTAAAACGTTCTTACCCCAAACTTTTAAATAGTAGTGTGTCCCCCAAAATATTAAGAAGCAAAAAATATTGTTAGCTGAAATAACTGAAATTTTATTTTGCCACCACAAGAATAAATTACAACTGAAAATATATTCAAATAGAAAAAGAGTTACTTTAAATTGTAATATTTCACAATATTGCTGTTTTTACAGTATTTTGATTTAAAAACTGTTATCTGTGGTTGCAATACCTGTGTTTGAACATAAGATGGCGCAGTTTTTCTGCTTCTTTGTGTTTAGCAGGACCATGGAGGTACGCCACATCTGTGTGCAGAATCTGACCTGAGGAAAGAAAAATAGGAAGATGATATGTCAGGACAGCAGAAAACGTATGAGACTATATTTTATCTGGGCATCAACTTAACAATACATTAGCATCATGAAGGTACAGCGGACCCCCATTTTTTCCTCTTTGATTTTCCTGCACTCATCACCTTCTCCCTCTCCTCTCAGACAATACGGCTGCCGTTTTCTGTCAGCCTGAGAGAGACAGTCTAATAGCAATAGACACCTCAAGAGCCAGGCAGGTCATGTGACTCCACACCCACAGACCTGTCACAGTCAAGCTGGGTCTGCATGTGGTGCTGCTGCGGGGCAGAGGGCAAAACATGGCAATGCCACCTGACACACACCCGCCAGGCCGATCAGTCGCCTGGATGCAGGGCACACACAGGGCACAGCGTGCTGCTCCTCCCACCGAGAAGGCACATTCTCATCACACCTGCCAATCAGACACTCTCCTTCACCAACTTTAAAAAATAATTACAATTAACAGGCAAAAGTTCACCATGTTAGTCTACTTCAACAGTAGTCTATATTTTGTGGATTACAAAATTTCAAAAATTAAATAAAACTCAAATTTACCATAATTATCCATTACCACAAGCCACTTTCATTAGTTGACAGCCAAAAGAAAAACTAAAAAAAAATACCAAATTATTATATAGTTATACAGTACTATATTGAAAAGTAATGTTACAATATTACATTAAAACATTAAGGTAAAAAAAAAGCAACTTATGTTTTTATCTTACTTTACGAATTATATTTTTCGTAATGTATCTCTAGTTTTAAGTTTTAGTTATTGAGATTTAAATAAATAATAAAAGAATAAATAAGCTTTCCATTGATGTATGGCTTGTTAGGATATGACATTTTTTGGCCTAGATACAACTATTTGAAAATCTAGAATCCGAGGGTGCAAAGAATCTAAATATTGAGAAAATCGCCTTTAAAGTTGTGCAAATTAAATCCTTAGTAATGTATATTAGTAATCACAAATTAAGTTTTAATATATTTACAGTAGGAAATTTACTCAATATCTTCATGGAACATAATCTTTACTTAATCTCCTAATGATTTTTGGCCTAAAATAATAATCAATCATTTCGACCCAAACAATGTATTGTTGGCTATTTCTACAAATATACCTGTGCTTCTTATGACTGGATTTATATAGATATAGACTTTTTATAGACATTTATTCAAAGTGGATTCCACATTTCTTCTGGCTCTCTTACTGGTTGGGGACAGGATTGCTATTTTGCAGCCGTGGTGAAACCCTGGGTCCACTCCCATGATGACTCTCCCACGCACCGGACACATCAGAAGGCGCTGACGCAGATTCCGAACAAACATGGCGATGGACTCTTTTTCTGCACTAACAGTCAACTTAGTCCTGGGACAGGAAGAAAAAGAACGTTATAGAAAGAAGATATGGAAAAAGAAGCTTAACCATCCGGCAAGAACAAACCTGTAGCCTCGACTGAGAAAGGGCACAATGAATCTCTTGAAGGATTCTTCAACAGAATTCTTCAAAATCGCCATCAACTCTGGCCGTGCGAATCCTTGTGGCCTCCATCTGAAAGTCATACAGCAGGAGTCCATCAGTTTGGACACTCATACAACTGTGTTCCAAATTATTATGCAAGTGACATATCAGCAGGATTTCAGTAAAATTAAAATTCAGAGGGTAGCATTTCAAAGAAAGTGTTTTTGTTTTATTTCCCTTATCTATATATTTAGATAACTGCTTAACCTGCACCTTTACAGTGTAGAGACTGTCAAAAGAACAATGATATGTGCATTCAAAATCTGAGATTGTGATTGTATAATAACTACATGGAAATAAATAGCTCTGAGTAACGAAGGAGAAAAATAATTTTCTTTTTGAAAACAGGGTGCTTTTCATTTTTATTTCATTAGATGAAAACTAAATTCTGGCACAACAAATTAGTACATCCGTACATCAAAGTTTATAATAATTGATAATGGACTTTCTAATGTTTTTTTTATTTAAAGATGCATAAGAACATGCTCACCAAGGATGCATTTATTTAGTTAAAAAAGCGAAATGGTAATTTGTGAAATATTAACTGTAATGTATTTCTGTAATGGTAAAGCCATACCAAAAAAACACACATCCTTGGTGAGCATTAGACACTTCTTTAAAAATAAATAAATAAAAACTCTGCAATGGAAACCCTTTTGATCTATAGTGTAAAAATGGGTAACACTTTATTTTAGTGGCCAGTTCTCACGGTTACCTAGTTGCTTATTAGCATGTCTATTATTAACATATAGGTTGTTTATTAGTGCTTATAAAGCACTTATTCTGCATGACCTACATTCCTAAGCCTACTCCAAATCTAAACTTAACAACTACCTTATTAACTATTAATAAGCAGCAAATAGGGAGTTTATTGAGGCAAAATCATAGTTAATAGTTCGTTAATAGCAAGAATTGGACTTTAAAATAAAGTGTGACCTAAAAATGTAAAATAAATTTGATTTAATTAATACATATTAAAATACTAAAAAAAGTTAAATAAATTTCCTCTGAAATTAAATAAATTACACGTTGCATTAAAATTAAAATGCAAAGTTTATTAGGGTAATCTTATAGTTTAGGGACCAATTCCCACAATTAACTAGTTACTTATTAGCATGCATTTTATTAACATATTGTCTATTTATTAGTACTTATAAAGCACATATTCTACACGACCATATTCAACATCCCTAATCCTACCCAAAACCTACATTTAACTACTTTACTAATAATTAATAAGCAGTAAATCAGGAGTTTATTGACACAAAAGTCATAGTTAATGGTTTGTTAATGGTGAGAATTGGACCTGAAAGTGTAACTATATATTCATAATATGCATGTCGTATGTTTATTATATTTAATGAAACTGGCAAATAGAGCTTTGAGTAATTTTGGGTTGAATATACAATACGATAATGTATATATGGAAATACTGGTTTAATATTGACTAAATAAAATTAAAATTTTTATTATTTAAACATTTTAAATGTAATTTTCATTCATTATCAAAAACATAACCTAAATGGTTTCTGTGACATGGTGGAAAGAGCTACATCAATACCAAAACCCGTGGATGTAAAAGTCAGTTGCCAACCCATTGCCCATTAAAACGGCAACAGCATTGGACCAGACCACGAGGGAGAGAGGAAGAAGATGAGGTGTGGTGTGTGTGTGTGTGTGTGTGTGTGTGTGTGTGTGTGTGTGCACTGTGGGTGTGTGCTGACCTGACGTTGATGCACCACCTACAGAAGTCATTCTTCACCCTGTCGGGGATGTTGACCTTCACTGTCAGAATCTTCAGATTCTCCCCACGGTTAATGGCTAACGTCTGAAACAAGAGAGTAACCTGTAGAGACAGCCGACACAAGGCGAGGCACGGTAGCGCACCGTCGGTCCCACCCCCTCCCGTTCTCTCCTTAAACTAGTCAGTGTGCACCAGGACCCACTCGTGTCGCACCGAAAAGCTCTGTGCCTCTCTCATTTTCCCTTACTGGCCCTCTAAAGGAAAGTGACATGCTGTGAAGCAAATAGTTTTAAGTATCTGACCTTTTCGGAGGAAAAGCTTTTGAAAGGAAACAAGAGGGAAAAGATGACCCATCAATCTGGACTCCAAGCGGAAGAACCGAGCTGACAAATGCCACCAACCCCCTACACAAAACACACACCCCACCACAGAGCAGGCATCCACCCCCTCTGCACCGCTCAACAGCTAATGGCCTGATCAAGACGTGAATTAATGCAGCCAGAAATATGATGAAAATTATATTTCCATATTTTGGCATTTTAACACCCTAAGGCAGCCGTTTACTTGGGTTTTCTCATGCGATGTTTATCGCATTTGAAGTTTTGCATGAGATGAGGGAAATGTCAAAACAAATATCAAAGTTGTCTCTGTTCTGTGTCATTGCAAACTTGTGACCATGTGTAGTTAATGCATATATCTATTAAGGCATATATTAAACTGGTCTGAATCATGCCATGAGTAAAATTACAGTTGAGAAGAAACATAAATATATTCTAAAAATACATGCGAGCTTTCTAGATTAATGGAGGACAAATTTGTGCCAATAAACAGGTGTCAAAATGAGAAAATAAATATTTTTCACAGATTTGGGCTTAGTGTCATATTTCAGACTCAACAGTCCAGGACATGACATTTTAAAAACAGAGGAGGGGGAAAATTTAGTCTAAATATTCAACATATCATGTTCCTCAATAACAATGAAATCATAATTGGAGAAATATGAGGAATGTAAGCGACAGAAAATTAATATTATTTTAAAGACTGAGCTATTCTGATTCAATATTTTTTCACCAAATAAAGTCAACGGCACTGCCGTAGAACAGAGCAATAGAGGATGGCCTCTACAAAAACAGAAAGAATGGATGAACTTTTCACTTCCTATTTTTGCATGTACAGGAAAACAAACATACACAACATGGGGCTCAGAATACACCAACGATCGTTCTCCATACAAAATAAATATGAACTCTTTCTTTACCAAGGGCAGTTTTGTTTTACAAAACCATTTGATGTTTAGCACTGATTATATTCTAGTCAATCTGTCATAAACTCAAACAAACAAGCAGAAAGCAAGACCACATTTTATTTGTTACTAATTGCCAATTTGTAGATTTTTCAGCTGCACTTTTAGAGAGCGTGCTAGAGGAAAAAAAAATTAAAATTAGTTAGTATTTCTCTTTTTAATGAACTGAAAAAATTGTTTGGTGCTCTAGAAATGTATGTTTACAGCATGTATAAAATTCATTTAATATAAATAAAACTTTATTATATTTTTTACAAAATGCCATGTTTCAACCAGAAGCTTAAAAACAGGCTTCTTAGATCTAAATGTTCGAAAGTAAAGTGGCACAGAAGTAAAAGAACGCAAGTAAAATATATAAGAAATAAAGAAACAAAAAAAAAAATAGAATATCATTTGGCTATGGTACATCAATATACAATGTATTTAAACATCACTTTCAAGTTATACTTATTCTGCATGCTTCTGTTTTTAGTCTTTTCATCTACTAAAATGTAGTGCAAAGTAATATTTTACAACAGTCATTTACACCGCTAGTGTAAATGGTTTGATCATTAACTTGAAAAAAATAAATAAAAGTAAATTATGCCTAATTCACAGATAAAGCATCAATGTAACCTCTGGAGTAACTAAAACCAACAAAACCTTTCACCAACCGGTTCATGGAACCCACACACACACACACACACACACACACACACACACCTGTCCTTAATACACTCTCACAAGCAATGTGTTAAATTAAACAAGCAAGTATGTGTGCATACACATGCCTCCTGTCAAAATACATTCCACGCTCTTCTCTAGCAAAACCACGAAAAGGTTCATTTTAGCCGGAGTGCAACAGCTCACAGGTCACGGCAAACTCAAATTAACACTCACTGACAATCTACGTCAGCAGATTAACAAGAGGGTAAACTGTATGCTTCACAGAAGATCGCACCACCACTCATTCACTCACTCATTGGGCCCGTCTTTCGCTCTTTGTCTCTCTCTCGCACCCTATCCCCCTCCTTTCTCAGAGCCCATGAGCGGCTGTCATCATGAAGCTGTGTCTGTCAATCCTAGCCTCTAATCCACAGGCACGTGGATGGGGACGTGTCACATATGTTAAGAGGGGGAGATCGGGAATGACTGGGGGACAGGGAACGGGGTGAGAGAGATGAATAGAGGGAGAAAAGGATGACAGAGTCACTGTGACATGTGGCCCACAACCAACTCTGAGTAAGCGGGTAACCGTGAAGTGAGAGAGGGGGAAGGGGACACCATTGACACAAACACATACAGTTAAACAGCGCTGACAGAAGAGCTTTGAAGAGTGGCACGAGGACCTGTTTATATGGCACAACACTGTCAGTGTGTGTGTGTGTGTGGACTGGTGGACTGTGTCCGAGTCCGTACATATACACTAGCTGTCAAAGGTTTGGACACACCAACTCATGGTTTATTAGGACTATTTTATAATAATATAACACTCATCAAAATTAAATAACACAAGCATGGGAGTAACATAGTGATTTAAAATGTTAAATAAAATAAAAATTATATTACAGTTCAGCTTCTTTGTGAGGGGGAACCTGAGATGCTTTTTACACAGTATTGAAGATGTTCACATGTATCCTAGACACTTGTTAGCTCCTATCTATTCCAGCTTTTGTTTTCCAAAGAAATTCAAATGCAGGAACAATTCAGTTTATATTCGTCTTCACAACTCACACAAGCTTTTAGGATCTTCCCTTTAAAAGGTTTTTTGAGATAATTAGAAATATAACTTTAGACATAGTTGCTCAAAATATTTTACTGGTAGTTAATTTAAGTTAAAACTATTTATAATAATAATAAAGAAGACAACCTAAAAAAAAAAAAAAAAAAAGGAAACTTTTTATTCAGAACAGAACTCAATGCAGAAAGCAGTTTTAACAGTTTCTCATTGTGGAAAAGGCTTTTGTGGAATTAGAGTGCAAGAAAGCAATATCGGTGGATATGATATTCCAATCTTCCAATTAAAAAAAAAAAGCTAAAAAAAAAGTTTCGAGATCTGAAAGTGCTCTGTCTGTAAAGTAAATCTCGTAAGACACAAGATAAAGAGGTGACCAAACCTGATGGTGCTGGATGCGCTGAACATCACAGGTGAAGTCAGTATACAGGCTGAACTTGGCAATGTCCTTTGGTTTGCTCTTCTGATTGCCCTGCTGTGGCTGCTGCTCTTTCAGCGCTGTTTTAGACACTGACGAGTGAATGGTCACCGAACTCCTGTCGCACCTGAGAATAAACATACATTCAGAGTAAAACACACACATATCATTACTGACTAATTGAGGACTGACAGGCTAGAAAGATCCACATAATGCCAACAGAGAAAAACAGATTAACAGATAATAGAAAGATGATAATTAAGAGGGACTGGATAGTCAGAGGAAAGAGTGAATTTGCTCAAATAATCAGTGTCTCACAGTGACTGTACATAGGTGAGAGTCTCTTTGTCCTTTGCAATCATATCTGCCAGGATCTCCTGCACACCTGTGGCCACCTCATCCAGGGTAGACAACCCTACAGACAGCAAACGAAACAGCTGAAATGTCCCATAACCTCATTCAGTCATCAGTGGCCCTGCGTTAACTTTTGAGAACTGCCCTTTTATTGATAGAAAGTGTGGAATAGTTGCACATTTTCACTCAGTTTTAGAAGTAGATAATATTGAAACCTCATACACAACAATGCATATAAATGAGAGAAATGTCTAGAAAAACATGTCACAATACTGCTTATGTCACTGTCTTAATATGTCAACCCATAGGCATAAGCAGTCAAAAACAAATTTAAAAGTACTTTGCTGCCCTCTATAGACTCAATGTCTTTTAGTAATTAAGGCTGCAAAGACAAAAATGTAAAAAGCACATGAAACAATACATGGAAGGGATGATGTAGGGACAATTAATCAGTTTCAAAAAGCATTAATAATGCTACACCTCAGAGGACACGGAGGTGTGAATGACGCTGCACAGTAAGGGGATTTCTTATTTATCCAAATTAACCAGGTTTTGGTTGTTTGCGCTCTGCAGATAGATCGTTGTATGACCTCTAGTACTGCAAGTGCTATAAAGAGCTGAGCACGTGTCTCTGTATGCTTTCGAATCGCTCTCACAGTACTTCGATGTCATACAACGATCAAAAAACAGCCAAAACCTTAGAAATCTTGGCCAGGACATGTCCCTAGAAAACAGCACATCTGGTCACCTTGCTCTACAAGCACTGTTACAACAGGCTTTAAAAAAAGCAAAACAGAAAAGGAAGATACCTTTAGTGTCGGGCTGGATCGAGGATTGCAGGTCCAGTTTCTGAGGTTCCTGAAGTAAAGCCAGGGCAACAGGTTCCAGTCCTAGCTCCTTAGCTCGCCGGGCCTTGGACAACTTACTGCCCTTTTTATAGGGAGCATACTAAAGAAAAAACTATTATTATTATTATACATAAATAGGTATAAGCTATTATAAAGTCACCCACAGTCAAAAACTCACCAAATGGTCAAAGTTTCTCATTAATAAGAAAGCTGGGAAGCTTGTTCTGCTCTGTTCTTACCACATGGTCTATTTCATCAGCCGTTGTGCAGTTCTTTAGAGCCATTTCCAGCTCAGAAGTAAGAACCCCCTCCTTCTTTAATGTCTGAGAAACAGATCTGCTCTTCTTTGCCACTGACCTAAGAAACATGTATAATATTAACTCAATGTATTTGTGTTATTAAAGTCTTCATCCTTTTTGCTTTTTTTTTTACTTTTCTTTTACGTAAGGAAAAATTTTTTTTAAACTGAGGTCTATTTAATTATCAACTTACACAACGGTTCAAAAGTTGGTAAGAATTTGTAATGTTTCTGAAAAAAAAAGTATTTAATGCTCACCAAGGCTGCATTTAGTTGATCAAAAATACAATAAAAACAGTAATAATGTTCTAATATCGGTACATAAAAAAAAAAAAAAAAAAAAAAAAAGTCCTGTCATGGCAAAGCTGAATTTTGAATTTTTTGAATGATAGATTTTGAAATTGTATATCTAAATATTTTGAGAAAATAAACACTTTTCATTGTAGTGTACATAAATAAAATATTATTTAGTCAAATTAATCAAGAGAGAACATAAGTAAGCTTCGTCATTTAATCCAACTCCTTACAGAATCACAAAGCAATGGTTCATGGAAAACATTACAAAATATCTGCTGCCATCTACAGGACACATTTGGTTATAGCAGCCTGATCAAGGTAATTCAAGCTAAACAAGACACATTAAAATACCAGAATACTTTTTGTGCCTCTGGAGCTTCTTGAATTAATTGCAAGAAGCTAATCAGGACATACAAATAAAATAAATTCAAAATGTTTCTTTAAAATGGTTAAATAAAGGTTTTATCCAACAACCACAAAACACTTACCGTTTCCTTGAATGTAAATATAGATTTAAATATGAAACTATATCAACTAAAGCATGTTACTGAAAATATAAAATCAGTGCTAAATAGCAGAACAGTTTGAAATTTAATAAAAAATTATTTCCTTTTCTTATCTCCTTCTTTGTTGTTTTGCCCTTCCAGTGTCTTACCGTAGCTCTTCAAGAGTCAGCTGCACATCTCGAACAGCATCGGCATCCATGTGGTTGATCAGCTCCTTTCTGTAGCGCACCATAAAGGGAATAGTGTTCTCCTCCTGGAAGAGCTGTACAATGTTTGCACACACCCACTGCTCCACACCAGACTTCTCAGCAAGAACCTACACGGGATATTAGAAGAATGTGTCCGGTTTCATTTGTTTTTTCTAAGCAAAAATAATGACCATCATACATTTTTACCATGAATAACCAAAGATACATCATTCTTTCTGTGTAACAATATTTCATATACCAAAAATTTTGTTGAATTAAAATCTTTACCAATTCAATTCTTTACCAAATCACTATGTTTAAAGATTTTTGAAACAATAAAGTAGGCACTTTATTTTCATTTAATATGTTTTCAATGTATGTAAAGTTACTTACATTTAATTAGATGGAAAAAAAAGGGAAAACATTTTTTGACCCATATATACTTATATTTCCCTGTAGAATGCTGCAATTGACCAATCAGCATCAAGTATACCAGAAAGCACTAAAATAATTTGAAATAGCAAATAATAATTCATTTGACAGTGCAACAGATCTTCATTGTGATCTTCAGGATGCTACAAACAAAAAAAAGTCAAAAACGAAGTCAGTCCCTAACACAGAAAGTAATAACCCACCTGAATGGGATCCCAATTCATCTGTAAGTCCTCCACACAGGGATTGCCCGACTTGAGTTTTATCGGTCTTCCCTGAGCTGAGTTTGTGGTCTTCTGCTTCTTCTGAGCAGGTTCATCAAAGGTGAAGCTGTCATTAGGCTCCTCTTTTTTCACCTTGGGGAAATGTTGACTGGATGATGGACACTCTTCGGGCATTTCTCCTGCATTATTACTGCTCAAGTTAATGGACAACCTCTATAATAAAGCAAAAATAAATGATTTGAGTACATAATGTCAGTGCTGGATAAATATATTTGAACTGTTTACATCAGTCAGGGGGAACCCATATTTAATAAGTCGTCATTTAGAAAAGCAGCTTGTAGTACACTTATTAAAGGGCAATTACTGTTGCTGATTTCAATTACTTGCCAAATGCCAAATAGATGTAGAATTGTGAATAAGGAAGAAAAACAGTATACCACAGTGAAAATCAAAGCACATGCATTATGACTTGCCTCTTCTTTGACTGCCACATGCTGCTGTAACTCAGGCTTCGGCAGAACTGCATCCTCAGTTTGTGGCTTTGTATTAGTCTTCCCCTTCTTCACTTTGGGAACCCGTGGAGCTCTGGGCTTCCTCTCTGCTTTAGGTTTTGGCTCTTTAGGTTTGGCCACCCTCTTGGTCACTTTTTTCTTTTCACCGGTTTCATCTGTCCCCCTCGGTTTTGCCCTTACTTTAGTTTTGCCTTCGTTTGAATTTGGTAACCATTCTTCTAACTCTTCACTGTCACCTTTTTGTTGGCCTGTCCTGTAACAAGAAAACAGTTTTATTTCATCCAGCATTCATGAAGAAGAAGAAATCAAAGCTACTATTGCAGACTTTTTTATGCAATAAAAACTGCAAATTGTTTTACAACGTTGACTGTTTAAAAACGTTCTGTGGTTAAAGAGCAGTTTGATACACCAGTTATAATTCATGAGTTTGTTCAACACTGTTAGTCTATCGGCTGAAACAGAAACAGAGTCCGTTTTAATGTACACAATGTTGTATATTAGCCCTTGAATGCTAATCTGAAAAATAAAAACTGCGTTGGTCTGAGCCAACAAAGCAAACCACTCACATATCATCAGATTCATCATCCGTCGCTGGTTCTGTGTACACCTTTGCTGTTCTTGTTCTTCGAAGCATCTTTATGTGGAAAAAAACAAAGAATGAAAACAAACTAGCGTTACATGAAATAAACAAGCTGGGATGCCTGGGATAATAAAAAGAAACTTGGAAGTGAATATCTTTTCAATATCTTATTACCGGTGACGTTATATCTAAGCGTTATATTTTCAGACAAACAGAACTGAAAACCTGTCCGCAGCTGTCACGTTAAATATATGAAAAATATGAATGGAAATGGAAAAGCGTGTTTAACACTGTTGAGGTGAATATTAAATGCCATCAATGAAATCTCTGCAGAATCAGAAAATCGTTTTGAATTTAGCGCGCGACAGCGTACGTTTCGTGTGATTTGTCTGGGATTCTGCTTCTGCAAAAACCAGTGATTATGTCAAAGATGTTCACCTATAGAAATTGATTATTTACCAAACCTGTTCAAACTTACAGTGTTCTTCAGACAGGCATCAAACCATAACCCAACCAATCCACGACTGAATGGTTTGTTTCTTCCTTACTAGCGACGTCAGCAGCAGGAAGTGATGTAGATAAAGTTCTCAAACTCTTATAATATATAATAAAAGTTCAGCTTGATGTTTTTTCTCAAATGTTTCCATAAACGGGAGCTGACCACCATGCCCAGTCCATGTTCTTTTCTCTTTGTCCAGTTCAGTGATTTGAACGGTTTGTTTTTCAATTATTGCCAAAGTTGTGTAAATAGTTAAGAGTGCTGCTCCGTGCGTTTTAAATTAAGCAAAAAGGAGTTCAATCTGACAGAAAAAAATCAGTTTGCAGGAAGACTGCAACAATCTGGTCAGCACCTAAGGATTTAAACGTGCATGCAAGGCAAGTCACATGCTGTATTGCCTTTTTGTGTGCATAATACAAAGAGCAACAATATCAGGAATTGTCATATCAGGGATTAAATGTAGTTTAAAATGTGACACTATGAAGTTTACTTTAAATTTGCAGTTTTAAAAAAGATATAGGCAATACAAGCTATTATTAGGACTAAAACTATTTAAATTAGTTTATGCAATTTATCAAAAGCAAATTCTCGAGTGGAAAAAATTATAATAATAATGTGTGCATATAAGCCCAGTCGGTGACCGTTGCTCCTGTCCTGTCCACTTCCGTGAATTTTTTTTTTTTTTTTTTGTCAATTATTATCAAAGTTGTGTGAAAAGTAAATAGACAGAGGGTCCACTGCTCTACAAAATGAAGAAAAGAATCAATAAATCTGAAAGAATATTTCAGCCAGCAGGAAGATTGCAACGACCAAGTCAGAAACCTAAGGATTTAAACGTGCATGCAAGGCAAGTTTGCATTGACTTCTTTTGAAAGTAATTCAGTCCTGTTTTGATAGACCGCGACATAATAACAACTGCATAAAAATTAACAGCAACAATATCAGGCAATGTCTAACAGTAATGTGTTATTATGTAGTTGGTTGTGGAAAAGAAGAACTTAAAAAAATGTGACACTATGAAGATAAATCAGACGTTTTTACTCCCAGTTTCTGTGTGCATGTTCTCCTTCTCTTAAGATCCCAGTGGCAATGGACTTGGACTAAAATGGCACTTCTTTCGCTTTGCATTCTCTCTGCATCAGTACTATTTATTCTGCATCTCTTCTTTGGTATACAACATTTTTTTTTTAGAAATATTGGTGTGGTGTCATCTATATATAGTTTATGATTTTTTTCCTAAACTCATTTGTGTATTTCTCCAGACTCTATTGACCTCAGCCAACCATCAGATATAGGTCTCAATCACACTTTAAATATCTACCTCGAACCTGAAGAGGGAGTCAGAGTGGGCGTGTGGTTAGTTTTAAGACATGTGACACATGCCTGTATATACACACACACAAAAAAAATCTATAAAACAAATTATAAGACAAATATTCAGGTTTTCAATATAAATATATACTTTTCCCCTCCTTTTATTATAAATGTTTCTAGGCACACTGTACCTGAACATAGATGGAAGGAAGCACAGGGAAAGGACCTAGACTGGTATGAGAAAGCTCTGGGGGACGGATCACCCATTTTCATCTACCTCCATGGCAACAGGGGTAACAGGCAAGACACATTTAATTATCTTAAAAGTTTTTTATACGCTAGAGTTTCATTCTTCATTTTGTAAAAAAAATATTTATTAGTCTGTTATTGATCTGCTAACCTATAGACAGTATACAATATCTGCATAATCTCAGAGAACAGTGATCTGACTTGTGCATTGAACTTCGCGCCTCTTTGCACTTGGGAAAGACTGGGATGGGCAAATGCATGCTAATACAACTTTTAGTTCCTCAGTGATTTGATTTGATTGATGGTGGTACAATTTAAAATGTGTACTTCAAAAAATGAATTAAACATATACATTTTGCATTATATTGAAAGTATGCACTTTTTTGCCTTCTTTATGTTCTAATTTTTGTACCTTTTATTAAACAGATCTGCACCTCATCGAATTGGAATTGCAAATGTGAGCAAACTCACTTAATTAATCATGAAGAAAGACTAAAAACTTGACTAGTGTTAATGACTGAAGTGTCTTGGACATACAGGTCTTGAGTGCTGTTGGATATCACGTTTTGGCGCTGGACTACAGAGGTGAGTTAAAATGTTGTCACTTCACTGTAGCCGATAACCGTTGGAGATCATTTTAGCCTTGAACTTCAATATACAGTATGATTTGTCTATTGCTTACTCAAATACGTTAAAACCTTTTAGGTTTTGGGGACTCCACTGGGGAGCCTACAGAGGCTGGTCTATGTACTGATGTCTTATACTTGTACCACTGGGTTAAGGCACGCAGTGGAAACAGCCTGGTGTGTGTGTGGGGTCACTCGCTTGGTAGTGGGTGTGTAGGATCTGCTTTTTGATGACATTTTCTAAGTTTGCTTCGAATGTATCAAAAACAACAAACAATGTTCATTAAAAACTATTTCTAAAGTATACAATATATAACTGCAGTTTTTTTTCTTCTTCAATAGTGTTGCCACTACCACTGCAGTGAAATTACTAGAACAAGGTAAGAATTTGACTGATTTAAAGACAAGCATGCTTTTGTTTGTCTCAGTGGTTCTCTTGAGTTTATATTTTGTCTTAATCCAAAAACTGCAAATTTCTTGACAGGAAATCAGTTTGATGGAATAATACTTGAAGGTGCATTCCTAAATGCGAGGATGGAAACTAATAAACTAACTGAACACCCTTTTACCTGGGTAAGTAACGTTCAAGATCTTTGAACATTTTGTATTTTTGAACAGCTTGTATAATTTTTTTTTCTTTTCTAATCAAAACATTATAATTGGGATTTTTTTTTTTTTTGTACAATTTAACTCTGTCAAATTTCAAGTGAATTAAATATATATACACAGGATTAATCAAATGGGTCATAAATCAGAATTGGGTTTGTTTAAGTCTTATTTGTATCTCTCTTTTTCCTTTTCTCCAGTTTTATTGGAAGTTCCCATACATTCAGTACTTCTTGTTCAATCCACTGAAAAACAAAGATTTGAACCTTCCAACTGATGAAAAGTACGTGACATTGTTTTTAATATATTCAAGCATATGCTTAATATAAAATATAAGGCAATTAATTTAACAATATGTGTACAGATATGATTGTAATAGTATGCTAGTTCATGTTAAATATGTTAAAACATTGTAAACTTTTGATATCTGCATTTCTTCCCCTATTATTTCTCGATAGTTTGCAAAAAATCAGAACTCCCCTTATGATTCTCCATGCTGAAGATGACCATTTAGTGCCCTTTGCCTCAGGTCAAGAGGTTTGTGTGTACAAAACTTACCTTATAAAAATAATTCAGAAATACATTTATTTATAAATGTTTGTCTTTTTTGGCTCAGATTTACAGAACTGCAAAAAAGGCCCAAAACTCAGATGAGCGTGTCAAGCTGGTGCAATTTGATGCATCACTTGGGTATCTTCATAATGGGCTGTATAAAGACCCTGGTTTGCCAGATATCATAAGGTGATGTCACTTTCTGAAAATGTTTAATTTATCTTACTATTATATTACTTCTTTAAAGATTGATGTGGAAGGCTTTAGAGGAAAAAAAAACTACTTTGCATAAAAAGTGACAGTGAAAAATTAGTAACTTTTGAGGAGTAGGAATGTGTTACTTGTTGCTAATGTTTGACATTACATCCCTAAATGACAGCAATATATTAGATAATGACGACAAAATAATTGCCTCTTCTTTTCATCATTACAGGGAGTTTGTGCAGTCACTGATGACATGATACACAAACAAAAGGAGGGGAATTTGCACACCAACTAATAACTGGCTAATTAGTTGTACAACTGGTGCTGTAACTGTATATTTAGCAATTAAAACAGTATGCACTACTTGGATATAAAAAAAATTAATATCTAAAGGAAATTTTTCAGAATTGACCCCAGTGTGAATTTATTGTCTTGTTAATATTTGTAACTTTGATTTATTTTAAGAATGCAATTAAACCTTTTTCACAGTGCATAATAAAATCAGTTGTATAGTTTCTTGAGGGTCTAGGTTTTTATTGCGTGGGCAACTAATGATTGTCATTTATACTTTAGCATTATACAAGGTTGTCTTACTAACACATTTGGCCTGCAAAGTAGTCTTAAGATATCTAAGCTGTATAATAAGACTTAGAGTCCTTACATTATACTGTAAATTCTGTTCTCATATCTGAAAACATCTCGGTTACGTATGTAACCTTGGTTCCCTGAATAGGGAACAAGATGTTGCGATGATGTCATCACTATGGGAAAACCTTTGGTGTCTAAAGCCCTTATACCATCACGCCAATTCGTTGGCCAAATAGCACCGGCCCGACGTTCACATAGGTGAGTTATATCAGCGTGCTGCTCACTGTGTCATCAGATTTCCACTTGTTTATGAAGAAAGTGATATCAAAGGTACCGAATGGCCCGCATCGCAGCATCTTGTCCCTATTCAGGGAACCAAGGGTTTCATATATGTAAATGAGATGTTCCCTCTCATAGGTTCACTTCGATGCTGCAATGTTGACAATGATGAACTTGATTAAGGTGCTAGGAGAGGACCATCCTGCCGCAGCACGAATTTCTTCCATCGAGGACCCTTTGAAGAAGGCCTTAGAACAAGCCACTGCTCTTGTAGAATGAGCACACACCCCTAGAGGCGAAGTCAAGCCACACGCCACATGGGCCAGAGAAATAGCCTCCACTATGCAGTTTGAAATTCGCTGTTTGGTGACAGCAGAACATCTGCTCTTACCACCAAAACACACAAACAACTGTTTCTAAGAACACTTACTGAAAGCGAAATGGAGTCAAAGCAACCTTAGGAACATAGTCAGGCCTAGGTCGCAAAAAGACTTTAACCAGCCCTGGACAAAGTACATACACAAAGGGCTGATGGAGAGAGCCTGCAGATCCCCTACCTTCTTAAGGGAAGATAAAGCCACTAAAAGAGCCGTCTTGAGGGTCAACAGCTTCTCTGACACAGACTCCAATGGCTCAAAAGGATGGCCTTTCAGGCCTTCCAAAACAATTGATAAGTCCCAAGAAGCAGTGCTTTAAGTGGGCCGGTACGCACCGGTACTCAGTACCGCCACTTACAAATATAGCTCTTGAGCATACCGCCACCTCCAGAACGTGCTTTTAGCAGTATGCTCACTTGGACATCTGTTTTAATAGAGGTTTTAATCCTTTGCCGGCGCTGCCGCTTTTCAGAGCGCCCTTCACAATGCAAGCTTCCTATTTCATCCCACCAAGAGCAGAGACTACATTACCCATACACCCATGAGTTTTACAAGTGAAATGTGCATGCGTCGCTTTTGTCGCTGTCAGTTACAACTTAACGTGGCCAGAGAGAGTGTGTGAAACGCGCACACCTCAGTTCGGTAAAAATTCAAATGCAGTCATCAACACATAATATGCTCTCCTGGCTTCAGCTTCTGAGTACTAAAACAATACGGTCAGAATCAGATGACTCGCTGGCTGACACCCCACCAAGCCTGAATGATGTCGCTGCAGGTCAGACGCAAGCTAATGAGGTAATGCAGTAGCTCTTTCAGGTAGGGTGACCAGGTGTCCCGAAAACTTCGGGATAGTCCCGAAATCGAAACTGTTGTCCCGAATCCTGAATCTGGCCCTAATTGTCCCGAAAACTATACTAAAGCAAAATCTTGAGTAGTTATTGTCTGATAAACAAGTTATTGTCCTGCAACCAGCCCCCGCCGGCTGCTCATTGGCTGAAGCATCTTTTTTCTAAGTTCTAAAAAAATACCATAGGTGGCTAGGCACGAATTTAGATATTCATTTTTATCTAATAAATCTATATGCACAAAGACAATACGACTTTTTGTGTCCTTTTTGTTTTAAAGTTGATAAAGAGAGCGCAAGTTGCTGCAGCTGCAAGGAGGACAGTGATGCGCGTACAGGAGTGATTGACAGTTCGCGGCACTGTGTACAAAAAAAAATGTTATATATGTATGTAAAGCTAATAGATTTAGATGTTTCAATCCCTTTAGAAGGAAACTCTTGCTAGTAGCAATCGGTGTTGAGTGGTAAAAACAAAGGGAGGGTAAAGTATGTCATTGGGGTCATCAGGTGGGAACCCTGCTTCATCGACGTTTCATTGATTTAAGCCCACAACATCTCCAGAAGGCTCAACAGTGTACCCAGCGTCCCAGGTATACCCCCTCCAAGCCATACCCTCTATGTCCCTGATGGGCTCTGCATGGCAGGGGCATCCTTCTCCCTGAGTCGGGCCTAAGCCTGACTGCATACCATCTGTCTCTATCTTACTGCCCAGATGGGATCCTTGCACTTGATCCAGAGCCAGTTACTGCTTTTTTCAGCAGCACTTGATATGGACTTGATGGCCTGTTGGAGAGAGCAACCCTTCACCCCTATTTTCTTTAGCAAACTGGTGGTAGATGTTGCAACAAATCCCCTGCATCCCACCTCTACTGGAAAGATGCTAGCCTTCTAGCCGTTCTGGGATGCTTCAGTTGCCAGGTCAGAATATTTGTTCTTTTTCCTCTCGTAAGCCTCTTCGACCCCCTCTTCCCATGGTACTGTTAATCCGACAACATATACCAGATTTGATGTTAGAGACCACAGAACCATGTCTGGCCGGAGTGTTGTAGCCACTATTTCTGGGGGAAACACAAGCTTCTTATCAAGTTCCACTTCCAATTTCCAAATCCCGCGCTGATTGCAGGAAGCTTGCAACTTTTGGTGTTATAGGATGCTCTGGATGTTGGCCAGCTGGTACAAAATTTGTAAAATTGACCTGTCCTGCCAATGTTTGTACGAGGTTGTTTATGGTGGTTCGTCTCTGTTCTAGTATTGATGCCAGTTCTCTAAGTACTTGGTTATGCTGCCAAGTATTTGCTTGTTAAGTCTGACGTCACGTAGCAGCGCTTCCGTGTCCAAACGCTCTTATCAGTTACAACGAGAAAACAACAAAAGGTGCTAATATAAACTCACAATGTTATAGAATACTAGCGAAAAAGTTATAATCGTAACATTTAACTCCATACCGAAGTCCCAGATAGCCAGACAATGAAAATATAAATATAAAAAAAATATATACAAATTATTTGTGTTTTGGACGCTATGAGCACGGAGACTGTAGTGTATACCGTAAGTTTGAAAGCGTTTAGCTTAAATGATTAATATGAATAAACAGTGCTCATAAACGGCTGCTGGGGTAGTATTCTCAAGTGAAGCGAGTTGAGGCTTGGACCCGGAAACAGCGCTTCTTACGTCATCACTTAACAACCGAATAGAGCCCTTGGGTGAGACTTGTAGTGCAAGCTATTATGCTATAATAGAGTACCGGCACCTCTTTTGGGCCACTTAAAGCACTGCCAAGAAAGGACTTTTGCTGGGCGGAAAGGCCTAAGCAGTCCCGAACTCTATATAAAATGGGAGACCAGGGGATGATGACTGGCTGAAACATCTCCCACAAGTGCATGCTCCGCAGATATGGTGGCCACATAAACCTTAAAGGAGTAGTTCACCCAAAAAAGAAAAATTATGTCAATAATGACTCACCCTCATGTTGTTCCAAACCCGTAAGACACAGTTTAAGATATTTTAGATTAAGTTTGAGAGCTTTCTGTCCCTCCATTGAAAATGTATGTATACTGTCCATGCCCAGAAAAGTAATAAAAACATCATCAAAGTAGTCCATGTGACATCAGAGGGTCAGTTAGAATTTGTTGAAGCATTGAAAATACATTTTGGTTCAAAAATAACAAAAACTACAACTTCATTCAGCATTGTCTTCTCTTCAGGTTCTGTTCTGAGCACGATCATAACACTGCAGTGTAGTGATGTCCGGTTAGCGAACGAATCATTCAATTTAACCGGTTCTTCTTGAACCAGTTCACCAAATCCAATAAGCATTAATCCACATATGACTTAAGCTGTTAACTTTTTTTTATGTGGCTGACACTCCCTCTGAGTCAAAATAAACCAATATCCCGGAGTAATTAATTTACTCAAACAGTACACTGACTGAACTGCTTTGAAGAAAGAACTGAAGATGAACACCGAGCCGAGCCAGATAAGGAATGAAAGACTCGTTCTGCCCTCAGCTTAAAGATCCATGCAGCGCATCCATCCACCTCAACTATCACCAACAGGGCTTACACAGCAGACATACAGGCTGGCTCAGTACTGCACACAATGGCGATCCTCCCAAGTTTTTCAAGCCAAACTTCTCCACAGTATGGATGAGTCTGGCCAAGTGCATGAGGAGACCTTTAAATAGCTGCTCACAGCAACAGATCAAAGCACACAGCTGTCCAGAGGCAAGGTAGCCCCAGGGAAAATGGGCGCTGCATCCTCAGATGGTACAACGAATTAGGGCAGTCTTCAGGAAGGCAGAGGTTGACCTCTTCGCCTTGGAAGACAATTCTCATTGCCCAATATTTTTCTCGATACAGAGAGACGCCCTGGCCCAGGGCTCAGCTGTATGCATTTCTTCCTATCGTCCTGATTCACCAGATCATCAGTGGAGCTCTTATTAGCTCCACTCTGGAAGAACCAGGCTTGGTTTCCATAGCTGATTCAGCTGGTAACGATGGCCCTGTGGCCCATCCCATTGAGGAGGGACCTTCTCTCACAGACGAAAGGCATGATTTGGCATCCCCCGAGTTTTGGAGCCTTCATGTCTGGTGCTTCGACGGAAGTGACGTGTGACGTGTCCTGCATGCTGATTTTCCTGCGTCCTGCAAACTGCTGGATAAGGGGCATGCCCCATCCATACTCAAAGTTTATGTTTCGGTCAGCGCCTCGTGACTTGATTGTTGGCTCAATGACTGTATGGTCATTTTGAAACCAAGACATGTCTATGTTTCTAAAGTGCTCTCTGCTCCCTTTAGAGAAAAGTAATATCTCTATTTGCGCTCCCCGCTGCAGATGGCAAGCAGGAACCGAATGCTCTCTGCCTTGTTAGGGATCTGAGAGTCTATGTGGTACGTTCTAATCTGTTTAGGCAGTCTGAACAGCAGTTTATTTGCTTTGGAGGCCATCAGAGGGGTCTGCCGGTCACTACGCAAAGACTGTCTGTATCGCTGGATTGTTGATGCAATAGCTCTGGCTTATGCATCAGAAGGTACTAGAATGTCCTATTGGTGTGAGAGACCACTTCCCAAGGGTAATGGCCTCCTCATGGGTGTGGTCCAGTGGCATATCTGTCAATGAGATCTGTGCGGCCGCCGGCTGGTCGTCGATGTCCACTTTTGCCAGATTCTATAACTTAGAATCCTTGCCTGCAGAGCGGGGATGTCTGTCTGTTTAATCCTCCCATATTGTTAGTGGTTCTCATGCCCTCAGCTAAGCTTGGGGTGAGATAGTGCCCTTAGGGCCCTTATTTGTGCTCTAACACTGGGTTCACAGACCAGCATGTAATTGTTGCTCATGGTGTGGCATGAATGGATTTGTTTCCCATACTTAATGGGAATGAACATTCGAAAGGGAACACTTTGGTTACTTAACCTCAGTTCCCTTAGATAGGGAATCAAGCATTATGTCACTTGCTGCTCTACAAGTTGCATGAATCGATGAATGTTGCTTCAAACATGCAAGTATTGATAAATAATTTTAATATCAGCCTAAAATATAGGCAAAAAAAAGAATAAATAAATATATAAATAACTTTGGGTATCACTGCTATAGGCTATGCTTAGCTAAACTAAAAGACAAACACAAAAAACAGCCTTGCCTGAAACCCGAATGAAAATATGACAGCTCTCTGAGGTTTCTCAACTTTTGTATGTTAACTTAAGCTATTTAAAAAGTCTTTTTTAAGCAGTTTGAATAACAATGAATTGACGTTTAATTAATTAACGCTTTTTATAGTTTTAAACTAACAGTGACAAATTTGCTGATTAGGCGTAAACTTCTGCTTCATTATTTGAAGTTTCTATCAACGAACACTCAAGTCGTGTGGTTTTACATCCTGCTAAAAGCCGGCCTTTCCACCACTTCTGTTTGTGCTCAGGTGACGTGGCCATGGGTGGCAACGCGGAGGGTTTCCTTCCTCAACGTTGACTCATCGCTCTCTCCAATGATAGGCCCACGTTACCCGCGTGATCTCTTCACACCAATCAGCGGAAAACGCGCTGATCGCTCGCAGAACAGTTTTACGACAGGCTCGTATGTGTGCTTCTTAAGACAACCACTGTCATAGAACCAGGAAGAAGGAAGGTGGGATAGCCCCCCTAAAAGATTCCATCTCAACTCAGTCGCAGAATTTTCCTTAGAAAATCATGGGGCTCGGCAGGTGGACGATTGAAGTGGTTGTCCTGACGACTGTTTTTAGTTCACTGCTGCCAGTTCGAGCAGATGAACACGACCACAAGGTAAGATAAATCGCGGGCCGAGAAGCCCTCTGTGCTCGGTGTGTAAAGTCTCGAGAGACATTAGATATTAGGCTGGTTGCTCTGACAAAATGTCTTACAGCAAAGGACAGAAATAAATCTAAAACCGTGGACTCGGTTTCTGATTCATTGTCCGGTGTCTGTGTTAGAAATGCTAAGCACACAAGAAGCTACGTGGCTAGCTTAGCATCACTTATCCCATCGCTTACATTATGTTGTGCAAATAGCAGAACAGTGCTCACAATCATCAGTTTATTTTCATCCTTTGATGTATGATAAATATAATGTTATTCCAGGTATTACTTCTCAAAGTGTTTCGTTTGTTGTGTTTTTTTTATTAATGTGTGAGGTTACTCTGAAGTGTCGGCTAACCGTCGTTAGCTAAAATATGTCCGTATGGACCGACACATATCCGGTTGGTCCAGGCTTTTTTTTTTATGACTGACAAACTGTAAAAGATGGTTAACGTTACATTTTTTAGTTAAAAGCCGCTATAATGTTACCTTATAAATACAGTGTGCCGGGATGACAGTTTTATCTCGATGACATTTGATTTCGGTGACTATATTTCACAGTTCCTAGGTCTATGGTGTTTAATCACAAAATGTCCAGCCCATTTCTTATAAGGCAGCTAACAATTCACCAATACACTAGTTTTTTTTTTTCTTTAAAAAGTCAAACATATAAATGCATCAAGCAGTTTTATAGCCCTGATGATAACATTGTTTGCTTTGGATTTGAGACCATTTTAAAGTCATCATGTATTCATTATTCAATTCATACTTCGATCTTACGTTATTGTGAACAATTCATCTGAAGAAATCTTTTTTTTTTCTGACCTTGTAATTTTAAATCAAAATGTTATAACTGGAGCAAACATTCAACTTTCTCCATTTAAATTTAATGTGCACATCTCAAAATCCAGTCAACCATGGATACATAGAAATACCCTTTTTTTTTTCTCGATAACCTGCCCCCAGATTTTTTCAATAATCTTCTACAATACGATTTAATACAATACAGAAGATATCTCTTTATACTTATATTTCAATTTTACTTTAAGTGCCCTAGTGTGTCCAAATATCATCTGTGTCAGGACCCAGGATTTAGACAGCATTTTTCCTGTCTTCGAGTTCCTTAATTCATCAGCATTTTGGATGTTGGCAGGTACATTCTCACTTTTGAATCGAATTTAAACAACTTTGTTATGATGCATGATCAGATCAGACTACTTGATTATGGGTATTTACTAAGGTTGCATTTCCATTTCATTGCAGCCCCTTTTACAGCTTTTTTATTATTACTGAAAGTATTCAGAACCACACATAATCTGTGATCATGATTTATAGTGCATAAATAGTCCTCATGCTGTCTATAGAGATCTGGGGATTTCTGATACTTAATGGGCTCCTTTAAAAAAAAAAAAAAAAAAAAAACTGATGCCAATGAGAATACCTCTTAGCATGGGAGATGGTGTTTAAGGTTTCATGAATACAAACGTGTAGTTGTCTTCTCTTCCTCCTATTCTCATGTTCATTTTATTTAGACCAGTGCTTCCAGTGTCACGTTTGCTGCTGTATTACCCTTTAGATTCAAAAAGGATTGTGTAACACTACCTGATTTTTTCAGGTTCACACCATATGTTTGCTGTGATTCTTTACACTTGTAATTCAAAGAATCAAAGGAATAATTCACCCCAAAAAGGAAATATTTATTCTGCATGAAGATTGTCTACATCCCTAGATCAGTTACATTTAATATTTAGTGGGTGACCTATTATGTCTAATGTCTTGTCTTTTGCCTTAGGAAAGGGTCTTTCATTATGACTAAGAATCCTTATTAAACATACAGTAGGATACCAATAACCACTAAAATGTGACAAAAGCATTGCTTCCAAAAATCTGTCATAGGTTCTGTGTAGTCTGTAATTTCTAAAAACTGGTTTGGCAGCAGCTTTCGAATATGTGTATCAGCGAGTAGTCTATACATCTTCCCTTGACAGTAATGATAACTTAACACAGTTTACTCGTTACACATATTGGCTCAACCTTTTAGGCACATTTTTGTGCTGTTGATCATCATTAGACAAAGTTGTGTGCATTTAAGCCTATATTTTATATAAATAACTGGATGATCTTTTGTATTTGAAAGCTTGATGTTAGTTATGGAGTTTTCTCCACTGGAAATATCTGCTATTGTATAGTACAATCAGTTATATATATATATATATATTATATTATATTATAAAATTTGCTTGCCTGTCCACTTGGAGGATGCATACATTTTATCTATAGACTTAAATGGGGTGTAATGTTCAACCAGTATTCTTTTTTTTTTTTTTAAGCAGTTTTTCCTTCAAGAATAGTCTTGATTATTTTTTTTTTTTTGTTTTTCCTTGAGTGATGGGGAGCATCACAATCTCATTGTTAAAATCTCTTTTCTGCCAGCTGAATTCATCTTGAATCAATGATGCAATTTTTATGGGTGTGCTTGAGCCCTGGATAGCATTCTCTGTGTGAGTGGATTTGGGAATGATGATTGTTAGTTTGCTCTATTTGAAGAATTGCTTAAGAACAAAATGCAGGCTAGTTTGTTTATTTTAAAACTTTTCAAATGGTCTTTCTAATGGTGACATCCTGGAATTGAATTAACATCACAAAGAAGCAGATGCTGATATTTAAAACAGGTATCTGTCTGATGACTGCTGTCTGTCTTTTACAGTACACAGATAAAGAGGAGGTGGTTCTATGGATGAATACAGTGGGCCCTTATCACAACCGACAGGAGACCTATAAGTACTTCTCCCTACCCTTCTGCGTGGGCACCAAGAAAACTATTAGTCACTATCATGAGACGTTAGGAGAGGCGCTGCAGGGGGTTGAACTGGAGTTCAGCGGTCTGGACATCACGTTCAAAGGTATAGTTGTACGTTAATATGTGTAGTGTATGTGTGTTTACCTATTCAAATGAAGGTTATCAAAGGCACGGGTATTAAACTGTTGTACTATGTGAATTAAATTAGTTTTTATTTTTGTTGGTTAGTAAGTATTATTGCTCTTTTGTTGATTGTAAGAATGCAATGTCGATTTGTCTTTTACAGACGAGGTGATGCAGGCAACATACTGTGACATTGAGCTTGACAAACCTAAAAGAGATGCGTTTGTCTATGCCATCAAGAACCACTACTGGTACCAAATGTACATAGATGACCTTCCCATCTGGGGTGAGTAACCAGGATGCCAAGGTGGCAGGTCTGTTCTTTTCTAAGTGTACAAAAACCTGGCACTGGTTTGTTTACAGGTTTTCTGTTTTGTATGTGGTGTTATTGAATAAAAGTGCAGTCACATTAACTGTTGCTAGACAAATTCATCATTAGTGATTTCAAGAATTTCCCTAGTTCCCAAGTTTCCCTATGCAGATTTCGCTCATGTTCAAGTTGGTCACACAAATATTCAATGTTGACCGACAGAAAGCTACTTTGAAAAAATTGGACTTCTGTTTGAGCAGTGAATAGTGTGCCAACTCCCAAATACATTTTAACCTGAGTAGTTTTTGATTTTTGTTTCTGTATAGGTTAATTTGTTAATTAATTGGTTTCAGTTTTAGCAATTTTAGTACTTCGACCTGAACTTATGTCAGTTGTTGGTCAAGGCAAAAATTATATATATATATATATATATATATATATATATATATATGTATATGTATGTATGTATGTATATGTATGTATGTGTATATATATATGTATATATATGTGTGTGTGTGTATTCATTTTTATTTTATTTCAGTTTAATTTCAATTACAGAAAAAATAAAAATAACTGTTGAGCTGAAAAGTTTGTGAGAGCAGTCGTGAAGGTTTAAAAATATATATTTGAGGCAAATCTGTTAGTACAAATAACAAAAATGATGAACAGTTTTATGAGACTAGATTAGGATTTTTGTTCATGAATGACCTTCGCCAAAATGTGATTGAAACCGTGGTGCGTGTGACATTATCTGTGTTTGGGCCCATTGTTTCTGTGCAAATGTGCAGCAACAAAGTTACCAACTGCTCTCTTAGGTACGGTTAACTTTGTACTCCTCGTCAGTGGTGAGAATGCATTGCACATTAATATTTGAAGTGTCGGGATTCATCTTCTCAGAGAAGAGAAATCGGCAATATCTGTACATCTGTATGTATCTGGGCCTGTATTAAGGGTCTCCTGGGACATTCTGTTTGTGGTGGTTTTTGACAAGCATGCATCTAAGGAGTATTGATTTGTCCATTACGCAACATTTGAGGCTGGCGAGAAGAGTGAAAGCGGAGGTTAGAAATAATCAAGCATTTGGTGCTTGGATGTGAGACACTGTTCTGCAAGTTAACAAGTTTCTTAGTGTCTGGGGGGCTTATGATATTAGACTTCGTAGCCTATAATAAAAGATAATGAATTTCAAACCTTAACTAAACACATTTTTATTCAAAGATCAACAGTCTGTCAAAAAAACAACAACATTAAAATATGAACTCAAATGTTGTAACAGAGTTTTTTTTGTACCCAGTGCCAGCGAACTGTCAATCACTCCTGAAAGTGTGCATCACTGTCCTCCTCGCAGCTGCAGCAACTTGCGCTCTCTTTATCAAGCTTTAAAACAAAAAGGGGACAAAAAGGTAGTATTGTCTTTGTGCATATAGATTAATTAGATAAATGAATATCTAAATTCGTGCCTAGACGCCTACGGTATTGCAGCCAATGAGCAGCCGGCGGGGGCTGGTTGCAGGACGACTCAACCTCCGAAGACCGTTTTTAATGTTTATCAGACAATAACTACTCAAGATTTTGCTTTAGTATAATTTTCAGGACAATTAGGGCCAGATTCGGGACAACAGTTTAGATTTCGGGACTGTCACAAATTTTTCGGGATGTCTCATGACCCTTATTCTGAGTTATGAAAAGGAGCCACCATTGCAAGCTGACAGCGACCGGCTTTTGTGACGGAAAATTGGCAGTAATACCCCCACCTTGCGCAGCTGGCAATGAAGTACTTGAGTGTCCCTGGGACATCAGTTTGGTCGGAGCGCCTCTTCTCAACAGCTGGACATAAAGTGAATAAAAAACGCTCTGCTCTGAACCCCGAAAATGTTGATCAACTTGTTTTCCTGTCCAAAAAATTTGTAATGGCCCTAGCCTTTTTGCGCATTTCATTATGCCTGCCTAGTGCCACCTAGCCTAGTTGTCGGTTACGTACAATAAAAAACACATAATATGGCTTGTTATCAAGTCCATTTAAAGTTTAATTTTTTGAACTGTTGTTTGAAATTGATTGAATCATTAGTTAAAATAATATTGGGAGATCTTTTAATTGCCTAAATCATAAATGCAGCTGGGTTGAAGCCTGCAGATATGTTTTTCTTTTATGTTATGGTAGCCGTCCCCTCTGCATATATATTTTTTTCGAGAATGTTGTGCTCCTGTTGCTGTTTGTTATTCTGCACAAAACTTCATGCCAATAAATAAGAAATATTGCTGACTTGTGCGTTTCCAGTGCTCTCTTTAAGTTTGTCCGTTATTTGATGTTGAAAAAGAAAGATTTTTTGACGGAAAATCGATTTTACAATCGATTCAATTAACCCTTATGTCTTAAAAATCGAAAAGGATTTTTTCACAAAAGTGACAGCCCTACTACTCAACAGTACTAATGAAATGTAACTTCTTTGGTGTAGTGAACTGTACTGAAAGAGCATTATTGAAGATTATTAAGTTTTTTTCATGAATTAAGAAAATCTGATTATGGGAATAAATTAAGTTAAAGACTTTATCTGACATGTGAGTTAGCTATATGTTTTGAGATGCATCTTTGACTGTTTTGTTTCTTCAATAATTTTGAAGCAGATATAAATATAGATTTAAACTAAATAAGTTTCTCAAAAGCTTGAAGATGTCTCTATCAGTTCTTTACCTGAAACCACAATGTGAAATGTCATGTGAAGTGTCTGTAATGTGAAGCTTTTCAGATGAAACACAATATTCTAGAGGAAATAATATAAAGCAGACTTATTTCTCAGGGTTTGACTGGATTGTAAAATGTTAGTGGTTATTCCAGTCATTTCAGAGACATAGAATGTTATTACAGTTGATGGAAGAATAGAATATGATACTGAATCATCCCTAATAACAGCTGAGAAAGCTATTAAGTAAACAATGTCAGTTTTAATTTCGTTTTATTAGGATTTAATTTACTGTTTACTTGAACTAATAATAATATATTACTGACATTATTGAAAATTATTGTTTTGTGGGATTATTTAAGGAATTGTTGGTGAAGCTGACGAGAATGGTGAGGACTATTATCTCTGGACTTACAAGAAGCTGGAGATTGGACACAATGGTAATAGAATTGTGGATGTTAACCTGACCAGCGAGGGGAAGGTCAAGCTTGTGCCAAACACAAGAATCCCCATGTCATACTCTGTGAGTAAAGCTTTCCTGAGCTTCAGAAACCTGCTAACACTAGTTAAATTGTCACTTAAATTTTGGGGGTATTTTATTTTTTCATTTTTTATTTTTATACTTTTAGCATAGCTGTTTTGCCCATAAAGATTTGACTAATGCTTATTGTGTGAAAGAAGTCAGTGTTTGCTTAGAGATTTCTTATATATATATATATATATATATATATGTATGTATGTTTTGTTGATCCTCACAGGTGAAATGGAAGAAATCTGATGTGAAATTTGAAGATAGGTTTGACAAATACCTTGATCCATCCTTCTTTCAACACAGAGTAGGTGCCACATATTGTTTGATTTAATTTTCAGAATGGATTTAAAATGTGCTAAATATTCACTTTATTGAATATATTTCATGTTTTTGTGTGTGTGTGTGTGTGTGTGTGTGTGTGTGGTTTTACACCTGACAGATTCACTGGTTCTCAATATTTAACTCTTTCATGATGGTGATTTTCCTGGTTGGTCTTGTTTCAATGATCCTGATGAGGACATTAAGGAAAGACTATGCCAGATACAGCAAAGAAGAGGAAATGGATGACATGGTGATCACTTTTGAAATGCTTTATTAAATGAGCCTTACAAATCCCATCACCTTTTAATTTATGCATGTCTGTGATGAATTAGTTTATTCACAACCTTAAGGCCTTTCCACACTGAGCGCGATGTGAAAAAGCGAGGCGAATTGCTGGCGAACATTGCTAACACAATCTATCTCTAATGCTTACAAGAATGGGCTACATCCTAAAATATAATTAGCATCAAGCTAGGCTAGAAAATCTGTGTAACTAATTTATTTGCTTACCCACTTTAAACCATCATAGAGTGCTTGTAATAACTGTGATCTGAATAGGTTGATTTTGATTCCATAATAAGTAGACACATGTCGGGATGTGCAACAGTGATCGAGTACTCGACCTCGACAGCGATGAACGATCGCGTAAACGATGATCGAAATTATTATTATTTTTTTTTTTTATTGGTTATGGCAGCACGTTGGGCGGTGCCCTGATCTCTGATTGGTTAGCTTCCCACTTGATGCCTCAAAAGACGTAAGAAAACAGATAATCATGGCCTCAAATTCACGTAGTGATGGCGGGTTTCCCTTTGAGAAGAACGATGAAAATACAGTTCAGGGTAAGCTGTGTAGCGCCAAGCTGTCACACAAATCTACAAAAAAAAACAAAAACAATGCGCTATCATCTAAAATGTGTACATAAAATATCTGGTGATAACAGAGCGGCAACTCAGACGAGTTGCAACGCAGGCAGAACCGAGAAGACGACAAAGCTGAAATGGTGGTCAAAGATTTGCTGCCCATTCGTTTCAGGGACAGAGAAGGTTTACTTGTCCAGTACCTGGCTGTTCCTGCAACATCTGTTCCAGCGGAGTGAATTTATTCCACTAAATGTCAACAAATAATGAAATGGTCTTTATAAAATAAAAATGCACTAGATATATTTGTAGCCTAATTACATTAAACATATTCGTAGAGATGACGAAATCAAAATTATTTGTCATAGTTTTTATCTATATTTTAAATCGTATTCAATTATTTATCAATAATCAGTGATTTCCATGCTGTTAAATAATAATGTAAAGCGCAATCCGAGTTACACTTTCGGTCAAGTTCACATCTGCATCGGCTAATTTTTTTCAGATGAATATTTTAAGAGCTAGTGTCTGATTAATTAACATTAACAATTATGCTGAAATCGCTGCATATCAGCGATTCGTTTCATGCTCATATAAGCAATGCCCGATAATGATATTGCTCTTAAATGTTTTATTTTTCTATTATTATTGTTATTATTTTATTATTGATGTTATAATAATGCAGCCGAGCTTTTTTTCCCCATCATATTTGTGGGCATAATGCAATTCGTCTTCGAAAACGCACAGGTGGTTTATAGAAAATAAAACTTAACTTAAAAATAAAACTTAATTACAACTATCACACTTAATAACGTAGATGAAAATATAGCACAAATCTGCCATAAATTTATAATGAGAACTTTATAGGAATCTATAATAAAATCTGTCCTTGCCCATCTTTCAGCGCGCTGTCATTAAAATGCTTCAGAGGGAGCTCTCTCTCTCTCTCTCTCTCTCTTTCTCTCTCTCTCTCTCTCTCGGTCTAACGCATAACTTAGCATTCTGTTGTGCTGATACAAGTTGTAATGTTACGTCTGTATCTCAGTTATCTGATTTATCATAGGATGTGTCATAGAATAAGCTTCCGTTTATTGGTATACTCTTCACCTCATGCAGATATTTCTTGCTCCTTTATTAATAACATTGCTTCATCATAATCTAACCTGTCCTAATCATGTGTTCATGTTTTCATAGACAGATTTTCATGTCAGATTAAATTTTTTATTTATTTTTCATTTTCATAACAATCTTCAGATTTTTTTTTCATTATATACATTATGGCCATGCCCCACTCACCTGCATAAGCCCCACTCCCGATTGATAGATTTATCGTTTTTGAAACCTATCGATGATCGAAAAGAGAAATTTCCCAAAATGCCCATCCCTAGACATATGCACTCTTTATATGTGTAATAACACTACACTGCAAACACAGATACCAACAATAACAATAACTCTCCGGGATACTCTTCTGTGTTTGTTTAAACTTGTTTTCCAAACAGTGCCATCATTCACATCCTTTTGTGCAACAGCAGCACCTCTGGTCATGTGATGTAATTCTCAGATCTTATTGCACTGCCCGTGTTTTCTCTTTGCGAAGCTCAAAATATTCGTCGGACTGGTTCGGAAAAACAAAAAAAAAATTGCATTTCTGGTGGGTGAATGTTTGCATTGTATTATTACAGTGCGTCATTGCGTCCGATATTCATTTAGCTTTTAGGCGCTCCATGGGGAAAGGCGTTTACAGTGATGTGTTTTAGCTCTGATAATAGCTCCATGACTTAATACTACATTTCTCTCTTTACATTTTTTTTTTTTTTTAACTCAACCCACATTATGTTTTTCTTTTATCTCGATATCAGGATCGTGATCTCGGTGATGAATATGGATGGAAGCAGGTTCATGGTGATGTGTTTAGGCCATCCAGCCATCCACTGATCTTTTCCTCCCTCATTGGCTCTGGCTGTCAGATCTTCTCGGTTTCCTTCATAGTCATCATTTTGGCCATGATTGAGGACTTATATACAGAGTGAGTTTCACCTATGATTTACAGGGCAATCATAAACTTAAAGCCTAATCACAATACACATTTGCACATTTAACAGGTAATTTAAAGTCCTAGATAACATCTAGTGAGCACATTTCCCTTAGTTCTTATTAAAGGACTTTTATGCTTGCCTCTGTAGGAGAGGGTCCATGCTGAGTACAGCCATATTTGTTTATGCAGCCACATCTCCAGTCAACGGCTACTTTGGTGGGAGTCTTTATGCAAAACAAGGAGGTATGCAAACTAATATGTAACAGTTGCAATATGGAAAGCTCCAAATATCATTTTAAAAATGTTAGCTATACATAAGTTATAAATGTAAGCATTTAAGGCCCAGATTTACTCACAGCAAAGTTCCTTTTCATTCTTTGTTAGAAAAAAGTAAAATATCTTGGCCACAGTATATGCAATTTGACACTCAAGTCTCATCACATTTATTCATATAGCACTTTATATGATTGTTTAATTTAAAGCATGAGAAATGGTGTGACTTTCAATTAGAATTAAACTAATCCAATTAGAATTAAACTAACACTTCAGTTTATACTGTTAAGTGGCTCTCCGGTGTATTCATGCATTTTTACTTGCCTCTAACCTTGATGGACTGACCAGAAGTAATAAACCAGAGAAGATTTAATGTCAAGGAAGGCGGAGTCCCAGAGCCTCACCTACCTGTTAGGTCATCACCATGGACCAATGGTAGTTTGATGATATTTGCCAGTAGGAGTAAACGTCACATTGGATGGCAGTTTTGAAATTCTAAAAATGTTTTGGGTCGATTTAAGAAGAAAAAAAATTAAGAAAGGATATCTTGGACCGAACCGATTTTGGGTAGCATGTCAACATGTAGCTATGTTGCACTTTGGTCGTCCCGAGTTCGAGTCCCAGCTCGTGGACCTTATCTCCTTCTCTCTCAACCACTTTGCTTTCTGTTAACCTACTGTCCTATCTCAATTAAACGAAAAGTAATAAAATGCTAATTATAAATCTAAAAAAGAAAAAGAAATGTCTCACATTAGTTGATTCTTCAGTTTTGCTATAAGTATACCAGGGCATATAGTCTATCGAAGGTGTCCTAGGAACTGCTCAAGGTGAAATTATGTGCATCCTTTTTTTGTAACTACTACTTGTTTCTTTCAACTATTTTGCATAATTTTGTACAGGGAGGAGATGGATAAAGCAGATGTTCATAGGAGCTTTTCTGATTCCTGCCATGGTGTGTGGCACAGCTTTCTTCATCAACTTCATCGCTATGTACTACCATGCCTCCAGAGCCATCCCATTCGGCACCATGGTGAGTTCCTCATCTGCCTTATACAGTGTGTAGTCCTACATGCCTACATTTACTTTCATGTACAAGTCCATCTCAGGCTGATTTTACAAAGGAGATCAACTGCTAAGTAAGGAAATAATCACTTGAATATGTTATTTTGGACCACAGAATTTGGTTGTAAACACACTGGTATCAATATTTAGTTTCTAATCCCCTTGATATTAGGAATGCAACGGTTGACCGACCATAAATCGGAACCGGCCGTTTTTTGCTTAAAATACGCGTTCGTCAATCGGACGATTTTTTTTTCGGGAGTGAGGCCGCGTGCACAGACTACATTGTTATCGTTCGCTATGTCATTTGTGTGGAAGTATTTTGAAATCTGTGTGGAGGACACGGGCAGCCGATCAGTACTGGAAATGCAGAGCTTCATGTCTGAGGCACAGATAGCAGGAAGCGATCAGCCGTTGGTGTACTGGCGCACAAATAAGAGTCCCTTTTCTGTGCGCACTAAAGCTGCGCGAGCTTACTGTTACCGGTCCAACCGAGCCCTGGCCTGAACACGAGTAGACCGTGAAGAGATGTTCAGATCATCTTCTCACATGTTGGATGAGAAACGAAACGGACTAAACTGTGACGAAACTTTTTTTTTTTTTTTTTTTGTAAAGTGGAACTTGCATATACGTTTAAAAAGCCAGAAGTAAACGACAGTTCTGTATAGGATGATTATTTTTATTTTACCTTAAAATTACATCGACTTAATTTGATTTAAAAATCACCTGCTGTAGTACACTGAGAAAAAGTCTTTCATTCGTCCAATTAAAAAATTTTAGGGTAATGATTCATATCTATATTTTTTCACTTGAGAGAATAGTTATTTATTTTTCATTGGCTCAAGTTAAGAAAATATAGATGTAAATCATTACCCTCTTTTTTTATTTTTATTTTTTTATTGGATGAATGAAAACAGTTTGCATCTTTGTTTTATTTGCACCAACAGTATTTGATTTTAACATTTTGGAATAATAAATAGCATACTTTTATTTAGTCTGTAAATAAAGACACTGGTAAATACCTTTTTTTTTTTTTATTTAAAACCAAATTTAAAAACTAAAATACTGAATGCTGATCAAGAATATGTGTTGATTGTGTTGTTTGGACTCTAGAACTATGCAGTTGTGTTGTTGCCTTTAATTACACATGGTTACAGTTAATCTTTAAATTTAAGGCCAGTTCTCTGTAGTTTCAACCCAATTCAAAAACAAAAGCTAGATGCTGATGTCTTTAACATCTATGTTTGTATTGAATGTAGGATACTTATTGTGCATATACTGCCGTTAATTTCAGATGGTTGCAGTTATTGTTGTCAATAGCCAAAAGCCAGTTTGGCCTATTAAATACCAAATAAACATCTTGTTTATGCACACTTTCCTTCTTTCTTGTTTGTTGCTTAAAGAAAAAAAAAAAGTAAAAATCGAAAATCGGTATTGGAATCGGCCAGTTTGTTTGTAAAAAAATCGGTATCGGAGTCGGCCATGAAAAATCATGATCTGTGCATCCCTACTTGATATTACACATAATAGCACTTAATAGCCTTAAAGCATTAATTGCTTGGTAAAGTACTTGTTTCATCTGTTAAAATATGATGTTTCTAATTTGTCTGATCAGGTTGCAGTGTGCTGCATCTGTTTCTTTGTCATTCTACCTCTGAACCTGGTGGGGACCATTCTGGGCAGGAACCTGTCCGGCCAGCCCAACTTTCCTTGTAGAGTCAATGCTGTACCCAGACCCATCCCAGAGAAGAAATGGTAACCTCATCCATGATTCACACATCACAAACAGTCTCAAACATGCTCAGTTGTCTTGATATCATGCCATATTCATCATTGTGTCATTGTTTTTCGTTTTTGTTTTCGGTGACTACATATGTAAATATAATCGAAGTAATCTGAATGTAAATATTGTAAATGTTTTCTGCATAAAATGTAATTATCATTAGACATTAGATCATTGTTTTTAATTGTTTCTCTTTGTTAGGTTTATGGAGCCGGCAGTTATTGTGTGTCTAGGTGGCATCCTTCCATTCGGGTCAATATTCATTGAGATGTGAGTCTGTAAATTGGTTCTGGATTTATATTTGTACCCATAATTACTATGAATATCTTTAAGGAAAAAAAAACTCTGCTCACCTTCCCTCAGGTACTTTATCTTCACATCTTTCTGGGCCTACAAGATTTACTATGTGTACGGATTTATGATGCTGGTGCTGGTGATCCTGTGCATTGTCACAGTCTGTGTGACCATCGTCTGTACCTACTTCCTTCTCAACGCAGAGGACTACAGATGGTAAGGAGCATTTACTTGCCATAATGCTGTTTTGCTCATGCAGTTTACTTTGTTTCCACATCCATCCTCCCTTGGGATCAGACCACAGATGCGTTAAAATGTCTTGTAGGTTAGTAAATGCAGCATAACCAGATGACATCATGAGACTGAATGACAGTGATTGTTTTTTTTAGGCAGTGGACAAGCTTTCTCTCTGCAGCGTCCACAGCAGTTTACGTCTACATGTACTCCTTCTACTACTATTTCTTCAAAACAAAGTGAGTTTCAGTTACTTTTCCTCAAATGTCATTATGTAAATGCTCTAAATTTAGAAGACTGATTTACTCGCCCTCAGTCACTCAAAATGTATGATTTCCTTTCTTTTATGGACCATAACAAAGATATTTTGCAGAATTCTAAGCTGCAATTTTCTATAAAATGTTTCCTTTTAGGTGAAAAGCTCTTATGAAGCATTAAAATATACCATTCTAAATCTGTGTGTGATGAACATACTTCAATTTAAGGATCACTCTTTACACATTCCTAGTTACTTGTGTGAAATGCAAATATATTGTAAAAGTACTTTGAAAAGTAGAAGTTGTTCATCATTTTCTATGTGTAGATGTAGGATCTGATACCAATAATTAGCCTGTACTCATTTATTTTTTCCCAGGATGTATGGCTTATTTCAGACATCGTTCTATTTCGGCTACATGGCTGTGTTCAGTACTGCTCTGGGAATCATGTGTGGTGAGTACAAGAAAACAAAATCACTTGATGATTGATTCTCCTCTAAGGTAATAAATGTTGCTATCTGGGAAAGGGATTGACACATTTTGACTATTGTTTTCTCTTTATCTCTTTGTTTTTAGGAGCCGTGGGTTACATGGGAACAAGTGCCTTTGTGAGGAAGATCTACACAAATGTGAAAATCGACTAGACACTCTGCAGTGACGCTGCGGATCAGCTGACACTTCTCCCGATCGAAGCGGGCACAAAGTCTCCATTTATTTTGCAAGAAGAGATTGTGGTATCTTGTACAAAATCTAGTTTTCCATTCTCAATGAATTAAAAGTGGCGGCATGAAGCGTACACAAGGATAAAATGAAAGGTGAAATAAACAGGACTTTTTTTATTTTATTATTCTTTTTTTGTTTCTTTTATCTGCTTTTCGTTTTTTCCCTCCGGATGAAATGCAGGCAGATAAAAGGGGAAAGAAAGTACACCACAGCGTTGCTCCTATTTCTTATAACTCCCACCTAAAACCATTGAACAGATCTTTATTGATGGAATAGTCTAGCTCTCTTCAGTGAAGAGGCCAAAGTGTATGGAGAGCCTTTGTTCTATTATATGTGAATATTAGAGAGTGGGGTTTACGTCCATCCTCTTGCTTGTCTGTTTTATATTACAGAGTCATACAATGCCATTGTTGTAGTATTGTTTTACATGCTTATGAACGACACCAAAAGCATAATGTGGCTTGAAATTCCAAAATACCATTTTTTTTTTAATTCAAATATATATAAAAAAACAACATGATGCGAAAATGGCCAGGTTTTAGCTCTTCCTTTTGAGGGCATCTGTTTTCCTGTAGCTCAGATCCGCAGGATGGAGCTTGGCACATCAGATAGAGTACGCTATCCGCAGCAGATCCTAGTGAGACTGATGATCTGAAATGATGGTTTGGTGGCAGATTGTTTTTAATGGGTTGTGTGATGTGATATTTCTTTTTCCAGTTCAGTCTTATGTTGTCGTTTGGGTTTGAATGAAGTCTGCTTGTAAAGATAATATATGTAGGGGGGTGGCCATGTATATAACCTTAATAATGTAACTGTAGATGTAGATCCCAAATGTATTTTGGTTGTACAGATTTATTAAAGGGTGTATTTTCTTTCTTTCTTTTTTTTTTAGACCGTCAGTTAAAGGTTTTTCATTCATTTTTAAGGTTGGGGTGGGCTTGGTGGAACAGTTACAGCTTGCCTGATATTGCATGAATTTTTCACCAAATCATATGATCCGATTGTTTGTTTTTTAGAATCATTACACTTTTGGTGACCCCCCATCACTACCCTTGTTCATTAGCATATTGTAGAATGGTCTCAAAAAGAAGTGCTTCATTGACTTTGTGCTGCTCATAGAGGACTTAGTCATCAGCTTTTTTGAATTTTACTTTAGGTTTATTTTTAAGAGTTGAAAGGCTATTCATTGTCTTGGACAGTCGTTTCTCTCGTGCTTTTTTTGTATCCATGATCTAAACCAAAATTGTGAATGTCACACAATTGAGGCACACGTGCGAAATCTCTGCAGACATACTGTACAAAGTGAAGTTATTGTACACTTTACTAGATGTTTTCATGGTTACTAAGTGGAGACGCACTTAGACCAAGCTGTTGTTCTTATTTTTCTTATGTTCCTTTGTGTAAATACAGTATGTAACTAAAAAAAAAAAAGTTTTGAGAAGTGGCAAAGCCTTTTTCTAAACCTCATTCCTCCCAGTTTAAAAATGTTTATTTCTGGTTCTTCATGTCATGTTCCATGTGAAGTCTAAAGAGACATTTTAAACACAATATTAACTTGCTGTAAAAAGGAGAAGAAAAAAGAAATAAACATTGTTTTTGAGGTTATGTAGGCATTGTCTATATATGAAGGAAAAGTTGACATAAAATTTCTGCCCAATGACAGCTGAGTACTGGATGGGAACTACAAGAATTACACACAAATCAGTATGTAATTGATTGCACTTTTCAGTAGAATAAACAAATGGTGTGATGGCAGCTTCATCTGTCTTTAAAATATTACGTGTGTTTGTAAAAATAACTTGATGACAGTCTTGTTTAAGAATCAGTCTCTAGTCTACACCATTGTACCTTTCAGCAGAGAACTTAACGTTAGGTCCTCAAACTTACTTCAACCTCTAGGTCCTTGAACCTTTTTGGTAAAAAGAGCACATTTTTAAGCTGCAGTGCTTACAATTTATTTGACCTCAATCTTTAATCAAAATGTCAAACATTCTTTGTTTGATTCAAAGAGTGAAGCACTTAGAAATGAAAGCATCTGCTATGGCAAAGAGACAATTCCATGACAGTGCAGTTTTTATTTGGACAGCATAAATACATAAATCAAAACAGATTCTGCTCTCTAATAAATGCCAACATACTGATACATGAAGTCTATAAATAATTATTTGTTTTGGATATGGATTATGGGCTTCATTTTAGTGCTAAGATCAGCGTCATCTGTCAGTACCAATAGTTTTGAGTTTTCAGTTCACCTTCTCAAAGTATTCCTTTGAGCCGCCTGGAGTCGGCTTAATCTAAAAAAAAAAAAGAAATACGAAAAGGCAATTACATAAATGCAAAGCCAAAACATCCACAAACCCTTACATTCCCTGCATCTATGGCCATGACAGTGTTACTAAGTTCACCGCTGGTCAAATACTACCAATTCACAAAAACTAAAGCTGCGTAAATGCTAAACGTCTATGGACAATGAATGCACAGCAAAAAATTTACATGATCTGGATTTATGTTTCCAGTTTGCCGCATTCACATACATATGAAGTCAATTAGGCCATTACATTTCATAAAGAGTGCACACACAGGTTTATTCTACTAGTAAAACCGTAAGTACTCACTGTGGGTGACTTTGGGGTCCAGCTGGCAGGACAGACTTCACCGTGGGTCTCCACAAACTGAAAGGCCTTGACCAGACGGAGGGTTTCCTCAACAGAGCGTCCAACCGGCAAGTCATTTACACTCATGTGTCGGATCACTCCATTAGGATCAATAATGAAAAGACCCCTATAACGTGAAACATCATTTAGTGATGCATACATTCCTCCTGAAAAGCACATTATTCAGTGTAACAATGCATGAAAACAGGAGCTTGTTTGTAAAACGGCAGCAACTTTATGTTACCTTAAAGCAATTCCAGCACCCTCCAGCAGGACCCCATAGTCCCGGGACACTTGCTTTGTGAGGTCAGCCAACAGGGGAATGTGGATTTTCCCTAATCCTCCAGTCTACAGATAAACCAGAGTTTAGTTTGCGATTTCCTATGAATAGGGCATTTCTGTTGCTAGTTTCCCAATAACCTGATCCTATTTAGAGAACTGAGAATGTGTTGAATGTTTAGCATGTCATGCGTTTAAACTGTAATGTGCATTTTAAATTTGTTTAGCTGCAATGTGTACATGGCCTTTTCAAAGTAAAGTATAAACCTTTCTCGGGGTGTTGGTCCAAGCCAGGTGGGTGAAGTGAGAGTCCACAGACACACCAATTACATCACAGTTTATATCACGAAACTCATTGGCCTTGTCACTGAAAGCGATGATCTCTGTAGGGCAAACGAATGTGCTGCCAAGCAGGAAGAAATTAAGAAGCATTAAAAAAATAAGTAATTAAGCAGTAAATAATTGACAATTAAATATATAAGAAAATGAAAAAAAAAATAATAATAATAACAACGCATGCTTACAAATCTAGTGGGTAAAAGAAAAGGACCAGGTATTTGCCCTTGAAATCTTCTAGACTGATGTCCTTGAACTCTCCGTTGATAACAGCAGTGCCTTTGAAGTGAGGGGCTGGCTGAGTGACCGCCGGGGCCCATCTAGCAGAGCCTGATAATAACAAACACACATAATGGATTAGTAAAGATATCAGATTAAATGCACAAACGAATTACTTTTTAAGACTTACTGATTGAGAAGCAAGCTTTTTGTGCAGCAATGCACGCAAGGGGTTTTGGAGCCCTGATCACTGCTGCTCCATTGTGAGTGACCAAAGCTTTCAGTCCATTAACTGCAGCTCTTCCTGCCTGTTGTGAAAAGGAGGGACATGTATGAAAAGAGTCGTTACACAAGTTTGTTATCACAGTTCAGCAGACAACACCATGCCCATACACCACATGTACACTGTAAAACATTTCAAACTACAAAGGCTCGCTGAATAAGAGGCACATTGCACGAATGCTGTACGCATGAGTTAAAAGCGATGCCCAAATGTTTTATATACATTTATCTAATTAAAAACTGACTAATTTGCATGTTAGATTAAAATACATCAAACTGTTCATCATTTACTTATCATAATTTAATAATTAAAAAAAGAAGTGTTTGCACAATATAGCTACGATTAACAATAGTTTATGCACTTGTAATAGGCAAGTTAGTTAATTGACAGTGGACGTTATGTAATCAGTTTAAAGGTTAAACACCGTAAAACGTATCTGCGAACTAAACGATGACTAACAGAATCAAACTAAATCTCATTTGCACCGAAATACAAATCAACACTTATTCCTCGTAATAATCGTTCATAGCAAAAGTGTTACTATCGTTTCTGCTAAATGAAACTTACAGAAGTCCCGAGAAGTCTCCCGAAGGTGGCCGCCATCTTGCCAATGTGCTGCTTAATGCAATGCGCAAAAAATACCTTGAGCATCAAAGCTGCGCACTTATTTTGCATTAGTTGGGCAACACACACACACACACACACACACACACACACACACACACACACACACACACACACACAATTTTGCATGTTTTATTTATTTATTTATTTATTTATTTTTATTATCATACTTGACAAATCAGGGTCCGGCCAGGGTAGATTGTGTGCAACAGGCAAGGTTTGATCATGTTTGATCATGTTGATTTACATTACATTTACATTTATTCATTTATTATTGCATAATAAACACACAATTAACTGTTGATCATTTATTTAAAGTCCTTAGAAATGCATGTATCAAATCTGAAACAGTAGAATGTATAGGGTTAATTAACATTCTAAGCAAATAATTATTTTTTGATTCTCCTAACTATACATATTTGAAACATAACAATGTAATGTGCAACATACAGCACTGATAATTTTTTACATGTAAAAAAAATGCTATGGATTGATTTAAAAGTAAATTTGGTTTGAATATAAACACGGCCTTTTTTTCGGTTTCATCGGGCGCACGCGCCTGGACCTAAGTTAACTTCCGGTCTGTGTTGTGTATATCGGTCTGGCTGCGGTGCCATCTACAAACGCAGTTAAAGCCAAGGTGATGAGTAGACTGAAGTTGGGCTCAGGTGGCTGTGCTGCGGGATGTGTTTCCCATACAATTTATTTATTTTTGGAGACTCGCAACAATTTTAAAACTGATCGATTTTCAAAAAGGCTTCTTTTAATAAACATGAGTAACGTAACGTTACCTAACGCACTGCACGTTTAATAATAATAATTCCTTACATTTATGTTTAAATATCAAAACGAGGCACGGGTGTTTTTATATCGCTGTATTTCTGAAAGAAGACTTGCATGTTATATGCGTGATAAAGCAGCGTGTGAGCGTACCAGCTCTGCTTTGTTTACAGCTGTTACTGGGGAAACCTCTATTTCTCGCTTCAAAGTGCTCGCTCTGATCATGCTATAATGTAACTGGATGACGTCTGAGCACGTGACACGCGGAAGCGTCGCAGCAGAGCTCAAGCGTGTCTCATCGGCGTGACCTACACAAGTTAATCTTTTTGTAAGCAACAAAAAATGAATTGGTTATGATTGAAGAGCCTTCGCTAAAAAGCAAAAATGGACCCCAACTTACAATACTGGCAAAGCAATGGACAGGTACTTGTGTGTCTTTGCGTACTCAGTAAAATTCATGCTTAAATGAATTAGTCTGCATGAAAATGATATCAGCGACAAATTAATGATTAAATCCACAATTTTGAAGTCTTTTCTAAGCAGGCTGCGTCTCTGGTTCAAAATCCTCGACCCCAGTTCTGTGTTGTCATCACAGGTGAGTTTCTGCATCATGCATCGCTCCATCATCAGATTATGAACATTAATATCATAATGAGCCATCCCAGTACAGCCTTCTCATGCAAAGCCTATATTAACTGTATCACGTGCATCATAAAGGACGAAATGCACTGTGATATGTGCTCCTTGCTTTATAAAATTGTTTTCATTAATAAATGGCAACAAAAGACCCAATATTGTTTTCTTTAGGCTGAAATTGAGCAGGCACGGGTACTTCTTCAGAATGAAGGACAAACGCAAAGAAAGGAAAAAGTAGGCTTCTTAATATGTTTAGTATTTATTTGTGTGTTCACTTAACTTTGCTTTCTAGCTTGAAAACTTGACAGTGTTCCTTTATTTCTCTTTCTAGGTTGCTAATGCCTGGTTACTGTCTCTTGTAAGTTTTTATGAATCTACATTTTTTCATGTGAGCATGACAAACAATGTTTAGATATCCCTGATTCTTTGGACATGGGACAAAATAGGCTACAGAGCTAAAACCAAAAAATATTTTAGATTACTTTGTTCCCTGTGTTCAGATGTTCACCAGTGTTTTACTGCTTCTTCCGTTGTCTAACAAGTACATTATAATTTTTATTATATAAATACAAATAGATTCAGATCATTGACATGTTAGTTAAAGGTGGGAGTCACAGCAGTTTTATTTTGCCCTAAATTATATAATTAATATTTGTGAACATTTCATACATTTTTGACATTAATATTGTTAAACTCTTTTAGTCTTCTGTCCATCCTGATACTGGAGGTGTAATCTCACCAGTGTTTCGTTCTCAAGGTACTGTAACAAACTTGAAAGTTTGTGTCATTAATGCAGTTGAAGTATTCCTTTACCTATGTATTCATCTGAACTAAAAAAATTATTTTGGCCATCTGATGACACATCTGCTTCTTTTCTTTTTCTTTTTTTTTTAAGTTTTTCTACCCATATCTGCTCCCTTGGTGAGTTCTACAATTCAAAACGTCCTGAGAATTAGCTTTACAATGTAAAGTAAAACGTTGAGAGTTGATAATGTACATTTAAAATCTGAAATGAAAGATCCTGTCTATTTTTATGTCTACAGGTTGTTGCAAGTTTAATACCCCACAAAGGCATCAAACCTGCATTGTTCTGGCAAGTAAGTACATTCTGTATTTATTTCTTAATTGATGTCTTTTCTTATCAACTAACAATTTCTGCTGTAGTTTTTGCTTCAGGCATACTGTGCAGGATTCAACCATTCTAACAGAAATGCCACAGCGACTAAGGTAAACAGTAGTTTTGTTTAATTACATTTAAATGACATCAAATAACAATCTTTGTTTAACTTGGCAGACTATTTTAAGCACACTTATTCCACTTCTTTTTTTTGTTTAGGATAACAAAACGTCAATGAAGCAGTCCATTCTTATTGTTGGAACAGTAGCCTACTCAACATTTGCAGGGGTGAGAGAGATTTTAGTCACCGCACTGGCTTCTCAGTCAATAAATGTTTTCATCTGATGATTTTATGTTTGGTGTACCTACTGTTCAACAGGTGTGAGAATCTCATGAAACCTGTCAAGATTCAAAGTTCATGTCCGGGTCATTTTACACCTCCAACATAAAAAGAATGTGACCGTTAATCGTAAAGAAATTCAATCCTAATTTAGGACCATTCAGATGTGTCTTGAAAATAATAATGCAACACGTAACAGACATTTTCTCCAAATTACCGTTAATTATCATAATGCAATCAAATCTAATTAATGTTTTGCTGGGAAATACTCAAATTACTTAAATTAAATCTTAATATGCTCTCTTTTCAGGCTCTTCCTCAGATTATACTCAAGCGTTTTAGACTCTTAGGTGCTGTGGCTGAGACTTTCTCTAGATCATTGTTACCTATTCCTCTCTCAGGTAAGAACACCAGAAAACAAATGCACATAATATACACCTCCAGTAGAGTCTGTTCATACTGAGTGCTCCATTGTACACATATTCCAGGCTATAGTGTGGCCTCAAGGTATTGAAAATGTTTCGAACCAAACATGGTTTTCTAGCCTGTCTAGCTGCATTCAGTGTAATGGTGGTGAGAAGTGAAGAGGCCGATAATGGAATCCGAGTGTTTGATTCTAACGGAAATGCCATTGGTGTCTCTGCGGCAGCTGGATCTAAGGTGAGACTGCAGTAAAACCTTGTGCCACCAAAGCTGCTTATCTTTAAACTGTTTAAATATGTATTCTTTGTGTTGGTCACAGGCCATAAAGGAAACGGCCCTTTCTAGAGCAGCTCTCTTTGGCACCACTGCAGCAGTTCCCACTTTACTGCTGGCTCTCCTTAAAAGGTACAAGTCGAAACAGTTTGCTTTCCATTTTATCTAAAAGATTTGATGATGTGAAATCTGCTGTCAATGTTTCAGGGCGAAGTTTGTCCAAAGGAACCCGATGATAATCGCTCCTGTTCGCCACATCAGTACTGCCATTATTTTTGGCCTGATGATTCCTGTGTCCTTCAGTCTTTTCCCACAGTTTGGCAAGGTAACACACATTCATAACAAACCAGGTTGTCATACTTTTACATACATATTTTAATTTCGGAAATGCATTTATCAAAAATCACATTATCCATCACCAGCAGATAAACATTTCGATGTTTTATTTGCAGATAAAGAAGGAAAGTCTAGAAGAGGAGTTTCAGTCACTTGACAGTAACCAGGAACTGTTTTACCACAGAGGACTGTAATGTTGCTATTACCAACTTTACTACTTGACGATGACTTTTATTGACACCGAAAACAAAGTATATTAAAGTCCAGTGCATTTCAACAACATTCAAAAAGGTGGTTACTTTAAGTTTTAAAAGCATGCAGTATTTTCTCGAAAGGCTTTTTAAATTAATAATCAATGCTGTACTAATATTGAAAGGAAGTACAACTGTATGGTTCTGAATTCATATTCATTTAATAGCTGCATTTCAGTCTGAAAAGAGTTTTAAACTGCACTGAAGCGAATTGAACCAAATCATGTTAATAACACCATCTGTTAATGTCAATAAAATTCATTTAACACACTTTTTTTTTTACACATTTAATGGTTTTTTTATATATATATATATATATATATACACACACACATATATATACACACACATATATATATATATATATATATATATATATATATATATATATATAGATAGCAAAGTATTTGAGGAAACAGTATTGTATGACTCTGTGTAAAGGATGAAGGCAGTGTTTAAGAAGTCAGAGAAGAACAGTTTGAGCATCCTCTTTTCAGGATATATTGCACACACATGATCAAAATATCTTCTATGATCTTTTTATGGCACTATGGCTAGCCCTTGATAACAAGGGGTTGTCAAACTATTTTAGGTTATTAAACAAAAATGTATGAAGTAATGCCAAAATCAATATTGTGTGCATCACTGGAAATGCTAAATGTGGGAACAAAGTCACATCTAACATGGGGAATGTCTTTTGTCACTTGAACATTATAATGTTAAAAAGTTTTCTTACATGAATAGACAGGTTCATCGACATGATAAATTTAAGATGATGTTTTGGCACTCAATAGTTAAGTAAAATAGATTTTCAGTAATTTGTTTATTTACATTGTGAATTAAATGGGACTCTTCATAATAGAAGTCTTTTAGTGGCATGAACTAGGCAACTGTCAGCCCTTTCACACTGATGTGCAATTATGAAATTTTTATAAAAGTTCAAAGAGCATGCCAAATTAAGATTATGAACCACTTAATAATTAGATAACTCAGGAATGTTTGCAGAGACTGCATATAAATCCAAGTGCTATCAAAAGGTTTATGAATTATTTCAAACCTGTTCCAGATAGAATTGTTACATTCAACATAATTACACACATGAGGTGTAGCTATCATGTTATAGCTATATTTTATACATCTTTCTAAGAAATATATTTTTGTTCTTATATAACTTTTGCCCTGTTCACAATCCCTGACATTAGACACAGGTTCTTGCAAATGTTATTCAATGTGTGATTGACAATGAATGGTAAGATCCTCTCTGATTGGTTACTGTGAGGCTTGCCAGTTGAACGGGGTGCACTGGTTGGTCAGATCTTCAGAAGTTGCTCAGCTGCAGCTAAGTGGAAGAGGAAGTTTTCAGTGGCTGGAGGGTAGTGCCGCTGCTTCAGAGTCTCCAAAGTCAACTTAGAGTTCTCTGCTTCATCAGCAAGAGACATCAGGTTTCTGAGGATCTCCTTAGTTTTTACTGAAATATCCTGGAGACAGATTTAAAAAGGGACTAAATGAAAACCACATGAAGGATTTCTAAGTCTTGTTAAATTTGAATGTTTTAAATGTGGGTCATGTTACAGCTTTATGTTGTCATTGCTGAGATTTTCAACCCTGTTCTTACTCGTACCTTAATAACCTGTGCATCTGTACGCTCCATGTCCTCTGCAGCCTGGACAATGAAGTTGCCGATCTCTTTATGGAGTTTTCCCATAGCCATTGCCTCTGAAAACAAATTACAGTGAGATATAGTGACTTAAATATCCACATCCCAATTCTACCCAGTTAATATGTAAAACTGGATCTCTCACCTTTGGCATTTTGTGACACAGTGATTTCACTGTCTGGAAGATTAACATACACATCAAACAGATCTGATCTGTCTCTGACTTCAGGATCGACAAAGCCTGCAACATACCCTACAGAGAAAGAACATGGAAATTAATATAGATAGCAGCTAGCAAGTGCTAGTTTTAGTGGAGAAGGAATTCTCCAAACCTGTACACAGCTTGAGGTTTTCCAGCTCATCATTATCAAGGTGAACAAAAGGGTGGAGGATGGACCAGTCTTTTCTATGCCATACCAATCCAGGAAGAGCTCTGGTTTTAAAAAGAAAAAACACTGTTACCACAAACTTTTTTAGTGTGTGACCATTATCATATAAAATACTGTTCAAAAGTGCGGGCTCAGTTACATTATTTATGAGGAAATTAATACTTTTATTCAGCAAGGATGCATTCAATTGATCAAAAGTGACAAAGACATTTAAATAGTTACAGATGTTTATAATTGAATTGAAAAATATTTACAAAAATAGAACTGAAGTAAATGTGAATTTTTCCTATTGAAAAATATAACTGATAAATTGTGAGAAATGTTTAAACCAATATAACTGAACTCCTCATTCTACTCTATTTTTTACATTTCTATTCTTCAAAGAATCCTGAACAAATGTATCAATGTTACCACAAACCTATTAAGCAGCACAACTGCTTTCAACATTCATGATCATATTTTTCTTTCAGCATCAAATTAGGATATGGATATAAGACTATAAGACTGGAGTTATGCATTTACCATTACAGGAATACATCACATTTTAAAATATATTGAAATGGAAAACAGTTATTTTAAATTGTAATAATATTTCATAATGTTACTATTTATACTGTATTTTTGACCAAATATATGCAGCCTTGGTGAGCATAAGAAAAACAAACTTCAACACAAACCATTTTAATTCCTCAATCTGACATATTTCTGGTTTGGATTAATGAATATTTATGAATCATGCACAATGAGACCATGATTTAAGAACGTAAACATTAGTCCATTTTGATTTTATGTTAACTAAATGATCATTTCTGTGGTTACCTAGTGAACTCCAGCAGCGCCTCAATCCGTGGGTGATAGACCACTACTCTCTTTTTCAACATTAGTGCTGTGTAAAGGATGATAGTCTCCATACCAAATTGTGACACAACATCTAGAATAAAGATTTAACATCTCATTAAGTCAATTTGCATACAATACATATTTGTTTACAGAATGAAGACTTTATTGGAGGATTTGTAAAATAACAATCATAAGGCCAATTGTAGCAAATAGCCATGGTATCAAAAGTATGCGATGAAATATTATTTTAGCTGCACAGTTCTTGCCGTGGTTAGTAAAATTAAAGTACATTTAATTAAATGTATGCATTTAGCAGACGTTTTAATTAAAGCGATAGCATTGTGTTGCTTGTTCATTTCAAGGGTTCACCCCTAACCTTTTAAGGATCCAGCCAGGTAGGCCTTCCTGACATCGTAATCTTTGATAAGGAAGGAGCCATTCTCATCACTCTGGCAATCACCTTTGGTCAGAACAGCAATGTAGCATTCCATCATCTTCACAGGACTTCCATGTTTGACATACGTCCTGAACAAAAACCATGATGCAGATGCAACATCACAAACATACAAAAATGTAAGTGTATATCCTTAGAAATGGTGGGATGACAAACAAAAGATGCTTACTGAAGGAAACCGATTTCTGAAACTCAACACAAAGCACTGTGATTGCACTAAATGGTTAGTACTTAAATTGAACATACCTGCACAGGACTCTACTGAACGCAGCATATTTTTCAGGGTTGAAGTCCTTAGCTGTGATAACTATTGAGAAATGTGTCACCTTTGAATGAAATTGAACAGTTAATTAGCAAGCTAGCATCATTTTCATCAACAAACAGATGTTAAAGGAACACTCCACTTTTTTTGAAACTCCTCTGGAGTTAAGCAGTTGAGTTTGACTGTTTTTGAACCCATTTAGCTGATCTCCGGGTCATTTTTAGCTTAGCTTAGCATAGATCATTGCATCTGATTAGACCGTTAGCATCTTGCTGAAAAATGACCTAAGAGTTTATATATTTTTTTCCTATTTAAAACTTTATTCTTCTGTAGTTACATCGTAATATGTCTATTTTCTGGCGCTGCGTAATATAATTGCGCCAAAGTTCCTTGATTATTATGCCAGAATGAGAGTATAGTTCCTAGCCATATCGGCCTAGAAAATCACAACTTTTCATTTTCTGTTGGTCTAAGTACACGATGTAACTACCGAAGGGTCAAGTTTTAAATAGAAAAAATATCAAAACTCTCTGGTCATTTTTGAGCGAGATGCTAATGGTCTAATCAGATTCGATGATCTATGCTAAGCTAAGCTAAAAGAGCTCCCGCCAGACCCGGAGATCGTCTGAATGAATTCGAAAATGGTAAAACTCAACTGTTTAACTCTAGGGGAGATGGAAAATGAGCCTATTTTCAAAAAAGTGGAGTGTTCCTTTAAGGATGTAAATTTAAGAAATATTTTGACAGTTATTTCAGTTTATTTTATTGCTTGTTTGGTTTTATTTTTAGTAATTTTGGGGCCTCCTGGTTGAGCACCACTGGATTATAGGAATAGTTCACTCATTTATTAACAATCTGCCAAATTATGTGAATGAGAAACTATTATCAATGAGTAATGATTTAGATTTCGGTCTTCTCCACACATGAAAATGAGTTATGGATTAGTGTTATGATACTTTTTGTCACTTTTTAGAGCTTTACTTCACCCCGATGATCTACTCTGTAGCATGATTGGATCACAGATTTGTAATCTTTCAGGATGGTAGTGGAGGGCTAAACGTGAAGTTGGTACCTTTTTAAGCGCAGTTGGCTCCTGAACCTCGACAGTGGTGATGTAGTACCAGGTTCGGCAGTACTGTCCAAACACAAATGTGTGCAGCACCTGACTGTTCAACGGCAGGCAACTTTTTCTTAACAAAACCTCTCGCAGATCAGCACTGATGGAAGGATAACACCACACCCAAAGTGTGTCTGCATTTACATCTCTCTCTGCATAAGGGGGACGAATGCAATTACTGACAAAATAATAATTATTCTGGAATTAAATAGATAGTTTACCCACAATTTTAAATTCTGTCATGAAGCCTTCTGCAGACCACAAAATGAAATATTATCCAGAATGCTAGTAAGGACTGACAGGCTCAGTCACCACTGACTTTTACTGCATATTGTACTGCATGCGGTCACTCGGTCTAAAACGTCCCCTTGTGCGTTCAACGGAATGACTACCGCTTTTATACATAAAATATTCTAATAATAAAAGATATTTCGCGGTATTTTAATCTTACCAATTAGTCCGAGACTTAGCATCATCTCAGATGTAGCCATGTTCCTTATCCACGTTAAACTGTTTCTAGCACTTAAGCACTTTCTGAACCATTTATGTTTACAGTTTGGAAAGCACATTAAGTGTCAGCGCGAACAGACACAACCCAATGTGAAATATGCCGGGACAGTTTATCCAGGAAAAGATTTTAATGTAAAAAACTACGGTTCTTCTTGCAAAATAGAAGTTCAAGCGTGAGTCCAGTGCAGGTACAGTTTTACCTATCCCTACCAATGATCAAATAACGTCAGTTATTTATATCAGTGCATGTGAGCCAGCTGTTGAGTTATAGTAATTCCTCCGAGTGTGTGTAGCAAAGGAAAAAATAGAGAGGAAAACGAAAACTTATCAAAAACAGTAGAAATCCACAACTGGTCAAGTGACCAACACGCTTCTTCCGGGATTCTCGACGTTCAACTAAAATATCCAACGACATACTGACATCTAGTGTGTTGGTGCAATTAAGGTTAAAAAAAACTTATTTAAACCTATTCTAATAACAAACAAACAAACAAACAAACAAACTATAATAAACAAAATTATATATATTAAAAACGTACAAATAATAAAACCAAAATATAAAAGCATATTCTAACATAAATAAAATGAATATTTTCTTAATTTAATCAACAGCCTATAAGTAACAAATAAGTAACACCAAGTTTTAAGGCATAAACTACTTTTAGGACTTCAATCTAGGAGCAACTTTTTTACATTTGTGTAAATAAAACTCACCTATAATCAAAACATTATTTCACAAAAATGTAAACTTAAATGATAATAGCAGATTTTTTTTTTGGGGGGGGGGGGTTACAATCCCTTTAAACTATAACCTAGATTATGTTGCAAATTCTTAGATTTTCATGAATGACTAATGATTACAATATGTATGCATTTTTTTAGGGTTAGGGGAGAGTGGGGTAAGTTGAACCAGTGGGTAAGTTGACCCACCCCCTGTATCTTGGAACACTTTTACTGTCATGTGACCATGTATTTTGAAATCACATATCCTTTCTGCCAGACTGTGAAAAGGAGAAACACATGGGAGGAGTGGAAGGCACCCGTTTACTTTAAAAACTGCTTTTGGTTGGTCAAAGTAAAATAAGAGAAGAGTGGTTTTTATTTTGTTTAGTTTAAGCTTTAAGAAAAGAAATATGACTGTTTGTAAAATTAAATTTGATTATTAAGTGATTAAAAAAGAGGTCAATTATCACTCAAATTCCACATGGGACTGAATCAGATTAAGTCAGATGGTCAGTTTTCTCCAAGATGGTCCATTTTACCAAACTGATCACCAGGGAACTGCTTAAAAAAATTATAAGAAGCCATAATTTTAGAACCCTTTATCATCGATAGATACATTCTGACCATTTAAAATGACAAGAAGCATCCTAAAAGTTATTTCTTTTAAAGTTGCTGGCTCAACTTACCCCACAACATTTTGCTCACATGGTACTTCTGCCTCAATTTCCCGTACTCTGAAGACCACAGGGCAGCCGTAACATTGCCAACTTATAAAAATACATTTGTTCTATTATATAAATGAATAATATATGTATATATACATATAATGTCGGGGAGGAGGCGCGTACATACGGGAACTCTGGTCTTCCTCGCCGGCGCTGCTCACGTGCGCTAGTCCTTTCTTGCTTGCGCGGCGAGAAGTCACGGCGCGGATGGACAGGCAGAGTCAATAAAAACAGCCTCGACTATCTGAAAACTGCCTGCTAGCAAGCCATAACAATGCCAGCCTATTTCCAGAGACCGGAGAACGCCCTTAAGCGGGCAAACGGTGGGTAATAATAGTAGGTGGTCGTCTCTTGGACTGTAGTCTTGGGTCTAACATAGCTTGCTAGCTCGATATGGCGCGTGCTGGATGTTACAGCTGCTGGGCCTGTGTTTCATCTATTATGCAGAGTTTTAAATCTGCTTTGTTACTGTATCGTATATTCATCTTATTAGCGTACTCAAAGAAAGGACATAGTTTGAAATAAAGTGTAAATATTCCGCCTATATTTAGTAAAAGAACAAAGATAGAGACCCTTGTTGTTAAGGCTACCATGTGTGTTAGCAGGCTTTTCTATTCCGCCGCTAGCTTCACAATGACAACTTCTGCTATCGGAGTTTAAAGATTTATTAACAGTGTGTACTAAGAAAATCCTTAAGACTACAACAGTATCCATTATTTGTGAATGAAAATCGAATAGGTTGTCATTTGGACAAAATAATAAACAAAACATGAGTGGAATAACAGTACTGCGCACCTGCCACAGTTTTAACGTTACGCGATTTATTTTTTGTGTTTTATTAATATTATAACCAGCTTTAAATTACCTATTTGTGTTGAAAGTGGTAATTTATAGAATAATGCCGCGAGATCATGGAATATTTTTAGTGAAATTCCCATCTGGATGCTGTATGTCATAAATAAACAAATTCCCCAAAGTGTCGTTGTCATGACATTCTTTTCGTTTCTTTCCTCAGAATTTCTTGAAGTTGGTAAAAAGCAGCCAGCTTTGGATGTGCTCTACGATGTCATCAAGAGCAAAAAACATCGAACATGGCAGAAGATACACGAGCCGATCATGTTCAAGTATCTGGAGCTCTGCGTGGATCTGCGCAAGAGCCACTTGGCAAAGGAGGGACTGTATCAGTACAAAAACATCTGTCAGCAGGTTTGAGACCATTTTATTTGTTACTATTTATTTATTTCTGTGTCATTCCTTTAACGTTTTGACCTTGTAGTGTTTAATCAACACTGGACTGCTAGTCTGCTGTGACTACTCCAATCATTTAATCCACTTAAAGCTTGTGCGCTTCTGCCTGCAATTTAGAATGCAATGGTTACATCTCAAAATCCAATCAACAACTGATGCATAGAACCCAGCCTATGTTTTTTCTCTTTCAATAATCTGTTACACTCGGATTAACATCTAAAGATGAATATGAAAAGAAAAGATCTGTTGCTACTTCTGTTTCATGTCGATTTTAAGGTTTAGTAATTTGTGCCATAGTGCTTTTAGTTATTTTTTGTACAAGTCATGGTGACTTGATTGTAGAATCGACCTCAATTCAATTGTAAGCTCTGTCCTTGTTGTGAAATTACTGACTACTCCTTCTCTTGGGCTTCAGGTGAATATCAAATCTCTGGAGGATGTGGTCCGTGCTTACCTGAAACTTGCAGAGGAGAAGACTGAGACTGCAAAAGAGGAGTCTCAGCAGATGGTGCTGGACATTGAGGATCTGGACAACATTCAGACTCCAGAAAGGTGCAGGAAGCTAAAGGCCCACACAGTTCCTTCCTACTAGTGCATAGATAGTGTTTTTTTTTTTTTTTTTTTAACTTTTGTTGTTGAAATAATTTTAGAATTTCACTACATAACACTTCATGGATAGGTCAGACAGGACATGTTCAGTTTCTATTGTCTTCAGTATTCATTAGGAATCTGCAAACATCCAACCTCAAGTAAATTATGAAGGGATTGGTTCTGTCTAGATGACTATGTTCCATAAAAGATTTATTTGTTTATTTTTATTTCTGTGATCTTCAGTGTTCTGTTAAGTGCCGTTAGTGGTGAAGACACTCAAGACCGCACTGACAGACTTCTGCTCACACCTTGGGTCAAGTTCTTGTGGGAGTCGTACCGCCAGTGCCTCGACCTGCTAAGGAATAACTCCAAAGTGGAGCGCCTTTACCATGACATTGCTCAGCAAGGTCAGTGTAAACCTCATGTAACGTAACAAAAATATCTTCTTGTGGGACTTCTTGCAGTCATGTTATATGATACCAAAAATGTTAATTACTTTGGTTGTGCACAAATTTATAACAAAAATTTTTTTTTTTTTTTTTCTCACAGCGTTTAAGTTTTGTCTGCAGTACACTCGTAAAGCAGAATTCCGTAAGCTGTGTGACAACCTGCGAATGCACCTGGGACAGATCCAGCGGCATCACAACCAGAGCACTGCCATTAACCTGAACAATCCTGAGAGCCAGTCCATGCACCTTGAGACACGTCTGGTCCAGCTGGACAGCGCTATTAGCATGGAGCTGTGGCAGGTTTCTGTGCTTCATACTAGGCACCAATGTACAATAGACTATATAAATATAGTTATATAACATGAATATATTTATATTCAGTTGAGTTTAGTTTCCATTTATGCTGCAACTTTCAACCTTTTTACAGTGCAAAGGAGAGTGCTTTCCATGCAAACAAAGAACAAAACTATTGATTAATAATAGTCGACTAACCGTTAGTCGAGCAGAAGAGGCTTAGTCAATCAAAATTTCATTAGTCGCTTAATTGCGCACACACAAAAAAAAATCCTCAGGAATTGGCGAAGTCACGTAGTCCGTGATGGACAGATCATTAACAGCTGGTCTATGTGGTAAAACAGTACATTGGTCAGGACATCCAAATGTTCGTTTCGTTCATCGACCTCAAATGTGGCTAATCATCTGAAACATGTAAGTAGCAGCAACATTACATGGCCGCTTCCTCTAACGTTAACCTAGAAAAATGTGTGCTATTGAAGTTTTGTGTGGAGTGTTTAGCTAAACAGTAGTGAGCTCACTGCATGATCATTTGACTAAGTTAAAATATTCCATAATTTTTGTTCATACAGATGAGAAAAATGCATCTTTCAAACCTGTGAAAAGGCTTTCTGCCATCTAGGTCTCTGTGAACGCCTCAAAGACGTGAAAAATGTATCTGTAGAAAATGTCTACCTTTAAATGAACCAATTTAAAAGGAAAATAAATATTTTCAGATTATATAATCTGTGTAAAATATGCTTGTACACTGTGGAAATGACCAGTCTGTTTCATCAATTTGCAGATGAAATTACATTAAAAAAAAAAAAAACGTTTAAATAATAATTTTTTTTTCTGATGATGGGGTGTAAACAATTAAAGGCTCATTATTATGTATTAAACGGTTTTTTAATATAAACATGCAATTAGTCAACTAGTTGCTTAAAATTTATGATTACTAGTCGATCAGAAGAATCTTTAGTCGAGGGCAACTCTATTGATTACAGGACAAGATCAATAGTTGGGATTCATTTGTGGAAAAAAAAAACTGTCACCCTACCTTTTTGCACTACAGACTTTTTGTTTATCATATGTTCTGAAAGCATGAATGATTTGCTGATTATACTGGTTGCTTACATTATTTTTAATCCACACAGGAAGCATTCAAAGCAGTTGAAGACATCCATGGATTGTTTGCCCTCTCGAAGAAGCCCCCTAAACCCCAGCTTATGGCCAACTACTACAATAAGGTGTCCACTGTATTCTGGAAGTCTGGCAATGCCTTATTCCATGCCTGCACCCTGCACAGACTCTATCACCTCTCCCGGGAAATGCGTAAGAACCTCACCCAAGAAGAGATGCAGAGGTGAGCATTGAACAAAAAAAAGCAGACATCAGATTGAATGAGGTTTATTTGTTTGTTTTTGATTATTTTACACTAGTTTGCCATTTCTTGAAATATTTATTAGTTTATTAAGACCAACTTCAGAGTGTTGCCATTATTTGTTCCTTTCATTCAGAATGTCCACTCGAGTGCTCTTGGCCACACTGTCTATTCCCATCACCCCTGAGCGCACTGATATCGCTCGTCTGTTGGACATGGATGGCATCATTGTAGAGAAACACCGCAGACTGGCTACTCTACTTGGCCTTCAGTCTCCTCCCACCCGCCAGAGTCTCATCAATGATATGGTAATAGCCATTCTGTCCATTGTTAAAATTTTTTAACCCCCTTAAATTTATAGTTTAGTGAAAAAAGATTGAGAACCTTCTTGGATATTATTTTTGTCATAGGTGAGGTTCAACCTGCTTCAGTATGTTGTTCTTGAGGTCAAAGACCTCTACAACTGGTTGGAGGTGGACTTCCACCCTCTTAAACTTTGTGGAAGAGTAACTAAGGTGAATGGCACTTTATTTATTAACTACATTAGTTATATATTATGTGACCGTTATGTCTGATTCAGTCATAATTTATCTTCAGAGCTTATGTATATGTATATATCCACAGTGAAATAATAGAAACATTCTCCTATGCTGTATGGTTTATCTTCAACCATTAAAACAGTTTTCTTTTTAACTACTGACTTTCATAAACCTAATCGTTAAGAGGAGTGATGCACTTTAGATCATTCTGACACAGCAGTATTCAGAGTTACAGTGTTCTTCATGTCAACAACCACACACATTAAAAACACAATATTCATGCTGTGTATGTGTTCTTGCTGTTGCTGTGATAGGTGCTGAACTGGGTGAGGGACCAAGCTGAGAAAGAATCAGACCTGCAGCATTATGTTCCTCACTTGCAGAACAACACCATCCTCAGACTGCTACAACAGGTTGGCTTGATCATCTACCCCCAGGGGTTTAATAATTACTTGGGGAATCTGTGATTGCTTCAGTCTTCTGCAAATCTTCAAATTCTGTCTTCTGTGTTTTAATATTCCAGGTGGCTCAGATCTACCAGAGCATTGAGTTCAGCAGGTTAGCATCTCTGGTGCCATTTGTAGATGCTTTCCAACTGGAGCGCTCAATTGTAGATGCAGCACGGCACTGTGACCTACAGGTATAGCAACAAACAACAACATTATTTTACTTGGCAAATGTTTGTATATATCTTCCACACAAAGTCTCTAAATCAAGCATCTTGGTAGTTAATTACATGGTCAAGAAGAATCTCCAAAATCTGTGTATTTACCCAAAGGTGCGCATTGATCATACATCTCGAAAACTGAGTTTTGGCTCCGATCTGAACTATTCTACTAAAGAGGATTCTCCAGTGGGTCCGTTCCTACAGAACATGCCCTCTGAACAGATACGGAATCAACTCACTGCCATGTCATCCTCCTTAGCTAAAGCCATCCAAGTCATCAAACCTGCCTCTATGCTGGTAAGACAACTGCTAATTTTAATTGATTATCTACCTTCTGGTCAGTGTTATTTTGGTTTCATTATCAACTGTAACTTTGCCCACAGCTAGAGCATGAGGAGCAGAGTCAGCAGGCCATCACAGCCTACCTGAAGAATTCCCGCAAAGAGCATCAGCGCATCCTCGCTCGACGACAAACGATTGAGGAACGCAAAGAGCGTCTGGAGAGCCTCAACATCCAGAGGGAGAAAGAGGAGCTGGAGCAACGGGAGGCAGAGCTTCAGAAGGTGCGCAAGGCTGAGGAGGAGCGTCTTAAACAGGAGGCAAAAGAGCGGGAAAAGGAGCGCATCATGCAAGAACATGAGCAAATCAAAAAGAAGACTGTTCGTGAGCGACTGGAGCAGATCAAGAAGACTGAGCTGGGAGCCAAGGCCTTCAAAGACATTGATATCGAGGTATTGAGTTTATTTGGGAGGTGGCCATTTAGGCATACCAGACTTTTATTGGCATAGTTACCTGGAAAAAAATGAAATGTAGACTGCATTATCAGTTGAAAAGTTTTATTTTTATTTAATAATTTATTTTTTGTTGTAGGATCTGGAGGAGCTGGACCCTGATTTCATCATGGCCAAACAGGTAGAACAGCTAGAAAAAGAGAAGAAAGAACTTCAGGAGCGTCTGAAAAACCAGGAGAAGAAGGTATTGCTTGTATTACACATTCATAAAGTATTTTGTCATTGTAAATAAGTATGTTGGTAAACTGATTTAAATGTATGAGGATTAAGGTTCATTCTGTGCAGCGGAGTATAGGACATTGGAATATTACACTGGAGTGAACTATTATGCATATTCCAGATCGACTACTTTGAGAGAGCCAAGCGCCTTGAGGAGATTCCTCTGATCAAGAAAGCATACGAGGAGCAGCGCATCAAGGACATGGAGCTATGGGAGCTGCAGGAGGAAGAGAGGGTAATAATCATATACTGCTTTTTGACTTTGTTAGAATTACATTTGATTTTCTTTGCCTTCTTGTTAAATGCACTTTTTTTTTTTTTTTTGCTAAAGTCTCTAAACCCCCAAATTACAGTTCGTGAAAGTATTTCTTGAGACCCTACTTTTTCAATGTCTGGTTTTAGTTTAATTCAGCAATTTATTAATACCTAAATGAGAAGGACATGTTGAATAATGTAACCATACCATGTTGTTTATTGTAATTGAAGCTAACGGCTGTTGTGCTCATCTGTTGCCCAGATCAGAAATATGAAGATGGAGCGTGAGAAGGCGCTGGAACACAAACAGAGGATGTCAAGAATGATGGAGGACAAGGAGAACTTCCTCTCCAAAATTAAAACTGCTCGAAGCTTCATTTATGAGGTTAACAAAACTTTAATTTGAAGTGTCATCTATTCAATTAATGTTTTACTGATTATTTGCTATCAGTAGCTAGTATAGATGAAGTTCTTGATGTTTAGAATGTTGATGCTCCCGGTAGCTAAGCTTTGAGAAATTATCATGTACCCAGGAAAAACTCAAGCAGTTCCAAGAACGTTTGGTTGAGGAGAGGAAGCGTCGTCTTGAGGAGCGAAAGAAGCAGCGCAAGGAGGACAGACGAAAGGCCTTCTACCTCCAGAAAGAAGAGGAGGCCCAGAGAATTCATGAGGAACATCTCAAGAAAGGTTCTTATTGCTGTTCATTTACTCCGTTAACAGTGATTTGTTACCATACTTTTTTTTTTTTTTAATAAATATTCATATCTTATTTGATGTATGAACTTTTGTTCACTTCTTTTCATTTTTGAATTTGTCACTGGTTTTCTGTGTGTTAGAGCGGGAAGAGCGTGAACGCTTGGAACAGGAGCAAAGAGAGGAGGAAGAACGTGAATACCAGGAGCGCCTGCATAAGCTGGAGGAACAGGAGAGAAAGCAGCGTGCCCGACAACAGGAAATTGAGGAGCGTGAACGCCGCAAGGAGGAGGAGAGGAAGGCACCAGAAGAAAAACCCAGCAAAGTAACTCATAAGAACCCTATGTCAAATGTGCTTATACACCATACACTACCGTTCAAAATTAATGTTTATGAATTTATTTGACTTAAATATACAGTAAAATATTATTACATTTTATAGAATTTTATTTAGGGCCTGAGCACCGATGGTGTGAGAACCATATTGGAATTGCTCCGCTTCTTCTTCAAATTAAATCACATCTTTGAGAGCTTAAATATGCTTCAAAACTCATGAAATTTTGCAAATGTGTTAGAACTGCCAAAAATATGCAAAAAATGTCCATTCCCATATTCTGTTATAGCCAAAGCGCTACCTGCTGGCAACAGGAAGTGTCATGGTTAACACTGTTATGAACTCCTAGGAACATATTAAAAAGCCTGGCAACATGCTAGCAACACTTAGCTAAGTGTTAAAGCATGTTATTAATGACATGAAACAGGAAGTTGTTGTAACTAGGGATGTCTGTTTTCGATAATTTCCATGACAGATCGTCGTTTAAATTAACGGATCAATTAATCGTTAACCTTAATGCTGCAAAATGCGTCTATTGCAGCAGCACGCAATCACCAGTATGACAGGATGTGCAAGATATAAAACAATTATCTGGGAAAATTACTTGGTTATTAGATTTCTATTGCTTTCCATGTTGAAGAACCTTTTGTTGTTTCTATTTTAATGTACTTTTAAAGTTTAAAACACATTAAAAGCTTAATTTGTATCAACCATCGATAGCTTTAATCCGTTGCATCTCTTGTCGACAATTAATCAATCATCGATAAATCGTTGACATCTCTAGTTGTTACTCATGCATACAATGCCCAATCTACCCCAAACTGATCACATTTTATAAGAGTCCTGGCCTGAACACATCTAAAGGCCAATAGTCAGTTAAAGTTATAGCGCCACCTGATGGCAACAGGAAATTTCTTGTCTCACACTAACTTGAACATGCAATGTCTGATCTGCCCTAAACTTCACATGTTTGGTAAGAGTCCTGGCCTGAAAATATTTACATGCCAATATTCAGTTATAATTTATAGCGCCATCTGTTGGCAACATCACATTTCATGTTTTATACTAACTCAAACGTACCATGTTCAATCTGCACCATATTTCACAGATTTAATAAAAGTCCTGGTCTGAAGACTTCTGCATGCCAACATTCAGTTACAGTCAGTGCCACCAGCTGGCAGTAGGAAGTTTGGCACATATAAATGACTTTGACATATTCCTCCTATATTTATCACTTTATTTATCACTATAAATGAATATTGGCTTCTGTTAGCTGTTTTCCTAAAGCCACCTGGTGGCGGTGAGCCCGGATGCCAGGGCCCTTTCATCACTGCTCGCAGCTTTAATTTAAAATGTAATTTATTACTGTGAAGGCTAAGCTGAATTTTCAGTATATGTTACTCAGGTCTTCAGTGTCCCATGATCCTTCACAAATCATTCAGCTATGCTGATTTGGGCTGCTTAATACTGTTTTTGTTTACAGGATTCTTTGAATAAAAAGTTAAAAAGAACAGCAATTTTAAAAAAAATATTTTGATCAATATAATGCTCCCTTGTTGAAGAATATTAAGTTCTATAAAAATTAAAACTTCACCAAATTAATGCTTCCATATTTAACCAGATGATGACTGCATACAGTTGTTCAGATATAAAATGGATTGTTATTATTTTTTTTCAAAATGTTAATAATTTTCTGTCCAGGACTGGGGTGAACGAGAAGAAGCAGGCTGGAGGAAGCGTGGTGAGGGCGATTCAGAACGGCGACGTCCTGTTGGTGAACGGTAACAATTTTGACATTAATTGATAACCTGATGCATGAGGACAGAGATTAAAAACAGATGCAGAGAATTGAGAATCATTCTTTTTTTTTTTCTCTCTCCAGGGACTGGCGTCAGGAGGGGCGTGAAGGCCGTGAGGACAATGATCGAGAAGACCGTGACCGTGAAATGCCCTTCCGAAGAGGAGGAGAAAGTTCTCGTCGTGGTGGTTCAGATGACAGAGGACTCCGCCGTGGCTTTGATGATGAACGAGGTCCGCGCCGAGGAGGGGATGAAGACCGTGGACCCAGACGTGGCTTTGAAGAAGACCGTGGGCCCAGGAGGGTCTTTGATGATGACCGAGGGCCTAGGAGGGGCTTTGACGATGACCGAGGTCACAGAAGAGCTGATGACGACCGCGGACCAAGGCGTGGAATGGATGATGACCATGGCCCCAGACGAGGTGATGATGACCGTGGCCCAAGAAGAGGCTTTGATGATGACCGTGGACCCCGAAGAGGCATGGATGAACCCAGGGGACCTCGACGTGGGGCAGATGATGACTGGGGCCCCAGAAGAGGAGGGGATGATGAGAGGGGAGGCCGCAGGGGTATGGACGACTCTGGCCCACGTCGTGGAGATGACCCTAGACCCTGGAAACCTCTTGAGAGACCAGGTGCAAGCTCATGTGGTATTTCTGTTTCTTTTCTTGGAGAGGGCATGTTGTCAGATGTGTTTTAAAGGGTTCATATTAGGGCATGATATCTGTTATTAGGGGTGCTCCGATCACGATCGGCCGATCGTTAATGCGCATCTCGTCAGTAAAACCGGTTCTCTAATCAGCGGTTAATTCCATCAGGTGCATGATTTCACATAGAGCAGCTGTTACTACACAGAGCCGTTGTTAATATAGAAGATGCGCCAAAAAACGCTGAAAATGAAGTGGATTTGCGCATCTTCTCTATTAACAATGGCTCTGTGTAGTAACAGCTGCTCTATGTGAAATCACACACCTGATGGAATTAACAGCTGATTAGAGAACCGGCTTTACTGACGAGATGCGCATAACGATCGGCCGATCGTGATCGGAGCACCCCTATCTGTTATTGAAGCATGGGACAGTTTACAGTAGGGCTGCACGATGTATTGTTTAAGCATCGATATTGCGATGTACAAATCCACGATAGTCACATCGCAGGATGTGCGATGTAGGCTGTCATAGTTGATCCGTTATTCATTAACTGTATGGGCCAAAGAGCGCGTTCGAGAGAGAGAGAGCGCGAGCGCGCGGCTGGCGACACACTAGATGCGTGGTGCAAGCATCTCAGCTGCTTGGCGTGTCCGTTTTTAATTCGGCTCCCATGTTAACAGGTTAGAGCTTGCAGACTGCCTGCGTGAGCGCGCGGAAAACACATGCATGCTAGAAATAGAGCCGACGCCTATTTTATATTGCACCTGTCACCGGCCTGAGAGAGAGAGAGCGCCGCGCAAAGCGAGCCCCGGCCGCACGCTCAATGTCTTCAAACAACACGAGCGCTGTCTTGCTCTCTCTCCCTCACGCATATTCATCAATTGACACGATGGTGTCGATTTTAAATAATTTAAAATGAGAATGTAAGTGTGCTCACCCCATTTTTGTTTGTAAGAAAAAAATTTGATTTGTTATCGCAATATATATCGCAGAAAAATAAAATATCGCAATGTAAATTTTTCCCAATATCGTGCAGCCCTAGTTTACAGCCACAGCTCATTCTTTAGTCCAGCAAAGTGTCATTTCATTGGAGAAATTTATTTGATCTTAACCACGTCAGAGGTACGATGGTTGGAAAAACAGATAGAAAAAGTAATTAATTACTGTAGTTGTTGGAAATAATTCACTAATGTCTGCGGACCTCAGAGGGAACAAAAATATGAGCTCTTTATATTGTATTTGATAAGTGGAAAGTTGTTATTTGTTAACTATTAGGGCTGTGCAATTAATTCCATGCGCATTTCGTCTGTAAAGCCGGTTCCGTGATTAGTAGTAAATCTCCATCACCTGCTTTCAGATGGAGCGGCATTTACTACACAGAGAATCACTGACAGTTAGGTAATATCGCATTCATTATCACAGATTGAATCGCCTGGGATAATTAATGCGATATTTCATAGCTTGTCAGTGAACTACGGCTCTGTGTAGTAAATGCTTAAAAATATTTATCAATAATAATTTTTCAATAATTCTTTTCAACTCATGTTGCACTCCATGTAACCTTTTGTAGGTGGATGGAGAGAGCGAGAGAAGGCTCGGGAAGAAAGCTGGGGACCTCCTCGTGATACTGGCCATGATGATGGTGAGCGTGAGGGAGATGACCGTCATGAAGGAGATCGATTTAGAGATCGCCGCCCTCCCAGGTAACAAAAAATAGAAAACAACATTCAGTTTTTCTAACAATTTAATCTTTATGAATATAATTTTTTTTTGTCTGAAGGGTTTTCTGTTATGACAAATGTGAGCACTTTGTTTTAAAGTAAAAATGTGATACTGTTGCATATTCTACAAGCTTGTGGTTTCAAAGCAGTTATGCTTATGATATACTTCTGATGAATTATGTTTCTAATGTATATAATGTTTGTCATGTTCTAGATTTTAATCTGTTGTAGATGGTTGTATGATTGCATGTTTTGCTCCTTTATGAATTAGCATTTGAAAGTAGTGAGTACCGTATTTCTCTGACTATAAGTCGCACCTGAGTATAAGTTGCATCAGTCCAAAAATACGTCATGACGAGGAAAAAAAAAACATATAAGTCACACTGACTATAAGTCGCATTTATTTAGAACCAAGAGAAAACATTACTGTCTACAGGCGCGAGAGGACGCTCTGTTTTCAGGGGTAGACTACAGGAGCACTGAGCAGCATAGAGCGCTCAGAGACTGTAGACGGTAATGTTTTCTCTGGGTTCATTTCTCTTGGTTCATGTCAAATTAATTTTTATAAATACGTCGCACCTGACTATAAGTTGCAGGACCAGCCAAACTATGAAAAAAGTGTGACTTATAGTCCGGAAAATATGGTAGTAAAGGATAGACATGCATAATTTTTTTTTTTTTTTTTCACAGATTGTTTTATTTTTTTACATACTAATTCAAATATAATTTGAAATTGTTTGTGGAATGTGAATGTGGAAACTAAATGTGGTCCTTAGGCCTGTGCAGTTGAATAGACCGGATCCATATAGGGCTGGGCGATATATCGAATATTAGCGATAGTATCGGAATAATTTCGACGACAATGTAAAATTTGAATAAATCGGGAATATCGAATATTTCAAATTCAAGTATACTTTCCCAAAATAACGCGCCGAATGTCCAAAAAAGGAAGCTGTAACTGCCGCCCCTCTACTACGAGAGCTTAATGATAGCGGTTGTCAGATAACAAGAGTTTAAATCTCCGAATCAGAGCTCCACTGTTACAAGGATACATTTTCTGCCCGGTGTTTGTTTATTTTAAGCAATCTGGCAACCATGCGCACGTGCTCACTCCTCATTGCGGAAGAGCCGCTGACGATAATCTGAAAACACAAACAAGCTGGAATTGAGCGATCTAATGAAAGCGTCGTTCAGCCGGTCTGTGTTCTGTCGTGAGATCTCAACTGTATTGTTTGCATTTGTGATCGCAAAATAAATGCACTAACTCGACCGCTGATGTTTGAATAGAGGAACATAGGCTATGGCCATTTGCAATTACTATTGGGGAATTTCACTGATATGTTTACCAGTTTCCATAATATAGACCGAGAGAATGCAAAAGTCTTTATTTATATATATTTATATATAAGAAATAGCTATGTGCTTCAGCAACTAGCTCCCCATCTAAGAGGGTTTTTAATGTCAGTAGGAACATATTTTAATAAAAAAAAAAAAAAAGGAACATAGTTTCATGCCACAGAGCTTCTCTTAAAACCGCAGACAGTTGACAGACTGGTGTTCTTAGCTTAAAAACTTAAAAAAAAAAAAAATAGAAATACTTATCCCAGTTGCATAGTTTAAATTGTGAATTGCATGCACTAAAAAGTTGACAGAATGCACTTACTGTACTTAATTTGCACTGCTTCAGTTACATATAGGCCTACATGTATTCATTAAATAAAAAGCAGTAAGTGATCTCTTGGTCTAGATTTTTTAACTACTTAAATTAGCTGTTTAATCTAAATAGTTTTTTTTTTTTTTTTTTATGGGCAAAAGAAAATCATGTTTGTTTTTTTATTATTTAAATGCAAATGCAAACATATCGAGATATATATCGAATATCATAAAAATTTTGACACTATCAAGATATCATTTTTTTTTAATATATCGCCCAGCCCTAGTTCCATACCTTATTTACTATTTGCTGGAAATCTAGGCTCATCCAGTTGGCAGTAAGGCTAATATGAATGTGTGTGCATGTGCAGGGAAGAAGGGGGTGCCTGGAGAAAAGGTGGTACTGAGGAGCAGAGCAGCTGGCGTGATTCTCGTCGTGAAGACTTTGACCGTGGTGAACGTCGTGACATGAGGGACCGCAGAGATGACCGCGATCGTGATCCCAAAGCCCATGATGAAGGTTAGTCTCATAATCTGTTTTGCACATCTTAAATGCAGTCATGTTTTCACTCATTTTGGATTGCACATATAGAGACTTTTGACAGATTTGATTAAAATGTACACTTGTTTGAGATGAAGGTACTGTATCAGTGAACCAGATAAAGCTGTTTTATAGTATGGGGTCATGAGTTGTTAATGGTTTTTTCAGAAAAACTTATATATTATATATATATAAAACCCTCTATTGACACCTTGGCAATTGAATCACCATTGGCTTGTACATTTTTTTTTAGTTTACTCGCCAGACATGCATTCATGAATAATAATCAGAACCCAGGAGAACCCAGCAGTTCTTAAAAGCTGAAGAATTCCAAGGGAACCCAGTTATTTTTACAGGAAAATACATTACAAAGAATATCGTTTACATGCAGCACGTCTGTTCTCTCTCTCTCTCTCTGTGTGTGTGAGACAAAGCGATGGCGAGTTGTGCACCTTCACACTAGTTTACGGTACATCAAATACATGTGCATTGTACATCCATTCAGATATACTGTACAGAGTGAAGATTTAGTCGCATTTGCAACTAAAGAGGGTTGTGTATATGTTTAACTTGAATTAAAAAGATAAACAAGGTAACTTTAGGGCAAGCAACCCACTGCCAATCCAACAGGGGCAGGTTTATGCAGGAAGCACGGCTTTTCCAAATGTGAAGATATAAAATGAATAAATAATAATTTATTTTAAAAGATTCTGGTAATCAAATGGAAATGCAGAACATGAGGATTCGTATTTTAATCGTCTTTTTGCAGTTTAATATTCATAGACACTAGTCTGTATTGCAATTTGATTTAATTGTACTGACCATAGCTGTATAAAAACATGGACCTAGTGTCCGTGAGCATTTTTTAAGCTCAAAGTTTGTGGAGACGGCCGTCGCCATCTTGGCAATGTGTCACTCCCATATAATAAATGGTGTGCTTCCTGAGCATTGAACAACGGTCCGTGAGAATTTTTGCCTCAAGGAATTTTTGTAATCAAGTAACTCGATGAATCGTTTCAGCCCTAGTTGTAATGTGACGATCAAATATAGGTGCGGGTGGGTTGTGGGCAGATAATTTATTTGAAGTAGCGGACTCGGGTAAAGTTTGAACTCATCTGTGCATCTCTACAGTGACCTGAGTCGCCAGTACACACAGTGGAGTGCAGACAAACTAGGTTATTACACCATTTTGAAGCATATAATTTGGATTATATGTTCTGTAAAAAAATTCATATCGGCAGCATATTAACCGATACCGATGTATCTGCAACAGGCTCATTTCGACCGATAGTATCGGCAAAACAATATATTGTTCGGGCTGTAGTTATTACAGTACATTTATTTTCTGCTCTTATCCAAAACTAAATCACAGAAGTACATCTAACAGAACAAACTCCAGTGGCAACTAAAAATGCATGATACCACAGCAGTCCAAAATGCCTCCAGACATAGCCATGCTGCTGCAAACACTAAATTGCCACAAGTCAAAAAATTGCAATTTGAGATGCAATTCAAACAAAACAAGATGGTTTAAAGTGGCATCCACTACAGTAGGTAGGTGTCGGTACAAAGTCCAAGACCCTGGGACAAAGCTGAGCAAGTGGAATATGCTTGGGGTACCTTTTAAGAGATCAGTTTCTTACGTCCTACTTCTTAACTCAAAGGTGGGTCATGGCGTCGTGGTGGTGAAGACCGACGGGAAGAGCGTAAGGATGAAAGAGAGGCTCCTCCCAGACCACGTGACCGGGACCGTGATGGTGGTGAGAAGAGCACCTGGCGCTCTGAAAAAGATAAGGAAATCCTGCGCCGGACCAAGAATGAGACGGATGATGATGGCTGGACCACTGTCCGCCGCTAATGATAAAGCTTCAGAATTTTTTTGCTTGATGTACTAAGCCTTGATGTGTGCTCTAATCAGTATAGATCACTGCTTACATTAACATGAAACACAAAGCTTTGCCATAGAATTACAACACTTACAATGGGGTTTCCAACATGGCAATTTATATTTCATCTCTTTTTAAAAACTTTGAAAAGTAGCTCTTTTTGTTATGCATGCTTAGAGGATTAAATGGGTCACACAAAATGAAGTAGATGTTTTTTTTTTCTCTGAGGTGTGGATGTTGTAGAACATGAATGTGTGGTGTTGAGGTTTTGAGATGAAATCATCAGGTTATCTTTACAGCTGTCCATGCTGTAGCTGCTGCTTATGCTGTGGTTGTATGCCCTCTATAAATATGAAAAAAAAAAACTTTATATTAATAAAGTCGTATGCTCATCAAATCACCACAATTTCAGTTCTTATACAGCAAAAGACAGGATCATGCATCACTTTGTGTCAAATGAAACCGTCTGGAAGAATACTCCTGTTATTTGAGTAGTCTTCAGACGCCTCAGTAGATGATTATTTTGCTCACTAGGGGTCACCAAAATCTCAGCAAGGTTTTTCTGAAGCTCAAGAAGTCTCTCTTCATAAATTATTCAAGAACAATTGATTGGATCCCTATAATCTATTCATGTATGCTGTTGTCAGTAAAAAACAGAGTTTAATACGCTGCTGTTGGCCCTCCTGATTGATACATTAAAAGGTTTAGTAAATAAACATTGTGGTCTTTTGTGATTTTTCCCCCTCGTTTGGTGGCAAGTATGACAATAAAAATGCAGATAATTCTAACAAGAATAGCGCCATTTCAGTATAGCGAGATGTTATCTCTACAAGAAAACAATAACAATGGCATAATCCAGTTTCAAACTCGATTAGGATGGTATTTTTCTTTCAGGGAAGTTTTAGGTGGTACGACGCCTTTTTCTAAAGACTTACTGCATGGCTCTTGGTTAAACAACCTGGGTTGGAGGACCACACGCACACGTTAAGAGGTAATCCTCGGTAAACCTCATCAATGCGAGTTCTTAGTTTCATGCAACGGCTTCTTTGGATCGGGATTCTTCCCGCAGCGAGGGTGATAAACTTTTGCTCACATTATATCATTATGCAGAAAAGACTAGAAGAAAGAAACAATTATGTCAGCCTTCTTTGTGGCATTCTAGTGGAAAATCCACAATTAAGGCCAATAATCCCGCAATTGGAGCCTCAAATTCCCACGCAAGAGGTAATGAACTCCCAAACTAGATTAGACCCCTATATTTGCTAAGACCTACTTTGTGAAGTTGACCACGGGTCACTGTGAGTAAACTCTGCCGACCTCGAGCTGGAGGGATGCTGCTTGTGAATATGGGATTTATGCATTTAATCTGCACGTAGGCTATCGCTTAATCTGTGCATCTGCCACCCAGTTGTCGTTTGTTTAACTCTAGTTTCAGTCATTTAACTGGAATTTATAAACTCTAATTTCGAAATAATATTTTATACCTGGTTTATAGACTTTTTATAAATTTATAAATGTAGCCTAATTGTTAATAGTCTAGTTCTTTTCAAACATTACTGCAGCAAGTGTTACAGCAGATAACAAAATAAAGATTACCACCGCTATGGCATTCAAAATGGGATGTTAGGACAAACGAACATTCAAAATGTTGAACAGTGTGGTGGTTTCTTGTAAAGTCTTAAGTTACACTATAGCCTATTCAATGCTTTACGATATTATTTTGTATGGCTTGTAGCCTGTGTGTGTGTATTTTACACGTGGTGTAAGAAAAATGTTAAAACTAATTAGTCAAATACTTCGTCGACTTGGACGTTATTAGAGGAGAACAACTAAAACATAGGCCCACCTCAGATTTCGTAGGTGTTTGTTTAAGTTTAATCAATCGAATTTCATGGCGGGATTCGAATGTTTTCATCATTCAGACAAACTAATTGTTACATATAGCTATTTAATAGAATAGGCTACTGAACTAAATGTTAATTTGTGGCAACAAGTGCAATATCTGAATTAGTGTCCTACTGGGTTTGCTCATACCAATTATAAGTGGGAATGCCATTATTGAATTCAAAAGCAAAATGCAAATAATTAGAAAAACAAAAACTGCCTATTGTTTTGTCAGCATGCTGGCATACTAAGAAACAGTTTTATAAATAGTACCAGAATAATTCCTTTCGATAGGTCTGAGCAAAGCCTTTGTGCTTGTAAGTTAGGTTATTGCGAGTGAAAAGAACAGCTTTGAAAGGTAATTTCTTCTGTTGAAATTGATAGGCCTTCAACACCGAATACATGGTTGTGAATCCTGCAGTTTGACAATATAACTTCATTAGTTGACATTTCTATTGCAAAGCTCTTCGAAAAGCTGTTCATGGGCGTCAGTTACATTTCATAACATCTTTTCAAAAGCCATCCACTTAATTAGTGCATATCCAACACATTTTTTGAATGGATCAAATAAATAGTCGAATAGGCTAAAACTCAACGCGCTTGTCTTCTGATTCCAGGACTACGTCGTCGGCGACTTTTAAACACGTCTTTAAATTTTACGCCTAAGAAAAATCACTTTGGAGACTTAACTGATATGCTGGTAGCCATCGTGTTAGTGCTTTTCATTGCTTGTACAGTTCAACGATATTATTTTAAAAACTTAATTTTTAGTGAAGGCTACCTATTCTAGGTAAAAAAAAATATGAAAATGGTGAGACCTGTAAAGTTAACTAAGTGACCATGTATTATTAGCTATTATTGTCGATGTTGTTGTTTCCTGCTGTATTAACATTTCGTGGACTAGCCTATCTGTTTATGTGTTTAGGCTGTGCCTCCGCGAAGTGATGCAAATGTTTCCATTACACTGCGGGTTGAGTTTATCAAATTGAATGGCGGGATTTTAATATTCTCGTCATACAGACAAAGCTTTATGAGCTTGTCATTTTTTGTCCACGGGAGAATGTAGAAATAACCTGTCACTTAACTGCAGGTGGTATCATGGACCGTAGTATCAGCCTACATGTGTAAGTATTCGATGTCGATGTCGAATGACACCGGAAAACGTAACACACATGCCCTAACAGTAAAGTCATGTACAGTCATTTTACAGAGGAAAAAAGTAATTAGCAATGTAGATAGTCAAACAGTAGTGGTGCTTATTTCATTTCCGTGCTCGTCCAGGAATTGGCGAAAAGTGCATTTTGTAAAAGTACCAGTTGGTGTCGCACTGTCCTTACACTTCGATGCGCAGACCGAAGAGCACTCCAGCCCTCTCCGAAGAGCAGCAGATCCTCAGTGTGCTCCATATTTTGTTCACTAGATCAAAAGTAAAAATAATAATTATTAGGCTATTAAATTTTAAACTGATTTTAATAATATCTGCGTCATTTAACAAATATACTAAAATCAGACAAGTGTAAAAGTGTCTGACAATTTATTTTGTCCCTTTTTCTCAAAATGAGAGTGATTGATTTCGTTTCACCAAACGAATAGCCTAAAAATCGAAATGTAGCCTAGTGGTTTGTTTATGTGGACGAAAAAAATATGAAGTTAAAGAAAAAGTGTGGGGTTAGGCTATATACTACAGCAGCTATTTTAAGTCCAAAAGTTTAGGCTACAAAAAAGCGCGTTCACAAATAGGCTATTTAAAATGTATCATGTAAAGAAGCCTACTTCGAGGCATTTACGCACTGAGGAGCAGACGAGCAAAAACTGAGTGACCTTAACTCCACATACAAAAATAAATAAATAATAATAAATAAATAAATATTTAATTGATAATCGTTAATTATGTCTGTCATACGCATGAAAATCCAGGATTATTTCTGGAATCAAGAAATCACTTGAATATCTCAGCAAGGGTTGTGGCAGGTTTATAGAAAGGTAAAAGCAAGTAGGATAGAATTTTAATCCGATAGTGAGTTTCTACTAGTGTATTTGCTATTAATTTAGACGCAAGCAAAATAGACCGACAAACTAGGCTACTACTATCCTACTAATAAAAATAAATATGAATTGATATATTCTGATTTAATAATAAAAATAATAATGAGAATTAAAGACTGCATATCACCTCGCGTTAACACTACAAAAGCTAAAGGAAAGCATAATATCTAAAACGAATTCCACCGTTTAATGCAATGCAGTAGCCTACCTACTGAATAATGTACACCACTTAGCATTATTGTCATGCTGCATTCCGACGTTAAACCAACAGCTGATATATTGTTCATTTATTTTAAAAAACGTGGGGTGTTGAGAGCTATAGGCAATATTATTCAGGTAAAACAGTGAACGTAATATGTGGACCTATTTTGCAAACATTCAATAGCCTACTTCTTCCTCATACTGCACATATGCGTTCACAACAGTGCCATAAACCACAGTTGCATTTTAAAATGACATAAAACGCATGCTTGTGTCTCATGCACAATTTAAAATAATAGATTTTATGAATTATGTTTGTATTTTACTAATATATTGAACGGTGGAAATTTAGGCTAACTAAAATTTCTGAATTTTCCATTTTTATTTGTAGGCTGGCGATGTCAAACAAAATTGTTTTAATTTGCAACCAATAATTGCGTGGTGTAGTCTATGTTAAGGAATTGTAGTACTGTATGAGATGAATCTGAAAGTATTTAAAAGTACAAAGAATATAAAACCTTTTTAAAACAGCCTGTCACCGAACTACTTCACACCCCTGCAAAACAGACACTAAATCCCAAGACATCGCGTTGAATACCTGAACTTTTGAGATGCATTACGCACATTATAATCCATAATTGGATTGAACTCATCTAATTTAATGAGTAGTTAGAGAGTAATAGACTCTTGTAGTCATACGACAAACAAACAACTGAAAATATTGTCTGTGTCTAATAAGTCTCATCCTTGTCTCCTGGCCAATAGAGAAAGAGAGTCTCTCATCCCTAACTAATCACAAACCCATCGGAGAAAATGAAAACGTGGAGAGACAATACAGAGGTGGGCGTTAGACAGGCCCACCGAACATCCAGAAAAGGAGAACCTTAAAAAGTTTTAATATAGCCTACACAGACATTGTCAATTCAACTGATTATTTCCTGACAAATGTCACTGATTACACAGCCATTTGTTTAAATTTGTACTTTTGTAGTCGAGTGCAAATCAGCATGTGTAGTTTTACGTCTAAACGTGCAGTGATTAAGCACCGAGGTGCTGGAGTAACCGTGTAAAGGCATCGTTATGCCCTGTGTGCAACACAAATACATGCTGAAGTACCTCGAGTCTCTCAATGGGATCAGCTGCGTATGTAAATTGCTCCACAGCTCTGTTTCTGGGCGAATCCGTTCCGTTTTGCTTGAATCCGCCTCTCCGCGCTCGTTCGTATTGACGCACTTAAAGACTCTTCCCTCAACCTTAAGGCGAGCGGCAGCGACCAATCACCAAGCCATTACAGGCTTCAGAGGAAACTGTTTATGTGACTCCAGAGCTAATTAGGCTCATGAACTAACAAATCGCTAGCACAACTGGTAAGGAACCGATCACATTCATGGATTGTCTGGAGAAGTCGGCCACCTCTCTCACGATGTGTTGAGCTTTGTGCTTTTGACAGATTTTTTTTTACCCTTTCTGTAGCCGCCAATAACTTGCTGAAAAAAACTTTGCTCTTGGGTGTGGAGTATTTTTTAGTGCTAACGCGTGTACCGTTTTCACTTAAACTGGGGAATTTTGACTGGTGAACCATGTTTCAGCCCACACCGAAGAGGTGTTTTACCATAGAGTCTTTGGTAGCGAAGGATAATCCTTTGCCAGCGTCGAGATCCGAGGAGCCCATACGACCAGCGGCTCTCAGCTATGCAAACTCAAGCCAGATGAACCCATTTCTAAACGGCTTTCATTCCAGCGGCAGGGGCGTCTACTCAAACCCGGACTTGGTGTTCGCTGAGGCTGTTTCACATGCTCCCAACTCCGCCGTCCCAGTCCATTCAGTACCTCCTCCTCACGCTCTGGCTGCTCACCCGCTGTCGTCCTCGCACAGTCCGCACCCTCTTTTCGCAAGCCAGCAAAGGGACCCTTCAACTTTTTACCCGTGGTTGATACATAGATATAGATACTTGGGTCACAGATTTCAAGGTAAGTTCCAGCAAAATATTTTATTCGCCAGTTATTTTGACCAGTCGTTCAGAGAGAATAAAAAAGGCCACACGGCCCAAGGACACGGCAGTTTTTCATTGATAATTAACTAAATGCACTTTTGTACTAGATATTAAAATGCTGAAATTAATGCTATCGAAAAAAGTTTTTAAACATTTTATTGTATCGAATATTTATATATATAAAAATATATAGGCTAATTTGTGAAGTAGCCTACTGACATTATACAACGGTTATCAGTAAATTGCTGGAAAAAAGGAACCTGGTATTACACTATATATATATATATATATATATATATATATATATATATATATATATATATATATATATATATATAGCTGATTTTAAACTCTAGAGCGTATGCATTTGATGGTTTTTTATTAACTGTTTTAATAGGTTTAAATATTTAAATGTGTTACATCGCCTTTTAAAATAAGCAGCATAATAAAATCCATCGATTGTTGTGTAGCCTAATGAAATATATAGGCTATGAAAAACTTTTATTACAAATAATACGCATTCACATTACCAGAAAAAGAAAAAAAAACTTAAGAGCAACGAAATTATTTTATTAATAGAACAGAAGATTAATTTCTTTTTTTTTCATTTGTTTGGGTTTTTTCTCTTTCATGAATTTCGTCTTTATCTGAAATTGCGTTTCCCTGGGTCCTTAATGTTGTAAATTGAACTCAAAAACGAACGCTAATATTCATTATCTTTAATAAGTGTGATACTATCCTATTATTACATTAATCACATTATTATTTAAATTGCAACAAAGGTTAAAGAAAAATCCTTGCCTTTATTTCTATTTCTTTCTTTTTTTCTTTATGGGAAGACATTTGTCATCCCAGTTTCTAACCAAAACGCTCGTAATGAAAACCTTTATTTAGCCTACCACTGGTAAAGATAGGCTACTCAAAGCCATTGAATTAATTCGTAGACATTTCAGTTGTGAAATAAAAATAGCCGTCCTGTATCTCCGTGTGTTTTATTTACAAATATAGGAAAGTAATATAGTAGGCATTTTTTTGGAATGATTACCTGTAAACTTACATTATTTTGTCCCAGATTTGAATTCGCAACAAAAGATTACTTTACTTAGCTACAGGAAGCATTGTTATTGGTAAGTAGGCAAACTATAAAAAAAAAAAAAGCTAACAGAAAAAAAAACTTATATAGCTCTATTTCTATTTGAAATGACCGGTTTAATTGTGATATTATTATAGACTATATTTTAGTAAGATGTTGCATGCTATATAATGTTTTAAAAATGTAAGGCCCAATTAATAGGTGAGAACAAATTGAGCGGCCCTCTCGAAGTCTTGCACTGATAAAGGATAGGCTGCTTATTTTATGGGAGGCGATGGGTTTTAATTTTCACCATTTTCATTACAGGAAACGAAACTAGTCCGGAAAGCTTCCTATTGCACAATGCACTGGCAAGGAAGCCCAAAAGGATTCGTACAGCTTTTTCCCCATCACAGCTACTACGGCTTGAACATGCTTTCGAAAAAAACCATTACGTCGTCGGTGCGGAACGAAAACAGCTCGCTCACAGCCTTAGCCTCACAGAAACTCAGGTAAGATGAAGTTTACCTCTTCATTAGCGTGTACAGCCATGTGAATGTGCAGCATGGTTCTATGGATTTAATAACTATTGAAATCAGCTGGCTCGTCCTCGAAACGGTTACATATTATGGTTAGACTACACCTTAAATATAAACACATAGACAGTGTTTGCGCAACAAAAACGCAGTTCTGAATGATTTACTAGACAGTAAAAACTTTTACAATTACAATTGCTTATGTAAATATTTTCTAACGTTGAATCGTTCTCTTTGATAGCACATTTGCATATATGTAGTCACAATGAGTATTGGCGTTAGTAATAAGTGGCCTTGCATATGTAGCCTAGAATATCATTTGCACAGATGCTACGACTTTTTGATTTAATTTGTGAACAGTTTTGAACAGAAAATGTTGTTGTGCTATTTAGCCTTTGGTTTTGCCGGGAATCCCACGCGTAAAGGGCATCGTTCTAAAAGCGCTATGGTTCGAAGTGAGTTAAACCCACCGTTTCCAATTCACCCCGATTTTTGTTGAGGTTGAGAGATTCCGTTTTAAGGCAGAGGGCTCTTGTGGAAAATGTTTGGCAATTAACCAGTTAACCGTTTTAAATGGACACTTAAAAGAATGAGGCGGATTCTATGAATTTCCCTAACCATATTTAAGATCGTATTTGCGCGGATCGTTCAGTGGCCCGGTCGGAGTCTATTGTCCCGGTGACAGCACCGGCTCTTTTCTAAACGCCGCCTTTCAGAAGAGCAAGAGAGAGAAATGGACTACGAGCCACTTCAATGCTTCAATTAGCTCCCTGAAAGCACATTAAATGTGCCTCACTTGCCAAGTTGTCAGCTGTGAGCTTTACGGATGATATGAATGATAAAGCTGATGAATTAAGCTAAAGTCTGAACTTTACCAATGTGTGCTAATAGAAAAGGTTTTATACGGGAATGGAATAATGTGGGGGTGAATTGTAAATAGGCCAGCTAATACACTGATCCGTGATAATAAGCGACACTGTCGGTGAAGTTACACTGGTATCACATTATTATACACTCACATGCTGCTTCTATTGTACTGAGTCTATTCTCGCTCAACAGTAAACTTTGAGTTTGGAGCAGCAGCAGGGCACGATAGTGATGATGCAACCTGTCATCCGTACACAGGTCAGGTGCATTTTAAAAGAGAAGCCACGCCAGCCAGTGTTCCCTTCCCCTCCCCAATCTCATCCTCACTTATCAGTAATATGTATTTAATAGCCTACCTCATTTAAATTCTTTATGATGTTTTAATTTAGGCCGACCGAGGACACTAAATGAAAATCGACCAATGCTCTCTCGACTAGATTGACTGTGAGATACCTGGCGGTTCTTTGTCCGTCTAGCCCTATTATTCTTAAGGCCCGTTAGTGATACCTTCAGTTAGGCCAGCTCTCTTTGTTTAATTGTTTTATTCAGAGGCCAACGAAAAGCCTGTGTGTAGGCTATAGGCTGCTTTACGCTGATTATTTTCATTTTTCCTCGCCACAGGTAAAAGTTTGGTTTCAGAATCGAAGGACGAAGTTCAAGCGTCAGAAACTGGAGGAGGAAGGTTCGGATTCACAACAGAAAAAGAAGGGAACTCATCACATAAACCGATGGAGAATGGCCACAAAACAAGGAAGCCCTGAGGAAATTGACGTCACCTCAGACGATTAAAAGACTTGAAACTGTTTGAACCCGGGACAGCGGCGTGGCTCGCAGGATGTCACGCGTAAGGATGCTGTGTACTGACAGAGGGAGAGGGTAAAGCCAATATCACATTTTGATTCTTCGAGATCGACAGCTTGAGGGTGAGAGATCCTGTTGGTGGCACTGCTGTCACTACAAGAGAACTGTCAATAATTTTCAAGGTGATTGACAGGTATTACATGCAGACCCCCCACCCCCCACCACCACACTACCCGCACCTCGTCACCACTATCAAAAAACATAGCTCAAATGCGCATAGGACATTTGCACTTCTGAGGGTTTTTTCCTCTAGTTTTTTTTTTTCAAGACGTGAACCTTCCACATCAAGATACCAAAATATACAACTGTTTTTGTAAAACTTGAATTGCATGGTAGAGCAATGAATTTTTGGGTAGGTTAATTAAGTAATTTGACCTTCTTTTTTCAAAGTAAATTTGTTCTGATTCTATTTTCTTTCTATCATCTGAGAAATGTTGTGTGCTTCTTCCTCTTTTTTTTTTTTTACAACAGTGTGCAGTCTTTGAATTTATGATTCTCGTGTTAAAGTGATTGTGAAAACAATATGAAGTAGCAGTGCTGCGTTATAGTGTTTTTTAAGAAGACAAATTTTAAAACCAGATTATAAAAACCTTTTTCAAGTTTACCACATAGAAAAAGTAATTCTAATGAAAAATTCTCCATGACATTCCTTAGAAATTAAGCTTTACCATGACTCCGTAATCTTGGTGCGAATATCTGATCGGGACTCGCCCCTCCTCTAAAGAGTTGCCTCGAAGGATTAATGCAAGAATTGACGGCAGCAAAACTTCAAGCACTGAGCGTATTCCATGTAAAGAGATACTAAAAGCTAATGTTTATGTTAAATCGTCTTTTACAAGAATGTAAATAATTTTGTGTTTGTGTTAAGTTTGCTACAATTTTAACACAAAGTATACTTCCAAGAAGTATGTAATTGTCAATATTTTGTCAATAAAGTTTTATCAATATGTTGCTCAGAATACAATTACAGCCTTTTTGTTTTACAAAAAGAGACCAAAGTGAAACTTTTGTCCGGTATAAGTGAATGATTTAGGATGCATTTTTTTTTTTTTTTTTTGGAAAATTATTGTTGAGCGTTATGGGTTGCACTGGCAGTTTTGTTCTTTTGATTCGGTCCCTTGGTGTCATTGTTCATCATGCAGGACAAACAGGCGAGGTATCATAATTATCACTGTTTTATCAATGGAATATTCCACCAGCTGTCTAATTAATCTGAGCGTATAAAGAATGTAACGGGAAAACGGACTGGTTAAAATGTAACACAAATAGACTGCTTACAACGGTCTTGAGCTAGATTTTTCCACAGCGAAGTGCTTGTTTTTTTTCTTGCCTCATTTGCCGCTCAGTCTGATAGACTGGCATTAACCAGTTTTATTTCCATTGGTAGAAGAGCAGCGTCTGGTCTGTTCAAGCTACAAAGAGTCCTGCGAGCTTTTGTGAAAGTGCAAATCAGTTTAGGCAATTACCATACAAGTAATATGTGGGGGAAAGGGGATGCATTGCCCAGTGGTCCACTTTAATCTGTTAATCCGTGGATCCAAGGGGGCCTGGTTGGACATAATTTAGTACAATCTGACTACCTCTCACAACGCGATAAGAGAAGGTTTGCAATGTGCCGCAAAACAGGAGCTTTGTTTAAAGTCTTGTCTGCAGCACCGGCTGGAATGTATAGCCTTTCCTTCTCCGTTCTTGTTTTTAATATACAAACCTAATATGAATAATAGGCTATACTATGCAAATATGAATTTTATATTTGTATGTGAAACACTTTTCAATTCAGATATAAACGTAAAAACATTATCCCAAAATAGCATAATCGTCTTTTTAAAAAATAAAATTGCACGAAATAAGTAAAAATAGCTATTAGCTATTTTATTGATCAAATGTGACAAAATATTCCGAAATCGCATCAAAGACCATGCCGGGCGTTTTCGTGTTGTCCCCAAAACTTTTAATCGTAGTTTGATAAAGGTTAGAAAATTTCATTTTTTATTTTATTTACCTTTTTTTTTTCTTTTTTAAGTCTGTGGACTATAACGGTAATAAAATAAAATAAAAATCTGCGGAGAATAGCCTACTATTAGCTTTGAAAAAACCCTAAAAGCTTTATTACAAACCCAGCTTTGAAATAGAGGGATTAGAGGGCTGAAAGGGTCCCACAATAGTTAGAAGAAAAGGTTTCATGCTAATGAGGTTAATGCCCTTTGTATCTCCGGACTCCACAACTTCATTACTCCTATCTCGGGCAACACCGAGCGGCTCAGAGCCCACAATCCACTCGAGCTGTTCCCTACCCTGCCTAAAGAAGGATTTGATAGCAGCCCTGTTCAAACTAGATAATTATATCTTTTCAAGTTGGAATTAAGATAAAGAAAGTGCAGTGAAGGCGGTGAGCCTTGATCCGCTGCAAACAAATTTGGCGCACTTTCTCCCTCCGTTGTGCCTCAAAAGACAGGACACCCCCTCGTTACCGCTCGCTCCCCTTTATTAATTTTGCATTGCCGATTTAAATGCGCCTGGTGTTTTGCATTTAATGCTGGACAATTAGCTGAGTTCAAAAAAAGGGGAAAATTATATTTCGCCCAACTGAACAGGCTTAGAAACTTTTTATTATTTGTTAACGTTATTTGAGTGGAGGAGATTAAATTAATTTTAAAGGCCTTGTTAATGTGTCAAATAAAGAGCAAAAATGCAAGGGCATTAGAGAACCGAGCTAGGCTATACTTTATGCAATATTTAATATTTTTTATAGCCTATAGCTTATAGCTTATTTTAAAGCATGTGCTTAATTTAGTTATGCAACGTAATGTAATAATTTTTAACATTATGATAAACTTTAAATTAAATGTTTAAAATGTTTAAATTATTCAAATATTGTCGAAAGATACAATCTCTATGTTCACCAAAAAAAAAAATATATATATTCGCAAACAGTGAGCGGTGGACTATAACTTCGACCTTGAATAGACTAGGTCTGTTAATCGATTTGCTTTTCTTCACAAGCACACGGGCCATGGGACTCCCCGTATTGAGAACCTTCTGACCCGCTTAGGTTACCCCGTGCTGCGATAACTTGTTTCAGAAGCAACATTAACTTAAACGTTCAACAACGCCACGCTTATGCAGAGGGAAAACGATCAATCACAGAGGGCCATTGCCATGATTCATCATACAGTGAGGAAAACATTTGGTGTAGCTTCCAAATGCTTGCAGTGGTTTTTGGAATTGAGGTCTGGTTTTTAAACCCAGGTGAAAAACCTGCGCCTTGCGAGTGATGTTAAATAATTACCCGTCATTTAAAACAGTCTGCTATCAAATAACCCCAATGACCCAAAACCTCTAATCTGCAATTACTAGCTTTAATTACGTCCGCTGATCCTACTAAAAGGCAGTTTTACAGTACGCTGGACGGTCTGGACTCGAGTGCAAAATGAGTATTAAAAACCTATTGCACCACATTGATGTAAGATTACCCTTAAAAAAAACTATGATTGAGATTAAAGTGCAGACTGTCCTCAGTCCCTTTCATTTATTGACAGTTGGCAAAAACATAATAGATGTCTTTTGATTGAAGGTCATTGCACATTCCGAAGTGAGCATATAGATCTACTCTACATTTCCAGTTGCAACTGGCCACTGAAACTGGTTTGAGGTGATATTTATAGCGTGACCTGAAATGTGACGTCATGACAAACACAATCTATCCAGTTTCACAAATTGCTTTTGAAACTGATCCTTGTAATGGGAGAATGAACCCCCCCTCACAATTCCCGCGGCCTTGCCATAAGGTACAAGACTAATGAGCAATTACAAAATAATCACCCTTCAAATAGTTTATGTTACAAATTAAATATCATCTTAGATTCTCTTTTTATTATTAACGAAGGAAAGCCCTGAGAGTTTCCATTCATAAGCGGATGCTGGTCTGGAGAAATTTACTTAAGTACATTTAGTCACAACTTCTTATGGCACAAAACGAAAGAATTTTATTGGGTTCATTCTTGTGGCCTTGGTCAAGTGCACTGTATTGTACAGCTCCTGTAATTCGGCTTGAATCCCTCAGCCTCTTCACTAAACCCAGTATCAGGTGGATCAAAGGTAAAACACTGGTAACAGCAGCGGTGACTCTGCTGAGACTTAATTGATCCAGGGCTTACCTGATCCTGGATGCTGCCTCAGATGGCCACTTTTTTTAATGCGTCACCTTAACGATAATATGGTAATCTTTTGGTAACCTACCGTTATTACTGACTTCAGCTGAATGCATCAGTATCGCAAAAGTAGAATATGAACTTACTTATCGTGTATAGCCTACAGCTGTCATGTACAAAGTTGCTGAACTATGGCCGCTCATCAGTATGTCTCCCTGACCCCAGTAATATAGCCTAGCTATATCCTGAAAATACCACCAAACATCAAAATCATGCGTAATCAGTTCTGAATAGGCCAATAATAAAGAAAGAATTTGAGATTTGTTCTTTTTTTTTTTTTAAGAAATATTTTCAGAAAAGGAGTAAGAAATAGCTCAACAACATGGAGACAATGCAGGTAACAAAATATAACGAGAAAGCTCGCATTGTGGGGTCATTTTTTTGGCTGACAACTTAAGAGATCTAATGCATTTATAATTGCGATCATATACGTATGCGACTCCATAGTCTGCTTGGGCAGTGGAAGAAGAGGATGAGAAGGAAGAGCACGTGGGGAATCTTTCTCAAATGTGTTTTGTTAACTTGGTAAAATCAAATGGAGGGTTGATTTCTTATTAAATCATTATTCTTATTAAGCTAGACCTATAAAGTTAAGCTTTATTGCCTGTTGTGTATTTACAACTTTCTAATGCACGCACAGACTGCAGAGTTACGTTTTAAAAGGGACTCTTGCCAGCACCTTTTATATTAGGCTACATCTAAATTCAAATATTGCAAGTGTTTTAGTCTACAGTAGCCATGCATGAAATAATTTATTAAGTACTATACATAACAGACTTAAGAAGTGATTTTCTATTTAATTTACGAACGTTTCAGGTGCTGATTTGGTAAACATTAAGTGCAATATCGTCCTACTTTTAAACCAATGGAATAACATCAATAATACCATACAGTAATTACATTATTACTTATTGGAAATTAAAAGAGACAACAGCAACCCCTCGATGATATTGTATAAGGACAGAAATCACTAATCCTAACCAAAAATCTATAACTTTAGTTTTCAAATGAACAATCTTTCCATTTCCGCGATAGTCTGTTTAGAAATCTAATATACAACTCACTTCTACATATTTTCGGTGTCTGAAGACATACACACACAGACAGAGCGAGCGAGAGAAGAGCGGGGAGCGCACGCGCACGCACGCACGCACATACAGATCACAATAATTGTAGGCCTAAAAGCAGACCTTCAACACTTAGGCCTATAGGGCTTTAATAACGGAATTTTAACGACACTGCAATTGCACAGTTTGCCGCCGTATCTCGGATCTCCCGCACAAACCTGGCTATCTCAAACAGTGGATTAAAATTAAATCCACTCTGGAAATCTCAGGTGCACTGCTTTAATAATTTTGTATTTGAAAGCAATGCACGCTTTTGAAAGTACCTCATTAGTGCTGTGGTCATTACGGCTTTTGGACGTATAGCCTGCTCCATAAACGATGAGCCTTTTAGCTATGGAGGAGTCAAAGTCAAGCGTTTCAAGTGCAAGTGCAAAGCGTGTTGCTTATGGTTTCTCAAGTTATAGTTTGTTTCTGGTTCGACTTTGCAATACTACTACTACTACTACTACTACTAATTATTATTATTATAAAAATATATATATATTGCCAAATGACATTCTCTTTAAAGAACTAATGTATTCCACATGGCAGAACTGTACACCTGATAAAATATCTCTAGGGCCTCGATGTTTGGAAAATCCTCGATTCGTTCCCTAAATAAAATAAACAATGGCTTCACTAAATATATCACATGTGTTGCCATATTGATTTGCCTCATCTATTGCCCTCCTGGTCACTCCACATCATATGTTGCCTGTTGATGGTATGCTTTCTTACACTATTCATTGAGTGTGTTTTGAAAGACATCATTACCACAGCCAGTCTTGATGACAACACACTTTGTAGTACTTAAATAATCTTGTCCACCATTAAGCGAAAGCTCTTGCAATTGCAATTTTGTCTGCCTGTTTTTTTTGTACCTACCACACAATATAGTGTATTATATTATTATTAGTAGTATAGTCTAGTGATCTTTTATTAGTAGTATAGAATATATTTGTGTGATAATTAATGAGCGGTTGATGTTAAACATATGCCCTCAGGCTAAAACTCTATTACCACAAGGACAATTATCCTGCTTGCATGGTCAAGACTCAGTATATAGATCCAGTCTTGAATTAGACATTTAAGTATACACTGGTTATGTCTTGACCAATTCAAAGTATTTTTTAGGATGCATAACATCTGCAATGTTTGATATCTTTTCACTTTATGTGCACTGCTGGAACTGTCTTGTAAATTAGGATCTTGATAAATGAACACACACAGACACACACACTGTGGTCTGGAATTCTCACAAACTCATTTCATTCTCAGTTTGGGACCTATGTCAATGCTTTGACATTTCTCATGCAGACAGAAAACACTAAACCACTTGACATAACACTGCCAGTGTCAACCTCTGAAAGTCAAATACTCTATTCCTCTATTCACCAAATTGGTGAACCAATCCCAAATGAACTACTGGTGTGTTGCCTAGACCAAACATTGTCCAGCAGTTGCAGCACCCATGCAACAAAAAGAAAAACGTTGTTAAAGGGAAAAAAATCTAATGATCCATGTTTAGCAAATGGAATTTAGTGGGAAAGTGTAGAGCAGAGAAAAGGAGGCTGGTGTATATAAGACGTTTGGTTAGAGCACTTTCTTACTTAAGAATGACTTCAGTTTGGGTGAGTATATAATTAATAAGTTGGAATAATTAATAGAACTAATAACTGTACCTGGACAGTTTTGTAAATGCAGTGCAAAAAAACGAAAGCAAACAAACATTCAACCTTATCGAACATTCCATAGGCTAACCCCCCCCCCCCCCAATCAATACTGTGGAAAGACCACAACCTGGAAAAAAGGAAACATTATGTCATTGGACTGAAGTGTGGAGTTAATACATTTATTGAAGATAATGCTCTTTTCTATGTATATGTTTTTGTTTGTGTAACGATTAAAATATATATATATATATATATATATATATATATATATATATATATATATATATATATATAAACTAATTAATATATAATAAATTACAGTTTATACATGTGTAAATTGTATTTTGTGCATGCTGACAGAAATTTTGATTACATTGCATTTTGGCATTTTCAATGTGATTATTATTCAATAAAACTAAAAAAGCCCCATTAATACATTTAGAGCTAAGTGCATTGGAGCTTTTTATAGTCTTACGTTTTGTGTTCACTGGAGGTTGCTTTTTAATCTAAGTGAGAGAAAAGAGTAAAGGAGGCCACTTCACACATGAAAGGTGGTGTGTACATGTGTGTGCGTGTGAGAAGCTCTCTCTTTCTCCTGTCCAGTCACTTGCTGTCCTTTTAGGGACTCCAGAGGCTAGTTAAAAGGTGTCTGATTCTCACCATGAATCTAATTAGATCCTTGACTGAGGTCTTAACATTTCCTTGAAGAGAGGAAAGAGTGTGTGTGTGTGTGTGTGTGTGTGTGTGTGTGAGAGAGAGAGAGAGAGAGAGAGAGAGAATTGTTCAGAAAGGGGAGAAAAGGTGCTAAAACAGCAACTCGTTTCTCTCTTCTACGAGCCTCCACCCCCATCCTACGGGCCCCCACTGAAGAAAAACAAAGACCAGCAAGCTAATGAAGTTGGTAATTAAGAGGCTTCTGTCAGGCACAATGGGTAATTAGGAAGTTGGTTCCCTTGGGTGTTATTAGTGGTCCAGTCTCATCAGTGCTAAGGCCTGCGGTCTGACCAGGGACACTAGGCTCTCAGACCCTTCAGGAAAACGGAGAAAAACGCTAATTTTCACCTCAGTCTGACCCGAATCTGTTATATCTCCCCCGCCTGCTATTCAGCAGTTTTTCCCACATTTTGAATCTCAGTTAGCTGAGATGTAAACTTGTTAGCAGGCAAATAGAGGAAGCTATGTAAAAGAGCAGGTGTGGTTCAGTCGGACCTGTTCAATGTGTCTCTATTTACATGTGAGATGTAATTTATTGGTGAAAAATAATTCCTCATTATACTTCAGTAAGAGATCTGCAGCAACACCCACGTTATAGATGAATGTTTTCTTACCCAGACGGTGAAGCTTTTTAACTAAGCCTATCAGTTTTACCAAGTAACACAGAAATTGCATATTTTAGCTGCGATGTTGTGCAATGCATTTGTACGTGAGCCTCCCCATGTTAATGGCTTAACCGTAGTGAAGCATCTTTCAAGCAGCCCGGCCCACTCAGCATTCTGAGGGAACAGAGCTTTGCTCTAATTAGCACGTTTACTTTAGATTGCTTGACTGTGGTGCGGATAGAGAAAGTTCACTTGGCCTCAATTAAGCATATTTATCTCCGATTATCTGTCGGTAAGATTTCTGCCTGGGAAAGAGATTATTTTAAAGAGGTGGCGATATGCAAGAAGGATGAAATATTCTGAAGGCGTGATGTCTTCCAGAGTAGAAAAAGGGAATGAAAGATTTAGAAATTGAATCAGCTAAAAGAAGAGTTTCAAGTGAAGCTAATTTGTGGGTTCCAGGCTGTGATGTGCGCACTTACTTTTTTTTTTTTAAAGGTGCCTTGCGTTTTAATAGATATGAATCCAAACAGAGCATAAATATTGGAAAACGCTCTGAATTTGACCAGAATTAATATATAATTCAAGAAAGAACAGACATTTTCATATATTTTTGTGTAAGATGGCTTGCATTTTAATGGATATATATTAATCCAATTTGAGTGTAAATGTTAGAGAACACCTGGAATTGATTGACTGTAATTAATATATAAATGAAGAATACATCACTGGTCAATGGCCCATTGAGCATATTTGTATGCCTTTGTGTTATTATGGTGCCCGCTTTTCAACAGCTAGATATGCCACACCTGCTCCACTGATGTGTTATTTGCCACTAAAGGGTGTGAGGCAGTCGTATGGTAGAGTTTTTACCACCTGAGGCACAAAATAATGGTGAAAAACACTCACTGATTATGTGACATGGGTTGTAGCATAATGCTAAAATCTCCTGATTAATCTAGGCTCTAAATAGGTGAGAACAACAAACAAAGTCACTTATGTAGAATTAAATAATTAGCCACATCAAGCAGGATCAGGCTAACAGCGACAAATGGCACATCATGTCGTCTGTCAAAACATTCTGTATCTTTTTTTTTGATGATGCTCAAGATAACCTAGTCAATCGGTTATGGGGGTGATATAATTTGTTGTTTTCACCTCAAACTTTAGCTTACCTCATTACATTGGAACAAGCAAGCTAAAAACACAGCTTAGATCTTTGTCACAGCTCACTACTAAAACCAGGATGGCTCTCTCCAAAAGATACATTGTCAACTGGATCCTGATCGGCTGGCTCCTTTGATCCAGTCGCATTCCTCAAAAGCATTTACACTGTTTAGACAGGAAGTGTCCTGCTGCAGGGCACAACACCTGTGGTTTGAACCCGTGACCTCTCATCTAAGTGCGGCTGCAGAAGTTCCCTCTGCCTCCCGGTCAGCGCAGGGATCAGTGTGGACAGCTTGCATATTTCCTCATATCCTCTTAGGCTCCCTGTCATCTTAAACTGTGTATCCAGCACTGAAGATATGTCACCTTTGCTCAGGTAAAGACAGTAAAAGCTCTCAGTAGTATCAAAGCGTTTATGTACATTCATACACAAGAACAGAATTATTGGTAAACAGACCACTAAAAAGAAACGGGTACATAAACACATCTGTGCACACACCTTTAGGCTGTTCAATGTGTAACCATTAAGTGCAGATTTCTGATTCACAAATGCACCTGTTTATATATTCTTTGAGTATAATACAACAATTGCATTTGAAGGGGTCCGTTGTAAAATTGCATTCATGGGCGTAAATACAAGTTTTTTTGGCAAGGTCACCCTGGTAAAATTTGCATTGCAGGGGCAAAAAATCACATTATTGGGGTCGCTTCAACCCGTGGACAAGTATCCCAGTTTTAAAGTATCCAAATTTTGTGGGAAAACTGCACACTTGGCAAGGCAGAGAAACTTTCCCGTGCACATGTGTTGCCATTACCGTTTCTTTTCCATGCACTTGTAGAAAGTTTTCATGTAGCCTACACAAAGATGTTTCTCGTTCAATGTCTTCTGCGTGCTTTTTTTGTGCAAGTGTTACTTTTGGGACTCCGCCGTACTGCAGAATGTTTGAGTGATGAAGGTAAAGAGATTTCATATGCTCTTCCCTATATGGAGGGGTTTGACTATTTGTGATTGAACTCTTTATTTTGATCTTTCATTGTAGAACCAATCAGTTTAAAGCATTACAACACTAAAATGACAATGCATGCTAATATGAAAACAAAACATAAAACTACAAAAACAACTAGTAGAAACCGTTCTACAAACTTCTCTTCTTATGTAAAGAAGAGAATGTGTGGAACAGGCAACCCATGTTAACATTCTAATTATAATGTTGTGTTATTTCAGGATTTACAGCAAATAGCTAAATTATTTGTGGCCCACGTGAATGCAGGCAAATGTTAAAGATCATGGCTTGCTGGACTTGACTCTTATATGACAGATTAAAAAGTGAGCCTTTGTAGGGAATTCTGTCTGTTTCTCAGCAGGTGCCTGACAGATCTCTGAGCTGGGCTTCAACAGATGCCTCAAGCACCCTCTAACTTCCTCCTCTCGCATCACTCTGTGTCCGAAATTGCTTTGAGTGAGCGAGCGAGAGCATCGGTTTCGTGGGGGTTCATCCCTCATCGTCTGGCCTCGACCCTGCACCTCTCAGCGCCACAGGCAGGGGGGAAGATAAAGAGTCCCGGCCTGCTTGGCTGTAGGAATCCTAAATATTAGTGGCAGTAAATCAGGCCTCTATGGCCCTATGGGTAGCTATTATCTTTTTCTCACTAATAAATCCCTCTTCATCACTGATAAGCTGGTTTCCCTCCCTAACCTTGCAGAAAAATAAAAAAGAGGTGTTTTTAACAAGGAGGAAGAAGAGAAGAGACAGAAGAGGGCTGGGAGAATTGGTGGTGTTGAGCTTGTTGAGGAGGATTGGGGTATATTTGAGCGCCATTAGTTTAATATCAGTGCAATTTCAGAATTTTCATAGCTAAATTAAGTGTATGGTACTCAGATACAGAAGGGTCAATGACATGACAGTCATTTTTTTGTCCTGTCTATACATTTATTCTAAAGTTCATTCAAATGCAGTTCAAGCATAAACTGCCCTTATATCATCAGGAAGAAAAAAAGAAATCCTTAGAAATACATATAAACACTATTATCACTATAAATAATATGCTTTCCTGCATATTAATATTTGGAATGTTCGTCTGGAAAAAAAAAAAAGAATTGCAGCTAACATGGAAAAAAACACAAAAGGTGCACAGAAGTATGTATTTTTATGAGACCAGGTTGGAAAAAAAGGTCTCCTGATTGTATTGAGGCCAATAATTCTTGTAAAATATTGAGAAGTTGTAAAATATCATCTGATGCAATTTCCACAGAACCTAATGAAACTGTTAGAACTGTTTTAAATAGATGTCTTTATCTGGGATAGTCTTATACCTTTAACTGATCCATAAATACATTTTTGTAGAATAAATATATCATTTTTATTTGGCCTGTTAAAACAAAATATTGTCCGGCTGCAAGAATTTGACAAACAAAAATGTAACATTTTATGATTTCAGTGTTGTTGTTGTTTTTTTCAGGGCTGATATTTAAGACCAAGCAAGCTGTGAGACCTCAGATAATACAGATACCAACAAACATCAGCGCAGTCATTGATCTGACAGTAACCTTCAGCTGGATGGTGATTCAACACTTTGTGGCAAGTCTTCAATAGTCTTGAGGCAAGGTTAGAGAGGTTGTGTGATGACGGGGGCCCATCTATTTGATAAGAGTGTTCTCTGATTGTATCTCCTGTAGATCATAGTGTTTAAATGGCTTTAGCTGAGTTGTGGAGCAGGATCAGGCTGTTTAAACCAGAGATCTTTACATGCACTTTACGCAGTGATAAGCTACTGTGATAGCAGATATGGGGCGACTCCCTATAGTGCAATACACAGAAAATGCTGCTGTATCACGAATGCTGCATTACGCATTGCATTAATATTCTCAGAAATAAGTGGTGAGCTCTAATTACAAAAGTGATAACAAACTTGTGCATATAACAATAAGGGCAATGTTATTGCAAAGCCTGTTTGCCACCTTATTAAGTGTAATAATAGTGTACGGCTAACAAACAGCAATTACAGAAAAAGGCAGCATACCACTGAGAACTGCACTTTTTTTTCAAATCCTGGCAAGACTGGACCCCATTCAGTGCAAAGACTTAAGTTTAACCTCATTAAGAGAGCACACACTAGATACATAATTATTCCTCCGAGAATAGGCCTCACTAATACAAATTAGAGTGATAATGAAGCCACTGAGACTGGTCATTGCTGCTCCCTGAGCATCATGTGCAGTGAACTATTATCTAGAATTAGAGCGTTTGTTTACACTCACAGCTAAAAGCCTTTTGCCAATGTCCACTCATTTATGAACACAGGCTGCAGTGTGCACTTTACAAGGTATGAGTTCGAAGATATAGTCTGAATTAAGGAGCTAGTGTTCAGAACGTTTATTCAAATCATGGGAATTTCCAGAGGCAGGTGTTTGGTGAAAACAAAAATGCTGTTTGAATCAAAACACTTGTTTGAGGAAAAACTTAATGAGCAAAGTGTTTTCCTTCCCTGGAAAGGACTTAAAAGCCTGATCGTAAAAGTTGCACTATTCAAAACGCATCTGGTCTTCACCTAACAAGTCGATCTAGTCTGCTACTTCAAAAGATGTCTAAATGTCTCCTTGAGGGAAGGAAATTGTTCTCTTTTTGACGTCTACAGTGTGGACCATACATCTGTGTTATTTCGGCATTCCTTCTCAGATCAAGTGACATCAAGAGTGCTGAAAGGCTTCTCAATCATCTCATATCTGAAACACTTCAGCTTTCACAGAGCAATGCTCATACAGAAACCTGAGCCATTATTTTGCTTAGAAAACTAGAATATAAACTAGAATAAAAAAATTTAAAACAGTAACAATATTTGCAGCCTGTAAGATTATTTTATGTTGTGGAAAGAAGTCTGTTAAGCTCACCTGGGCTGCATTTTGTTAGGTTAAAAATACAGTTAAAACAGTAGTGAAAGATTTTAAATTTGAAACAACTGTTTTCAATTTGAATACATTTTACATTGTAATTTATTTAATCAATCTCCATTTGGTGTTTAAGAAACATACCTTGTTTTTGAATAATATATATATATATATATATATATATATATATATATATATATATATATATATATATATATATATATATATATATATATATATATTTTATTTTATTTTTTTATTTTTTTTGGTTTTTTGTTTTGTTTTTTGAAATAGTGATATAGACTATGTAGCCTTTTTTATTCTTTGATGAATAGAGAACAGCGTTTATTTGAAATTGGCCACGTTCACACAGCAGCAGAATACGGTTGTCAGTCCTGTTTTTGAGTCCTTAATGCGTCTCACAACCGCATTTTCGGACTCGGAAAAGACTCGCTGTGTAAACGGAACGGGTCTTATTTATAAACGTTGCATACGCACTATATATTCATATAAATATAAATAATAAACTTGGCGTTAATATGTACGCACCTTACGGACATTCTAGGCCATGCGTACGCACTCTTTTTCCTGGCGTGATAAAGGGAATGAAGTAGGCACAACGATTTTAAAATCTGTTTTCATTTCGATATACACATTTACATATAATAGATTAGATTCAAATATTCCACTCTTATTCCACGCAGAAGTTAAAAGTAAAAAAAAAAAAAATAGGCCTATATGAATTTAGACATATTTAGTGGTATGAGATTGACCTCTTTTCCTGTTGCATGCTGTTTTAATGACAGCGAGGAATGCACACTAATTCAACTTTAAACTAAACTGCCGCTCTCGTGCCATGAGAAAATATTTGAGTGAGAACAGTGATCAATGATGCGCACCTGCTTCGATATTATGGGGGACACTGCTGGATTCAGTGGTCGAATGGTCCATTTCCCGTTTTGAATAGGTCCAATGATGATATCTTACTGTCCAACCGCAGCTGCACGGCGGTGATGATGTCGTGTGAAGTCATCTCCACAACATTATAAATAATACCACTATATTTGAAGGATACAACTTGAAGAAATGGTAATTTGCATGTTTTGTTTCTAAAATAGGCTACTTTGTCAGAGACCCGCTGAGTCTGGCAATTCTATTTACATTGCAATAAATATGGGCTAAAAATAACTAAAATATGTTCACCTTAACAGCAAAACTGCATAAATTAAATTTGATTTGAATTGTTTAAAACAATTGAAATACTATTTGGCCAGTGGAAAAGAATGAAACCATTTCTTATCTAAAATATCTATCTGAGAACTATTTTAAACGTTTTTTTTTTTAATGGATTTTGATATATTTATGTTAAAACATAACAAGTATAGGCTACTGAATGATTTTTAGCTATTAAAATTGTGTATGGCACAAATGGCATTTATAGTCCGTTTCTCATATTTCCTTAATATCTTGTACCTTTAACGGTGTCAAATTGGTGTCAAAGTGGATGGGAATATGCATGGAAATTATATACAGATGAGGTTATGCATAGTAAAACTAGGCGTTTTAAGCTCCATATATGGTGAATTCGGGGAGGAGTCTATGTGGAGATGCACGTACGCACAATCTTCCCCTGACTTGGATTTATAAAGGGATTTTTGCGCAGGTTTCTGGCGTGGCCACGATATATAATTAGTTTTTTTTCTCGTGTTTGTCATGTGCAGGGCTCTGCATAACTGTGACTTTTGACCAGTTTAATGTGTCTTTGCTGAAAAACAAACAAACATGTAGGCCTATTTTTTAATGGGACTATTTTTGCCCTGTTTTACTCTATGCTCATAAAATATCACAAAATTAATTTTAATACACGAATCAAAGGCATGCTCATCATAGATTAGGTGCATTCAAGTCAATATGTGTGAATTTGTAATGTATTTTTAAACACACACACACACACACACACACACACATATGCACACAAACATTTAGGCCTATATATATATATATATATATATATATATATATATATATATATATATATATATATATATATATATATATATATATATGTATATGTTCTTTTTAATGAGAAAAAAGCTACTTCAGTGAAAAACAAAAGGACCCCAGAGGCAAAGCTATTATAGCCCAGTCATACAGCATGTAGCCCATATAACCTGTTCACAATCACATCCCATAAATCGCACCCTCTATTGCATTCCTGCAGCTTGGACTGACGTTTTTCTCTCTGTATGTAAAAGCTTGGGCGGGTGCCAAAGCTGCCTTCCGCAGTTTCACACATAACAACATTGCATCACTCAAAAATAAAGAATTATTTTAAAAGGGGTTCTTCTCTTGGCTGCATCTCAGGCAAAACAAATCTCTCTGTTTTGATAGCCATGTTGAGCCGACTGCACCTGGCTGTTCTGTGCAGAGCATATAGTGCTCTCAAGAGCCAGACTCTTAGGTCACGGCCCCTTATAAAACAGTACATCAGGAATATTAGGAACCTGACATGAGAGACAACCCACAAAGTTTTTAATCCTTTGAAGGAGTTTGACGTTTTTACCCAAAGGTTGATCAACCCCAAAGGGTGCTAATAAACTACATTGAGGAGTGACGAAGGAAAATTGGTTTCTGGTTCCACAATTCTGCTGTTAAACACAACAGATTAGAAGGATAAAGGCCATTAACACTCAAAAAAGTTTTCATCACGTTTAAAAATAACAGGGCATTTTTGCTTATTCAAGAGGAAACAGATAATCCTTTGCTTGTGTGGGAGATGTTGGCCGAGAAAGTTAAAACAACATAAACTAAATTGAATCCCTCACCATTATATAAACAGAGCAATTAAATGCATCATCTGACCAACTGTATGTTTCCCTGGAAGCCACAAACCCTTGGTTCCTGAGCAGGGAGACTCCCACATCTGATGCTATCTCTCTGCTCCTCAGAGAAGGTGAGTGCTACATTAAGTGGGTTATATATTTTCTCTGGACAGCTCTTTCGAAGTGAAGAGGAGTAAAGGAGCTGATTTTGGCCAAAGGCAAAGATAAGCACTAGGAGGGTGTGCAGGTTAACAGCATGTGTTGGAACGTGTGTGTGGATGACGAGTCAGGCCCAGCAATCAGTGAGCAATCTCGGGTGGTGTTTAGTGGCCCCTCGGATCTAATAAACTGGCCCTAATTTCAACTGTCGAAGGGGATGTGTGAGCCTGGTAGAAAAACGCTAGAGGGAAGGGATGTGTGGCTGTTTATATCTGAAGATAGCTGTAGCCGTACCCCAGACAGCACCCTCTACTGCAGGGGAAGAATGCATAGTAAATGAAAAAGAGGACAAAACAGACAGGAAGGAGAGGGAGGAAGAAAGATCACTCACACCTGTGAGGCCCTGCTGAGAGGAATAACTTGCTCCACGAGGGGTTTTGCAGAGGTTGTCAGTTCCATAAAGTTAGTGAAGAATAATAATAAAAAAAAAAAACATTTCAGAGATCCTAAACTTTTAAATGGTATTATATACTGTGTATTTAAATTTTAGTCTATTTTACATAAATATTGCTGTAGCATCCCTAAAGTTGTTCTGTTTTCTCTTTAGCGGAATTATATGTATGCAGTAAATATTTAGTATTCTTTTAGTTGCAGTAACTACGTGTAATAAGACAGCATTCAGTGTCAGCGATGACAATGCAGAGTAGCAGGACAGTGTGATATGCCACAACATAGCACTTTTTTAATTACTAGATAACGACATTCAATTTAATTAATACTGTGTGAGTGTAATAATACTACTGACCACTGAACTAGAAATGTCCTTGGTTTTCATTTCAGAAATCCAGTTACCTTACATCTGCACACAGGTTAAAGGGAGAGTTGGAAATAATATGGGACAGTTTGGCAGAGTGTGAGAAAGAAAGAGGATGGACGTGTAGCACATTTGGTCTTGTCTCTCTGGACTCAAGTAGCAATGAAGAGCTCCCAGGGTGAACTGCCAATAAAGACATCAGGGAGAGAAAATCTCTCGCTTTCTCTCTCTCTCTCTCTCTCTCTGTATATACATCTGTCTTCATACCTTTGTCTTCTCCTTCACTTTGCCCCTTGCTTCATTACTCTGTCTCCATTTGTTCTCTTTCATCTGTCTGTCTCTTCATGCCAGGGCAGCTCTCTTGCCTCCGCTGGCAGACAGACTGGCTGAAAGCAAAGGACATCTGGATCAAGGTCTGTGTGAGAGAGAGGGAGGATAAGCATGTGGACTGAAACAAGCACTGAACATTATATGTGGTTTTGTTTGTTCTGATATATATAAGGGTTTGCATGTGGTTGTAACATTTATGAGTGTTTGTATTTAGTAAATGGAGTCTGAGCAGGACTGAGTTAAGAGCAGTTAAGAGATGAGGTGTTCAGATCTGCAGTTTTGTTTTGTAGTTTGTAATCTACCCAATGGTACGCTGGAAACGTTCCTGGCTTTATGATGACAGGGGCTCCACTAAAACACTGCTAAATATAGGGCTAGGGGGCCTACGCATGAAAATGTTGTCCCAAACCCAGAGAATTCTGGATTTACTTTCTAACATCAATTAAATCAGCTGTGCCAGATCTGATGTGGCAGTGGCTCAGGAGCGCAGACCACTGAAGTCCAGCCTGGAATGCGATTAGGAATGCAGTTTCACATTACTTTCACTTTCAAATCTGCATATCCTTTTCCATATGGACCGCACGTCTGAAGTTGAGCTGACAATGTAAGATAATGCAAATGGAGCAGATGATAACCAGACGCTCCATAATTTCTGTTGTCTCCATGAGAAGTAGACTTTGGTCAAGGATTTATGCATTTACAGTATGTTAGTTGATAATATTATTTAATTTGAGACTTAAATTGTTTAATATGAGCATTCCTTTATCCTCATATTTTCACATGTTTGATCACCAGTGAATCATCTGCAGTGAATGTGTGCTGTCAGAATGAGAGTCCTCATATTTTAGCTGGAAGCAGTGGTTTAAAGTTGAAAATGTACTAATGATGAATGTTTATTAAAAAACACAACTTTTTGCTTCACAAGATGTTAATTGATTGACTGAAGTCATATGAATTACTTGTGGATTATTGTGATGTTTTAATCAGCTGCAAGTGATAATGCTACATTTGTCCAAACCTGTTCCCATGAAGAAACTAGCTCAACTACATTTTGGATGGCCTGAGGGTAAGTAAATTTTCAGCAAATTTTCATTTTTGGCTGAATTTTTTCCTTTAAACAATAAATATATTGATCAAAAGATAAACAAGAAACTAGAAGAAATGCAATATTAATGCAGTATCATGTATTTGAATATATTTTTATTAGATAGTGTACTCATGTACTCACAGTATACAGTATAATTCCTTTTGTATTTGAAAACAGAACAAGTTTTTTTAATACTCCCATAAATCTGTCTGAATCTAACCCCATTGAAGAACAGGCTGTATATTGCAACCTGCGCCCTGTCTGAGAGGCATGCAGGCTGAGGGTAGGTGTTGCTGGGATATTTCACCATACAAGGGTGAAAACCAATTGTTTTGGCGGCATAGTCGCCTTAGGGGATTAGCAATGTCATTAAGCATCCATGAATTGCAGAAGCCGTCCACTGCGTATTGACTCACACTTTGCTCATTAAAAAAAGGTCTGCCCTCTCTCTATCCATCCCACTTTCTTCCTCTCATTAAACCACATTCAGCTAATGGGCCAAAGCCCCACTGTCCCCACAAATACTGGCCACCGCTGTGCCGGGGGGAGAAGAGTGAACTAGTGCATCACACCCATATCCAACTGTCAAGAGCTTTTCCCGTCTTCTCCCTCCCAAAGGAGGCACCCCTGTGACCGGGGCACACCTGAAGTCCTTTAAAAATGGTCATTTAACGATGCTTTCCACCTGCAACTGTGTTTTTTAAGGAGTTCAAGTTTGCAGTGGAATAAGTGTATTCTCTAGAGATGCTCTGGTGAATGGAGGGACAATTACTGGTGTTTTGGAGTGTGTTAGAGAAAGCAACATAAGTCGTGCAATAACAATGCTTAAGTTAAGACCTGTGGGACCATCTTCAAAGTGTAGAATGGTCTTCTTTTTGATCAGGGAGTTCATAATTCACAGATAAGACTTAGTTAGCAATTAAACAGATAACTTCCCTGCAAACACCACATTTAAGTTATATTTCTGTACCGAGCCTACTCAGTATAATGTGATGAAGTGTTAGTGAGGGGAAAAACGGAGGAAAAAAGATTTTTCTCCAGTTCTGGCATTCTCCATGGAAGTGTGTAAGACGATGCTTTCCACCTGCAACTGTGTTTTTTTAAGGAGTTCAAGTTTGCAGTGGAATAAGTGTATTCTCTAGAGTGCTCTGGTGAATGGAGGGACAATTACTGTGTTTGGAGTGTGTTAGAGAAAGCAACATAAGTCGTGGCAATAACAATGCTTAAGTTAAGACCTGTGGACCATCTTCAAAGTGTAGAATGGTCTTCTTTTTGATCAGGAGTTCATAATTCACAGATAAGACTTAGTTAGCAATTAAACAGATAACTTCCCTGCAAACACCACATTTAAGTTATATTTCTGTACCGAGCCTACTCAGTATAATGTGATGAAGTGTTAGTGAGGGGAAAAACGGAGGAAAAAAAGATTTTTCTCCAGTTCTGGCATTTCTCCATGATGAAGTGTGTGTAAGTAGGCAGATGGTAATTACTGCAGGGATCAATCCTTCTACAGTGCAGTTCATTAAGACATTGAGAGTTTACATGTACAACAAAAAGCTGATAACTATCAACAATCAGTTCATTACAAGCAACATTAGAAAAATGTGTTTGCGTGAGAATTTGGAATTTTCTCTTAAATGTAGAATGAAATGGACACACATTGTTGAAAAAGCTGTCAGAATGCAATTAAAATGATTACAAAGATAGTGAAATTGGCATAACGGGCAAAACTGTGTAACACTTTGAAAGGTGGTGATGATTATAGGGGCCCACGGCTGAGGGGGGCCCCCCAGTGATCTCAATCGACAGGCTGTGGCCAGCCTAATAAGATACTCAGGACAGTTGACGGGCAACTGCTGCGCATCGCCACTAAAGCTTATCATTTGCATGTGTTTTTAAGCCTTGCCAATTTAAACATTCAAAGGAGTTTAAAAGATTCAAACACAAGAAATGGAAAAACTCATCTGAGTAGGCCTACTCGCGCGCCATGTTCATGCACGCAGAGAACTGCGTCTCACAGACAGCAACACCAATCCGAGCTCTCTTTTTCACGTCCTCCTGCACCTGAAAGAACAAATATAATTTGCAGTTTAAACATACAAACAGAAAAAGATGTGAAAGAGAGACAGGTCTCAAAGCGCTTCAACACCGAAATATGTCTCTTCTTGCTCTTGTACCGACAAATACATAGAAAATTATGTCAAAATACTTAATACTCTTGGAGATTATTCTCGAAAAAAAAAAAGAAAAAAAAGTGAAAATAAACAGTGGGAGAAAGAAATCGGCTGTGTATCATTATATTGGATTCAGTGTCTCTTAAAGTGACCGCATGCACCTAATTTACTATCTGCTGTTGGTATTCTTAATGTTAATCCAAGAAAATGAAAGAAAGAAAATCACTCACTGCTCTTGACTGAAGTACTTTGTAGTTTTAACAAGAATTATTCCACAGTCAAACCCAAACATTATTCAGACACTAGATATAATTTTTGCTATTATTTTACTAGTGGGTACAGGGCACTATAATTTATTTATGTAAGTGAATATAGCAAAATAAAGTAAACTGAGACATACTATACCCAAAAATTATTCATACAGTGGACTAGCAGTAAAGTTGATAAAAAAATAAAATTAAAATAAAAACCGGGACCAAAAATTATTCTGACACTTTTTTTCTTTTTATTGCTAATGTAACCTTTTTACACCACAGACTAAACAAAATTAAGCATTGCTTGGTTATTGGTCAACAAAGTATTGTTGGTTGAGTAATTATTTTCATATTAACAGAATTTTTTATTTAATTGTAATCCATTACAAACCATTCTATCAAAGTTATCTGATATTTTCAAGATGGATTTGTTATCTCTTCATGTCATATTTTGTTACTATTATCTAAAGTATAGCAAATAAACTGTGATAATGTGAGAAATGATGAAGGTGTCTGAATACATTTAGTTTTTACTGTATATTTAATTTTTACACTGAAGACTATGCAGTGCTATTTTACATTAGATTATGTAGTTTCTGTACCTGGCCATAATTAAACATTGTGTAAATACCACATATAAATACATAGAATGAACATACAAATTAAACAAATTAAAAGTTTCAAACAGGGCCCACTAGTACAACCTGCACTGGGGCTCTGCAAACCCCAGCTATGGCCCTGCCCTTCAGCATATGGTTTTGACCATAACTTGTTGGATATTTAGGTTGCAATAATGTGTCACTGCATTGCATGTTTTTGACTGGATCTATTGATTCAGTGGTCACATTCCCAGAGTTTAGTACCTCTTTAAAGAATATCATAATTCAAACTTAACTTCAACAAGTTTTTTATTCTTTACAGGCTAGTTTGTCTGGCAAAATGAATCATGTTGCATTTTTGTTTTCCATCATATAAACCAAATCAGATTTGTTTTCAAAAACAGAACTCTCAGTGTGTTAAAATATCTTGTAGACGACTTTAAGAAACATAACATGCAATATCATTTTGATTCAGCTGTAGAATTCATTATTTGGCCTTTTTTAAAATAATCTAGAATCTACATGAATTTTTACTTAAGAACAATGCATATTTTGATACACTTTAAAATTTCCCAAAGTGTTAATTCAGGTCTCTGTATTTGAAAAGTGCCAAAGACAGAATAAGTCTTGTTATTACCTCTAGAGGGAGTAGATTTTAAAATCGTTTATTCTGTGTGCTGTGTTTGCTTTTTTAAATGTAATATGCATTTTACTGCATTTACTGTAGCATCCATTTTAAGGAACAATGTGCTCATCTTATTCAACACGTAAACATTCATTTATGTGATGAAAGCATTCACATCAAGCATCGAGTCTATTCATAAGTTCTATTCACATGCAGCTTTAACCCTTTCTTATGTTAAATTAAATTAAATTAAATTAAATTGATGCATTTAGCAGACGTTTTTATCCAAAGTGACTTACAGTGCATTCAGGCTATCAATTTTTACCTATCATGTGTTCCCGGGCAATCAAACCCCCAACCTTGCGCTTAATAACGCAATGCTCTACCAATTGAGCTACGGGAACACAGAAATAAGTTATTATAATACCAAAAAATGTAAAAAATGCACACAGCTTAACACCATGTGTGCATTTGTCGAGTCCCATGGTCTGTCCCCTGCTTTAATGTTTTCATTGCTTTCATCTGAACCATTGTGTTAGGACGGAGGGGCGTTCCTGGACATTCATCGTACAGCTGCTAGTTGGTTGGGGGGCAGGTTCAGACACGCCCCCAGGGAAAGAGGAAATGAGGGGTTGGTCCGAACACACTGACATACTCACTCACTCACCCCTGAAATCACCTAATCGTCCTTATTAGTTCAGTGAATGTTCTGCCAAAGGCTCTGCAAAGCAATTTCATCGCACTTACTAATAAATCTGCGTCCTGCACTGATGTGTTTATTTCCTCACACTAAAATGAAGGAATGAGTGACATTAAAAACACCTGGCAGACGTTCAGTGACCCAGAATAGCACCGATAATCATCAGCATGTGTCAAAAGTGTAGCGCAGGAAGACAGAAAGGAGGAAGTTAATGAAAGAACAGGAAAAGTACAGCAGACAGAAATGAAGAAAGCCAGTAGATCTTACATGTGTCAGAGTATTTACATGAGCGTGTTAAATATCCTGTCTAATGCATGATTTGAGAGCTCTTGTTTTACACCCACAGGCGACCAAAGGCAAAATGAGATGCAACTGATCTGCACAAAAGGCCCGGCAGGTAAAAACCTTTCTGTATGTGTGAAACTGTGATATAAATGATTTAATGTAACAACAGTGATGGTGTAATCTCTTTATAAAATGCAATAGGATTGAATGATCTGGTCAGCAGTTGTGCATTACGTCTCATAAATGCTGTTGGATGAATTGTGAAATACTTGTTCAAGGAAGCAAAACTTCTCAGTACTGCAATATGGATCATATACTCTGAGATGAACAGGCATAATTTTAATTATGATCATGAAATTAAATAAATCCTCTTCCCCATAAATCAATAGCAAATCCATTTCATTTTTCATCCTCGATAAGACAATAAACAGCATAACCAGCGATACCAGCATCTGTTTCTCATTTCAAGGTAATTAAAGTAATTTCCGTCCTCTTTATATTTGATATACAGTTCCCACCTTATGCTGTCTTCATAACACTTTGTGTGGTAATTTCATTATCCTACAGATATTATGAATGTGATTAATCTTATCTAGTCAAAAAGTGTGTATGTATCTATTTATCCATTATTTCAGTAAGTGATATGACCATATGGAGAGAAATAACAACAATTTAAGTGGAAAAAATTACCAAAATGATCATATTATCTACTTTTATGCACACTGAATGGATGAGTTTAGGCTGATGCTTTCATTGTAAGTTGTTGCGCATATTGTTAGGTGTTTTTACAAACAGCCAGATCTGTATCTCACCTTGTATGTTGGTTGAGCTCAAAGGAACAAGAGAAGGTTTGTAGAACTGCTGAATTAACTGTTGCAGGGCCAAATTTGTCACTGAGAAAGTAGCCCTAAGCAACACAATAGCTGGAACAATAGAGATGGCTATCCTAGGTGGACATATCTGATCAAAGGGGTTTAAAGATCAAATGCTCGCCAAGTGTTTGGCATTCCTCGTCCTGCTTCTTTTGAAGTCTTTAGCTGTCTGCCTTCAAAGCAATTGTTTTCGTATTGCCATAAAATGTAGATATTATTACTGATAAACAACTTGAATTTATTTAGTTGCCGCTCCTCGGCTGTCTGGAACGGACAGCATTCTTGAGTTCATTTGGAAATGACAGATGGTAATAAGTATGGGATCACAGACTGTTTATGGCTGTGTGGGTAATGGAGGTGAAAAGTTCACTAATTATTGTTTTTTCCTGTGAAGGCCATAGTTGTTTTTATAGCTGCTGCAGATCTCGATGAATAAAGAAGTGATTTCACTCCAGTTATCAATTCATGGCTCCAAAAGTTCAATCCAGGCCTCTAAACTAGCACCAGGAACTTATCGGTGCATACAGAATTGTCTAGACAATCTTAGTTAAAGGTATTGTTGATCAATAATTAAGATTATACTGTCATCATTTACTCACCTTCATGTGACTCCAAACCTTTATGACATGTTTTTTTTGTGGAACTCAAAAGAAAAAATAACACCAATGGGTGGTAGAAGATAAAGTACTTTCTGAGAAATATTTTGACTTATTTTGCAGCCATGAATTTATTATAGCTAAAATAAATAATGAGTGCAGTGATAAACCCAGTTTATGTTGAATACACAAGCAGTGTTAAATCACTTTTCCTTTTACGGATTGTTTGTTATGGGTGGTCAGCTGTAATCAGTTTACCTCATGATTTTCCACGCATTAAGACAGCTAGCATGCATTTGCACAAACAGTTTAACTCGTTCGGTTTAATCTGCCTGTAAAACTGTTCTCATGGCTTCCACAAAGAAAGAAACAAAACATTCAGTTTTAATCCACGAGGCCTTTAGATACCTCCTCATGCAATGTGCCCACACTTCTACGCACACATACACACTTTGTATAAGATTTATGAACCTAAATCTCTTCCAAATACTCGAAAACACCAGATAAACTTTTCTCATTTGGCCCTAATTTGGTCAAGATAACGCTGACATCCAAAAGGTTTTATAAATGTATTCCTGTAAGGAGCTGGCATCTGCGTTTCAGCACCATGTCCAATAATTATTTCCCATCTGCACTGATAAATTCGGTAGTTTTGACTAGCTATGATGCATTAAACTCCTCTAATGTTTTGAAAAAAAAAAATTTTTTCTTGGGGTCCTGCCAATCCCAGGAAAGAGAGAGAGAGATGAAAAATGAAAGAGAGAGAGAGAAAGAGTTATGAGAAGTCCGTGCCTCTCCAGGACTGGCACAGGCCCGGTACTGGCACAGACCGCTCTCATTTGCTTTTCTGCCAGTAATTTGCATCTCCAGTGTGCCAGCAGCTGGGTCTGACATCCTTCAAAGCTGGGGAACCTTCCCTTAAGCACAAATAAGAATTAGAAGGGTGAATAAACATATAGACATATCATTTAGAATTACAGGCTGCACAATAACAAGAGAACAATACATTTGATTGCATTGTTGCATAAATATGCTTATTAGTTTACTAACACTCTGCCAAAGTATCTGTCGTAGTGTACACACTGATGTGTAATGCCTAGAATAGATTCTGTTCATTTAACTGAATTACGAACACTGTATTAAAAGTAAAAACGAATTAATAAATAAACTTAAACTCAAATCATAACTGTTCTATATTCTTTATAAATATATATATAAAAACATCAGTCACAATATAAATGCATTTCTAATTACATAAATTATATATTGGTTTCACACAGGCAGCTATCACACAGTTTTCAATCTTTTCAATCACCTGGTCAATATAGAATAATATTTGTGATCATTTCTGTTTGCTAAATAAAATATCATATTTTTGTAATAGCTGCTAGATAAATAGGTGAGCATAATTAAACCACACTGGCAACCATTAAGACCAAGTTCAGCAATGAAAACGAGGCTGATTTGTTCTCAGGATGAGGAAGGTTGTTATATGTTTTATTTTAATTTATCGATTAAACTATTTTATTTTTTTTGTATGTTACTCTGTACCTTCTCAGTTTTTTTTCAAGAACTGATTTGTGCTTCAACGAACCCAATTTGACAAACCCAATTAAACAAAAACTTTGTAACAAAATGCTGATAAAAACTATAATACTATACTAAAATAATACTGGACAATATGCCGCACTGGAATTAAAAGTGTAACATCTAAGCCCCATTCTCCCCTGTAAGTATGCCATTCCCCCATTTAAGTATTTTGTAATATTTCTTTAAAAAAAAAAAAAACATGCCACCTGCTGTAATCAGCCACATAACACTTCATATTAAACAGGTCTGGTGATTTGACGTGTAGGCAGTAAAAGAATTGGGCCACATTTTAATTAATGCTTTAAAATTAAGCTGAATCTCTATCATGACCTGAATAATAATAATAATAAAAAAAACTATATTTTTAACTATCCAGAAAATGCAGTAGTTATTTTAATAACTTGCAGGTAAAGGCCAATTATAAGGCAATTGAGCCCTCGTTAGGGCAATTGTTTTTCATCTGCACAAGCTTCTGCAGTCACAGCGACTGTGCAAAATAATTAATTTCAGTGCACATATAAATATATAAATCTATATCTTAATGTAGGTTATGCAGTTAAATGAGAGGATGGTTAAGGGTCCAAAATAGTTTTGCAAAGAACTACATCTCCTTACTTATGCACACAGAGTATTTGACCTTTGTGGATTTATAGAGTCATTATAACAAATGTCACACAGTAATGCTGTTAAATGGTCCCTCGCAGATCTGTAAAAGAAATAAGGTGAACACAGTCCTAAACTGTTAAGGGAAGAACTTACGTAATACCACCTTCAATTAATAGTATAATATAAAAATAATGACCAATTTAAAAGGATACACTGAAAAAAAAGAGATGCAGAACGAGTGGTTACAGAGAAACAGAGAAACACATAATGCCTTCTAAGAGGCTGCCAGCTCCTTCCCCTGTGATAAGCTCAGTTTGAAATCACAATGGCGTCTCCAGACCGCTGCGTTAACCCCTCTACAGGCATCTACGTATGTCCGCACTCTTATCAAGGCTGGCTGGCTATATCACACTCCAGCTCATTATCGACACACTCTTGAAAATGTGTTTACATATCCGACGCTCAGGAACCTCCTGCTGGTGTTTATAACAGTCTCATATGTAGATGAGAAAGTGTGTAAGTGTGTCAGAGAATGCAATTTGCACTGGATTCTGAGCGATAGGCTCTTTCCTGAATCATGAAATAGATCTGGTGGATGTCCAGAAACAGCAAACCGTGTGTTTCTTGCTGTAGTTGTACATGTAATCTGTACTGTATTCATTGCTTCGTAAATGATTTTCAAGAATACAAGAATAAATCGTCAGTGCACTTATCTGTGTTTATGTAACAAACAAACTAAGTTTGTGTACAACTAATACCAAGATAAACGGGGTGCTCAAAGACACCTGGTTGGAATATTATAATTCTAGGAAATTTAACGGCGTGGGTTTTTCTTTTAGGATGTCAGAAATCTGTCTATTACCGATAAGAGGAAGTGTTGTTTATTCCGAGTGAGTTTTAATGCTGCAGAGACAAAGTGAAGCTTCATTTATGTGCTAATGTGGGGAGAGAGAGATAAAAGTGTGGAGAGTGATCAGCTCTGTATATGCCAGCCACAGCCTTTTGAACATCCTTCATCTGAAAGAGCAGGAGTTCAACTACAGCACCTGCCACACAGCCACAGGTTTACCACAAGCTTCAACTGTAAACATCCTGGATTTCAGCAAGTGCTGAGAGTTGAAGAAAATAATGACTTTGGCAATGTGTGTGCGTGACATCCAGATTGTTTGACAGCCCTGCAAACTCCGCTGAAATAGCGGCCTTGATCTACTTCCTGCCGCAAATTCATAATGGATTAGAATATAAAACAAGAAACTAGAGCCATGACCATTAAAACAGACTATCATTGATAATTAAATAGAGTTAAACTCACCCTCTTGACATTTCAAATTTGATTGAAAATATAAAAGTACACTACACCATACAATAACAGACACATACACCATACACCATTAATGTTTTAAATTGTAATAATATTTCATAATATTCTTACTTGGCCAAATAATTGATGAGCATAAGATACTTGAAACCCTTTTCCCCCAGTGCAACACAAAATGGGTTATTCTTAAAAATGTTAGCATGCCGCGAAAATGCATGCTGATCACTGTCTATAAAGTTCAGTTGCAGTTTTTAAATCGGAGTCCACTTTCCTTGCGAAACAAAATGTTACCACAAGGTTGTTTCAACTTGCACTTGAATATAGAAAAGTTTTTTTTTTTTTTGAAGTCATGTATCAAATCACCAAGAGAGCCACTGGACTGGCCTGCTTCAAAAATATGTTCATGTTGCCCCTGCAATAGCTTTGAATTTACGATTTGGTTTGCTATACCATCTCTTTTAACCTCTGTTTAATCTGTAACTTCAGTAGACTTTACAAACCGATGAATACTGTAGACGTATGAGTAAAGTGATGTCATATTTATTGCTAATCGCTAACCCTAATATGGCAGGGGCCCCTTCAGCCAATCAGTATAGTGGTTCCTCCGGGAATTCAGCTCAAGTAAGTGTGTGTAATACAGTCATACCTCATTACCTGTGCTGGTCATCAGAGCATTCCCTGCTTGAATGTGCCTAAAAGTCCATAAACACACATGTAGATCTTTGCTTTGGAAGTTTAGCAAAATAGCTAGGTCCATCATTTTCAGCTTACAAGCTAATCGCTACAAACCCTTCTGATGTAAGAGTCTTTATTAGCAAGGAAGTACAAATTTTTTCTGAACAGTTTCCATATGCTGTTGAAATATTAAAACAATCCAGCTATGGTCTTCCTCTCCTTGCAAATGCAATAAGCTCCACGTAGCTCCGTTTTCCTTTGCCATGTACAGTTTGACTCAAAATGACAGCTTTGACAAATAGATGTTTTCACAACTTTTATATACCAGTATTAATCGTAAACTGGCGCACTTTGCACTATGACAGTAATTGACTAGGTATTAGGTTCAGAGGGTTTTCCTGAGTGATCAGTTTTCTGCGCAGTATAATTCCCTCAGATTAGGGAATTAGAGGTGGATGATTCATTTAAATGTTTCGTTTGAAGCCATGGTTACCATCATTGCTCTCTTACTCTGAACTTAGCCTAAAAATTGCCAAGTTCTGCTGTGACTGCAAGTCAAAGCGAAGGGTTTATCACAGTCCTTGAGTAGTTGATTTTTGACAAAACGATGTACATTTTGTGACTGAAATGCTTTTGTATGAAAAAGACAGCAGAAAGAGACCAGATGGGAAAACAACCAATCCTCGCTATGACTCTAATAGTTCCCATATTAGAAAAAAAAAATATAGATTAGAAAAAATAAAAAGAACCTGTTCAGTGGCTGAAGTTCAGACAAGGGGCAGTCCAAGTCACAGCGCAACGGCTAAGAGTAGTGGATCGGCATTGCAAGAATTTTTTAATATCCTGTTACTCAATAATTCAGTTCTCGTTAGGGCCAGGGGACAGCGTCCTGTGAGGTATGCTTTTGTGATCAGCTCAATCCATCCGACAGACACTGCCCCAAACCAGCTTTCATTCACAGCCATGAGTCCATCTGCCCCTCGGCTCTCCATGACCTCTCTACCACACTGGGAAAGAATGCATGTGTGTGTGTGTGTGTTTAGGTTTCTCAGCTGACTTCCCTCTCACTAAATTGTCATTAGTACATCCTCCTGGACATTTATGAGCCCATGGTGATAAGCTGGATTGATTCGACTAGCATGTTTCTTTATTTACTGGAAAAATAAAGAAAATAATGAAAGCAGAATCAGTTTTAAAGCAAGATACATCAGGACTTCCGATGGCTCTGCTAATATTCCCTCTTTCCTTTCCTGTGCTCGTGGCTGTTTAAAGTCAGATAAATTACTCTCCATCCCAGGTGTTTAACTGATGGTTATTGCTTCTAACTTGGGGCTAAACTGAGAAAATGTAGGTTAAAACTGTTGTCTTATGTCTTAAAATATCCTTTACTTTTTAAATCTTGTACTTTTTAAAGTGCACAAATTGACTATGAAGTCAGAAATTGCAGTCTCCAAATACTCTCCAAATAGGTTTAACATAAAAAATGAAAATAATCAGTGCAGTCATTGGATCTGATTGGACAATGTGGAGTTGGAATCTCTTAAATGAATCTTTTAAGGAAGATGAGAGATGGATTTACAGATAAATTGGCTATATTTTGGTTTGTGTTGACATACTTGCAATAATATTTACAGGCGTACCATCTGCCACGCAAGAAAGCTGGGCGCGTCTTTTGGCACATTTGTAACATAATGACCAAACAAAGCTAGACTCAGTCAACAATACACTTCCCAGCTCTCTAATCTCCATCTACATGTCACTGTCACACGAAAGTTTTGATGCAGCTTTGCCTGCGTGATGATTGACGGCTAAAACAGATCTCTATTTATGTAATTAGATCATCCTATGTGCGAAAGAGACTCAGCTGTCTAAAGCAAGACGGCAATAAAGTTGAACGAGTGCAAGCCCAGGCATGGCAGCTTCACACACTCCAACAATCAGAGTCAACTCCATCTGAAAGCAAGTCAACCTTAAAATTTTTTAAATTACAATAATGACTGTCTAAACATTTATCCTTACTGCGTTCTTGTGTACATACACTTTGTCTAGACGCCGGGTTTCACCAGAGCAGAAAAAATAGCATTAGCTGGCAAGTGCGGTGCATAATATCGGTATCAAATGCCATCATCTTCCCATACAATGTAAAGCTGATTTTGAAGGCGATCAATTAGGGTTCGCGCTGGAGCAGAAAATAACTTATGACAGTGCTAAGCTTGAGGAATAAAAGAGGGAAAATAAAAACGACACGGTCATACTCTCTACAAGGCGTTGGGTATGTAATGTGGTTAAACCTGTAATGTGGAAAATCTTGAGTAAATTCAGTTCATTTGAGGAAACAATTGAAATGATAAAAGTAAAGCCTTTATGTCCAGCAGAAGATTCACAAGTAAGTGTCAAATTCAGATATTTCTCATGTTTGTGAGATGACAAATCTCACAATTTTATTGTTTTATTTTTTTTTTTACTCTGAAACAAATCAACTTATCAAATCAACTAAACATTACCCAGATTTGAAATAGGCCTAATTAATCTGAAAAACTTAATAGATGAGTTTCAGTTTTTTATATATATTCACTATTCTATGCCAGTTTGTAGTATAGGCCAGTCGTATAAAAAAAAAGTGGACTTTAAATACCAGGATGATGCACTGAATTAACCAAAAAATAAAAATAAAAAAAAGGAATGTCAAAACATCAGTTAAAAGTAAACTGCATTTTCTTTTTCTTTTTTATGTAGTTCTGGCTAGAGAGAGAAGTCGATGTGATCTGCTTGTCCTGTGTAGGGCTGTACGGATACTAGAGCCTATCCTAGCACTTTGGTATAAATGCTAGCACACATAAAAATTAAATTGACCATGTGCAAGTACTACCATGCATCTACTATGACCTTCAGACACAGATTCTTGGCCTTCATGCCATTTCCTGTAGGAGCTCTATAGCTTGTACAAAATAATAAACAACATGGCCATCAGACACATGAAAGGAGTTCTACAAATCTCAGCCTAATTTCCTACCAGCTTCATATCCTTTGAGCACACTGCAGGGGCAGGAAGCAGCAATGACATGCTTCGATCATTACGCACAGCCAATGCCACTGGCTACAAACCACCATGTCTCTGGTCAATAGTGGACATGTCTCAACCTGAGAAAGGAAACATCAATAAAGGTAAAGTCCTGCACTTTTGATCTTGGTTTTATGTTGTTTTAAATGCTTTATAACCTCTCATTGTCACTGCAATGCACTGATAACATACACAGTGCACATTTTTGCAAGTAAACACTTGCATTTTACGTCCAAGACAAACACATTTGAACACACACACACACACACACACACACACACACACACACACACACAGGATCAGACAGACACAAGTCACACGTCATCTTAAGTATACATGTTTGTTTAACGAAGAATCACCTCGAGCGCAGACTGAAAGCCCTGACATGTTTGTTGTTGGACAGGTGGAGAGGCCTACAGGGTTGATGGGCAGGTTTAATCAGGTTCTGAGTTGCGATGTCAACCACAGGTGCTGCCCCAGGCCAGAACATCCCTCTGGACCGGAAGAATATTACTCATAATGTGGCTCTTTGTTTGGGGTGTAGAAATAAGAAATGAGAACTATGTTCAAGCTTGATGTTTCTATGTAATCCAAATATAACAAGTGTCAGATCTAAAAAAATGCTTTCGAGTGATCTGAATTTTCACTCGCTTTCTTGTTCGTTGTGTACGCCAGCTGTTGTGTGTCACTCCTGAAGAGTTATGACAAGATCCAGACGGAATGGTCTTTTTTCTCTTTTTTTAATAGCTAATTATATGGGAAGCTGAAGAACTGTGTGTAATAGAGTACAATGTGTTACTAGATAATTAGCTTGAAATATTTAATAAGCCAGCAGGATTTTTACACAACATCCCTTTGAGGCTATGCAGATCAGCGCCAGAGATTTAGACAACTACTTATAATGGAGTTTTGGATCCTTTAAAACATTTATTCAAGTACGTTTAAATGTTTGACTGGTAGTGTGAAAGATGCTAATCTGATGAGGAAATCTATTTTGTGATAAAAATCATTAAGATGGTTAAAATTCTGCTGCAAATACACGTATATAGAATTGTCTGCTTTAAAGGCAAAATAAGATATTTTTACAAAATATACAAACCATAATTGAGAAATACATGCCTAAAAATTAAATATTACTGACACCACTTTTACCAACAAATACCTAGAGTTGTCAAAAATCAATTGGAAATGCATACAGATGTAGTGAAGCAAAAACACGACTCTTCAAAAGTTTGTGGTAAATAAGTTTTCTTTATTTTGATGGACATTAAATATTTTATACATCAAGGACACATTTAACTGATCAGTAGACCTATTTATGTTAAATTGAAAATAGAAAATTGTTATTTTAAAAAGTGTCTTTCACAGTATTACTGTTTTACTGTATTTCTGATCAAATACATTCTGCTTTGAGCATCAAGACACTTCTCTCATGACTTAGTAACCGTCTTTCAGTATGTGAGCAAATCAATTTATGTCTGGGCATGAAGTTCAGATGATATTTACCAAAACCACAGAAAACACAAATCCAAATTACAGGAGAATTAAATCTGCAATAACCAAAAAAAAAAAAAAAAAAAAAAAAAAAAAAAAGAGAGCATTTTCTTAAACAAATAATGAGCTAATAAGCCACAGATCTCTCATGGCTTTGTCAATCCAGTGTTTGCAAAATACCTTAAAAGTGCTTTGAAGCAAACAGAAGCACATTTATTCCTCTTTAAAGTGCTTTATTTCACTGAACGCTGCTTAGGCATGCATAGGTCACTATTGATGGTCAGGTTCAGGCCATTGTGTCAAGTTCACCTCAGGTCTACGAACACAATGCATTTGTTTAACGTATGGTCAGCAGATATCAGTGCTGGCCTCAGAGCCTGACCAACCCCAGTAATGGAGACCGTAGTGACTAGCCTTTGAATTTTGATTATGTTTTATGACTCTTAATTGGACCGGGGTGACCTGTCTCCGTTTCATTGGTTCAGAGGAGGGGTAGAGGGGTGTCCTCTCTCTCTGATTGCAGCTGATTGGACGATCCTCCTGACCTCCACCTCTGAGGGACGGTGAAGACACGTCTCAAGTTCATCTTGAACCTGGGTGGCACCGGGATCGGTTTACCTACACCTGTCCAGTGGACTAAGGCTGCCTCTTCACCCTGCTCACCCCACAGCTTTTAGTCCATACCACACAGACTACTTAACATATCCGCATATCCCCAACACAGGTCCTCTTACCACTCTTAAAACAGGCGCACAGCTGTCTTGACAAAATTGCAGCATATGCTTTTTAAATGGTAAAATCGGTAAAAAACAACAAAAAAAAAACACTTTCCATAAAAGACGTTTAATTAATGTTTTGAGAACATGATTAAAGATCAGATAACTTTTAACATTATTAATGTTACTGGAAAAATGTCATAACTTTGCCAAAACGTTAGCCAAAGTTCTGAGAAATTTCCCTGTTTGTATTAATTTAACCACATAGAGTTTAATACGCCATGGAGTGATGTCATCAACTGTTTTCTCACTGGATCCAGTCAATGATACTCTTTTAAAGTAACACAATAATGTTATTCTAGTCTTTTATTACTCTGCAGATTCCATGAAGTTTATGTAAGCTAACTAAACTATAAACCATATCTTTGATTTTAGGTCCACATGTGCTGTGCAATAGAAACTGACCATCTTGCATCTACTCGCCTTCTTTGAAGATGCAATGAAAACGAATGACTGTAATTCAGTAACTTATCACTAGGACTACATCACTGGAAATTATGGAGTACAGCAGGTGAGTGTGAGAACATGTCTGTCAGCACTTTTACCCTCACAGCAGTGATGGAGACTTAACGCTGAAGATGAAAGCATAACCATGTGCAAGCCAGGTAATGGTCATCAACCATTTCCAGACTGCTATAGAGAGCAACAGTGCAAGCTACTTTTAAAGTGTTTTATGGTAAAACTTTACTTAAAGCCTTTATGTATAATGTATTATAAAATAAGTTTTAATGCATTAATTATGCCTTGTAATGCACATTATAAAGCGCTGTACAATCTCACAAATAATTGTAACCACAGTTAATACATTCATCAGTTCATTGCTACACTATGTATTTTAAATTCAGTTATAATTATTTACGACATGATAAAGTGTTACCATTATAAATATATATATATATATATATATATATATATATATATATACATACATACATTAATATATATATATATATATATATATATATATATATATATATATATATATATATTAAAATAAAGACAGATATGAACCAAACTAACCAGTTCATAACATTACAAACTAGATAAGTAAATCAGTGCTTCAGTTGAGTAAGTACAATTTATTTGCCATGATTTATTACTCTAATCTGGTGATTTTTCTCTGCAGGATCATGGGGGATGTAGTTCTAAACCAGGAAGGGCACTGTTAAACATGATTTTAAATTAAAAAAATAATGTTGAAAATAAACAAATAATTAAGCTGAAAAGAGACAAACTGATGTCTGCCAAGTTCATAAAATTCCCATATGAAAAAAAGGAATGGGATTTTTAGTTCCAGAACTTGATTGTTGCACTCTAAAGCTGGATTCTTTTGTCAAGGATGTATGGACAGCAGAAACCCTTTTCCTCATTCTTTCCCTTTATACTCTTTACTTTCTCTACCCGCCTGTAGATATGAATGGTAATGGCACACATTTATCCCCCCTTTAATGTTGTGAACGCGATGCGAGCGTGATGCAGCATTACCTGTTGTTCTCACATGCAGAGCGGCATCTCTCTCTGTCTGTATAATAACCCTCCCTTAGGAGAGTGAAGGTTTAATGCGGCCTTATCACGTTGGGTTGTCTGGCTTGCAGTCAAGTTGAGGTCCACGAGGTGAAATGAGTTTGGCAATCTCGCCGGGCGGCACGAGCCGCGAACACACATCCTGGTGCAGAAAGAGGGATAAAGAATGGGAAAATTGACTGCATAAGCAGGACAGATAGAGTTTCACCTCACCTCTCTCTTGCTCTTTCTCTCAATATCGAATACTGGTCCGTAGCAGATTTCAAACACTAAACCACCAATCATTTCTCAATGAAACCCAAAGGAGCAGGCTTTTAATGATGCCCATTTCGTCCCCCCCATAATCCCTCGCTGTTATGCACCACAAGAGAGGGAGCCGTTTAAGTGGGACTGGTGTGAACACATGAGGTACCCAGCTCCGCGTCTAGACCGGTCCCTTTCTCTTCTTCCAGTCTGTCCTGGATAATCTATATTAATTAGGAGATCATTTTTCTTTTCAGGGAAGTTCAAAATAACGTAGAGCTTTGATCTTAATTGGACATATTGACTATGATTGATACCTGATATCATAAGCGAGCCTCTCTTTTGCCTCATTAGACGCTTTGAATGCACATACGCACACACAACGCAGAGCGATTCGTGACTAATAACCACCCAGAGATGGTCAGGCGTGTCTCGGAGCCTCTTCACCTCTCTTTTCCCCTCTTTCTCATTCTCATTTTCTCAAACAAGCACTCCCACTTTTCTAACTGGCCTCATTAATGAGAGATGATGAGCATCACTCTTGCCTCAATTAAAGAGTCAATCTCTTGCATTAGCCCCACAGAGCTGCGACCACACACGAGGGGTTCGCTCTGCATGGTCTCCCTCCTGCCAGCTCCTTTCTGTGAGGCACTCAGGTGAGGAGAGGAGGGATGGACCCAGTATCACTGCTGGGTTTGAGTAAATGAGTGCTTCTCTCCTTCCCCTGTCCACCTGGTGAAACTTAAACCTGGGTCTTGATAATGATTTCAGGATCAGAGAAGTGGGGGAGGCCGAGCATAATTATGTCCTTAACTTGAGTGAAAAGAGTGGTTTATTGAATATTAAGTGTAAATGAGTGCAGAGTGATTTGGGCAAGATATCTAGGAAAATGAAAGATTATAAAGTGGACTGGAAAACATATTTGCAGATGTTTTACTCCCTTCAAATAAATATATTCCAAATATATTCCAAAGCAGTGTTGGTCTATGTAGTACATATGTACGCAACGTATCTCGCTGTTTTTCAGCATCTCACACCGTGAGAGTCACCCCATTTAAAAATGGTTCATATTTTTAAAACATAATTTAAACTGGCAGCCATATCATTTCTGCATTCAAGGAATTGCACCGACTCAGCCTGATTTTATTCTCATGATCTCTTCCTCTAGAACATTTTAAAGTGTAGGACATGTTTGTAGTGCCGATTAGCTTTAGGCGCAGATTTTTTCTCATGCATTCTGGCTAACACATCATACATAAAAGCACACTTAAGAGCCTCTCTTTCCACGCTTTGAATGGTAAACATCATTAGGTGTGCTAAGTGCAACATTTATCGACTTAGATTGGTGCAGCTATCAAAAGGAACCGAATGCTAGCTGGGGTTGGCTGGGTCGCCGCTCGTTTGGCAGCAGCGTTTTCAAAGAAAGGACAGAGACTTCATTAGAAAAATAGGATGCCTTTAGAAAATAAATAAAAAATACGATAAACACTGCGCGAACATGAAAGCAGGCACATTTAAAGAAGCATTCAAGAGTTGTCGCAGCAGGATAAACTACTTCCTAGGGGCCAGCGATGGCACACCATGTCATTTGGGCAAAAGCGAAGTGTGTGTGTGATTGTGCAGCCAGAGAGGAAGATGGAGGATGGGAAGCGCACGGAAATGAATGACATATTGTGAAATCTTTACCTACAAAGCAGAGTCTTCCTCCATGCAAATGAGTCTTCTGCTCCCTCTAGATAAGGATCTGTTTGATGGGACACATGCGGAATATGAGGCGACTAATTCCCTTATTAGTATTCAGCGCGGCTGATTGGCAAAAACCAGGGAGAGCCAGGCACAGAGCTCTTGCTGCAAAACCCAATATTGATTTGTTTAATGGTGTCAGCGAGTCAAAAATCACAAATCTCCAGTCAATTGTTTATGAGGCTGTTAGCGGGGCAATGAATGCCCCTGGTTTAATTAATAACTCATTACAGAGATGTGATTATATGCTTGAGTTCCTAATGGACCCTGTCTGTTTCACAGATCCCGGGGAAGGTGTTTTGACAGAGCCAAGGGAAGAGAACGAGGCATCTGATGCACTCAAATCTCTGTTTGTCTTCCGTGACGTCTTTGTTTGTTTTGCCTCATGACTGGTCTAGCGTCACATGCATCTCTAAATTTCACGCTTTACCAAACTCTTCAGCGTGGGGCTTTGAGCTCTGCCGCTGTACCCACAACAGAACGAGAATAGTTTGAAAAAAAAAAATTAAAAATGCTGTTAAAGTGGTAGTTCACCCAAAATGTTTTTTTGTTGTTGTAATTAACCCTATAAAGGATACTGTATCTCGCTTGATATGCAAATTTCTAAGACCTCAAGATTATCAACATGATAAACTGTGCTGAAAAAGCTGTTACACACAAAGAACTACATGCTGACTATTGTCTGATTGATAGTTTATATTTTTGTGTTTGTACAATTCTCAATCATCATTGTATTGCGTTGCATTGGAGGATGTGCCCCACCCACAATTAAGATTACATAATTTTGATTATAAATGTACAAATTAAATATCATAAACTTCTTGAGGGTGAGTTCTATATTCTCATTATATCCTTTTATATGAGAAATTCAAGCCTGATGAAACAAATCAAAATAAAATAAATACGCTTTTCCATTTAAAATAAAATAAATATGTGTCTGTCTATTAGTTTATAAATGTTATGGCTTTATAAAGTAAAAAACAATTGAAAAGTATAACCATCTAATTATTAACTCATGTCATTCCAAATCTGTGTCCAAATCACAAAAAGGTGTTTAATGAATGTTTCAGCTGTTTATGTCTATACAATAAAAGTCAATATAGTGACCAGCACCGCACAGCATTGGAACCCGTTGACTTTTATCATATGAACAATAAAATACATTTTTCAAAATATCTTCTTTTGTGTTACAAAGAAAGTCACACAGCTTTGGAATGATGAATCGTCATCCCTTTACCTAAGGTTAGTAAGAGTGTATCGCTCGAATGAAACTGCAGAACTAAGAACTTCTCAGAATACCACATCTTATCAAAATGACTTCTATGATAGAGATGTTCCGTTACCCCATTTGCTTTCTGCTTTTTTAAGGTAAACGCACACAAAAATTTCAGATTTGTACTCACGTCTCTTTGCAAGAATATAACACAGACTTTCAGATATGCTTTACAGAGCCTGACAGAGGAGGTCTCCATTTAGAGGCAGAATAAGAGCAGTCATTACAGGCATATTTCAGTCCACTGTGAGCTGCTGGCCTGCCCCTGCTGTTATTGTTATTTTCTCTATTCCTTGATGGCCACTAAAGCGGAAAAATGGATCCGCACTTGGGCAGAAATATGAGGCTTCATGGAGTTAAACATTCAAATCCATGCTGCAGCTTACACACACACACACAAACACCACTCATCCAACACACGCACACACACACATCCTCCCTCCATTTTATTCTCTCTGACAGGATTAGCTGGTCTGCGGTGTTAGAAATACATTAAGTGGACCTTTGCAGGCCACTTATTATGCTTGATTATGCAGCTGGAATGGGGAAGGTAGGCGTTGTTTGTAGTTAAATAACTTCTGAGATGCTTTTTTCCCCTTTTCTTTTTTTCCCTTCCATTCCCTCCCTTTCTTTTTTTAAAGTGACCGTCTTCAAAGCATAAACGGGTCAGCAGCTCTGCCACAAGGCTAAGATTGATTTCCACCCTCCCACTCCTTTGTTCCCGCAGTTTTAAAGCAGACAGGATCTGGTAAATTAGTTTGTCCATTAATGAAACAGCCAATGAAACTCCCCTAAAACTGCAATCTAGCAAAAACAATGGCAAAGCACCACGTAGGTGAAGATCCAGGCCAAAAAGCCTCTTGCAGTGTTCTTGGGCTAATGAATGTTGGAGAACAGATAGGATTATGTTCCATCTGGGCTGTGGGCCAGCCTATAGGTATGATGTAAATTAACTTGAATTACAATAAATAGTCTCACCAGCTGTCCATCTCCCAACTGTGTGCTGCCTGATTAGAGTGTGCTACGCTGTAATGCATTCTGGGATGTGTTGGGGTCAGGGAGAAATATAACACATCGTCATCAGACTGAGTCGCCCTCTCTTCAACCCCCTAAACTACCATCATCATCTCAGCCTCTTGTGTTTGGACAGCTGGCACCAAACAAGCCGAGAGTGTTTCGACTTAAAACAAGTGGACAATTCATTCCCTTTCCCCAAACTTTGCATAAAATTGTTTGATGGGTGGGTGTGAGAATCAGAGAGACAGGCCGAGAAAGAGATACGGAGAAAGAGACAGAAAAACAAACAGATAAACAGACCGTCTGACAGATTACAATTACGAGATAATTTATTAGTCTGCGTAGCTCATATCAGTAAAAGGCAAAGCGTTTAATTTGTCTCAAGCTATTTAGAGGGATTTAACTTGAGGCCTATAAGTCAACAACATTAAAATTAGGCCATTAAGATAGTACAGAGACATCAACATGATTTCATTTTTATTTCAGTTAGGTATTCAGTATAAAAAATAAAATAAAAAATAAAAAACATAATGAAAAATGTGTTCTGGATTAAATGGCCATTCATTTAGGGTGATCCTGGGATAGGCTCCAGGAAATGGATGGATAAATTTTCTATTTTAAACAATGAAGGCAAAAAGTATTTGGAGATTTTGTGGTTTTCAAACATTTGTCGAACATGTTCATAGTTAATGTGATGAACTACACCTGCTCGAACAACTACATATGCTAGGACACCTGTGTGAACTTTAGGGGAACTGACTTTATATATCTACCAAAATCACAGTGAGACCACCAAGTTAGCTTTGACAAAGAGTCGTGTACCATTCCTTGGCAAATGACACTTGCTTTGATATTCTGTTATCTGACACAAAACTTTCAGACTTTAATCTCCATATAATACTCTATATAATATACCTTTGGGGCTACTGTATATTAAAAAGTGGCAACAGATTTAAAAGTATTTGTATAAAAACATGAAAACATGACTGACCACTTTACAAATATTTAAAATTCTTTGTGTGTACTGTATGTATGACAAATTACCTTTACATTTCACAGCAGTGTTTATTATCAGTTATGTATTATTTTAGTTTTTATTTTGATTTATTTTTAAATTTGTATATTATTAGTTTTCAATTTAGTTTAATTAATTTTTTTATAATTTCATGTGCTTTATGTAATGGTTTAGTTTTTAAAGAATATTTCTACATTTCATTTTTATTTCAACTACTTTTTATTTTATAACTAATAATTATTTTATTACTTTATATTTTATAACTTATTTCAGTTACATATTTAATTTTTGTTTCTGATTTCATCATTTCATTTATACGGTGCTGAACACTGGCATGCAGAAAAAAAAAATAGTAGGCAAAATCGTGTGCATGATTTGTTTCTTTAGTTTTTAAACTGTGTGCTCCAATTTACTAATTTGTTTCCTCAGTTTGCTAAATCGTGCACACAATTTATAAATTGAGAGAACGAATAAGTAATTTAAATTTTAGCACAGAACATCAAAGGAACAAATTAGTAAATTGTGCGTACAATTATTATTATTATTTTTTGCATGTCACATGCAGGGCTCTGTACATTTCAGATGTATTTTAAATAACAAAAATATTTTTAATAGTTTTAGTTTAGTTAACATCAAGCTTCGATTTTTAGATCTCAGTACTGAAATGTGCAAACTTCACTAAACTCTGATTTAATAATAAACAAATGACATGATGACCAAAAAGAAAGAAACATGTCGAACGCTGTTTTAGTAATATTATACCCTCACAATCTGTAGTAGCATACATACAGTCTCTAAAAGGACCAGGGTAAGCAACAAAAGCAGAAGCACACAGCTCATGAACAGAAGAGTATTTATTTGAACAGTAGTAAAGCTCTTCAAAAGCAGCAGCGATCAGTAGAGTCGAGGCCTTTGGGTTAAGGGTGTAAAGCCTACAGTCTTCTAAACCATTTAATACTCAGATTGACACCTCATCTCTGTTCTGATCCCAAAGACCAGGAACCCCTTTCCATCCAGATTTTAAAAATGCACCAGCGGTTACCATTTAACACCTGTTCGCCCTAATTTCCATTCTAGGGTACGCAATGGATTTCAAATCATTTATCACTTCCTAAAGTGCTTCCACATGTGAGCTCCCACCTCCCTTTTTCTGGAAAGCCCTTTCCCACCTCCGGCCAACCTTTTCCAAATGTATTAAAATTCATTTGGGCCCAAAGAAGTTCAGACACTGATGTTTCATTGTGGTGATGTCTGGTAATTATTAGACCAAATTACAGGTCCTGCTTGTGACTTGACAAGGTAGACTTCATGTTAAAGAAGGGTGGGGTGAGGGGGATAAGGTTTAAGTTTGGAGGGGTGGTCTGTGGTGCTTTGTGGACTTTAAATGGGCTCTCCGGTACTGTGGTGTCAGTCATTGGCCCAACAGATCGCCACTGTGGAAATATGTTGGCAGTTTGGGAGTGCGGGAGTCCCACAGGGGCCTGTACTGAGACCATTTGAGAAGTCAATGTCAGGTGTGGAGCAATAAGAATCAATGACTCTCAAGGAGCCAGGTCAACCTGGTGTAGTTTTTATTGCAAATATATACAGTATTTGATTACAAATTCCACCACCAAGTCTTGGTAATAATATACATTTTGTAGGTTTATTTATATTCTCAAAGAAAGGCTGTATTTCTAAAAATCACAGATCATCTGTGCATATGTGGAGTCTTAAACAAATTCACCAACCGCTAAATTTGCCAGACCTGGAGTTATATCAGTCTGTCATCAGTGTAATGCAAATTTGCATACAGAAGTTCTTGTAATGTCATAAATACAGTGGTGTACATTTCTTATCATTCAAGCCATTTAGAGAGTTAGTATGATTTAGTATACAGGAAAAAAAAAGAGTTTAATTTTAGTTTTAGTGTGACTGAAAATCAAAAGAAGCAAACACTTCTGCTAATTTCTAGAGAACTGCTGCCACACTATTATGGAATGAGAGGGTGTGGAGAGAAATCACACTTTAACTTAATTAAAACTCTGAACTGCTACATTTATTGTTTACCAAATAGTTTTTTAACATATTTGCTCCATCTTTGAAACGAGAATTGTTAGAAACCATACAGTAAGTGTTCTTAATTAGAGCTGTGCCGTAAAAATGTGCACTTATCAGATATGCTTAATAACAAAGTCCATGAAATTACTAATTAGAATTTCATTAAAAGGTACTGCTTTATCGTCAAAGGAAATCGTAACCTTTAAAATGCTTTCAGGAAGGCACACGCCTCTTCAAATGAGAAAAAAGGAGGAAACTGATGGCTTTTGATGTAATATCTCATTTAGGATTCAAGCTAAATTGGGCTATTTAAACATGTCATTGTTTTGAGCGTAATTTATCAGACTAATTAACAAGCGTTATTGCTTGGGTTGGGCAGCTGACAGCATATTGTGCTTCTCCAGCTTCCTAAATTGTCAAGCATCTCAAAACACACAAAAAGTTGGCATATAAAAAAAAAAAAAAAAAAAAAAAAAAAAAATAGGAACAGATTACCTCAGCTAGTGAGTGTAATTGTATCATTGTCATCACTGTTTTTTGTTGTTGTTGCTTTTTTTAATGTAAACTTTGCTTAAAAGTTTGTTACAAAATAAATTATCACTTATGTTAATTTGCCCTTTAAGTGTGCAAAATGCTTGGAAAAAAGTTACATTTCTTGCATTAACATAACTTGCAAAACCTTTTTTTTTCATTACATTAAATGTGTCTCGAATATCTGTCCACAACCACCAGTGCATGCCCTTTTATTTATTTTTCCCGCATGCTTTTAAAATTGCTTATTAAAATGTTAAAACATGTTATTTACTATAGTTTTTTTTTTTTTTATCCTTTCTGCTCCTCATTTCTGACCTTAAATGTCTCTTAAATGATTCTTTGGTAGCACATGGTAAGGTGATTTGGGCCAGGACTTCAGAGACTAGACCAGTTATTAGAAACGAAGGACTCTGCAAGATGAAAAGCATTTTATAGTAAAGCTATATCACACTTCTGGTCTTTATCTGACAACATGCCAAACATTAGCATCAGATGTTTTTATTTGTTGATAACAACAATAAATGCACATATGCTCATCAGTGCAATTTTATGAATGCATTAGAGTGAAATGAACAAAGATTTGATCACACATCAACAGACTGCCACAGTCATGCCATTTAAAAATATATTTTCTCACTGCTGTCAAACAAACTGCCATGAGATTCATTAGCATTTGTCTTTAACAAGACAGCAAGTGGTTGTTTAGGCCAGTGGGGGAGCATCAACACATGCCATGAATCAGCCGTCCACTATAATTAAAGGCCCCTATTAAGTTAATTACCAGTATCTCGGACAGCAGTGCATGCTGGGAAGGCAGCCATTTGATTTGCCCTGTGGGCATCTTATGCAGTTTTTTTTTTTCTCATCATGTTCTGCCATGCCCATATCTCATCAGTCCCGCTCAAATTACAGCAAAAAATATAAATGGTCAGAGAACATTTTATCAAAGCATATAATATGTATGTTTAGCATTACATACAGTCTTTGCATTGTAAAAATAACTATTTTTATGGGGAAATCTTGTCCCCATGAATGCATCAGATCTATAATGTACACATATATCAACAAAATTAAAGAATTGTGATAAAATTGCTAAGTACTCATATGACAGGCTTTATTTGTGCCTTACTGGATTTTTTCACTTGTACCTTGGTAGAATCCCATTTGTACCCTGTCTCTGCACCTATGCGAATGCACCTATAATTAAGACAGATGGCAGACCTGCAAAGATGTCAATGCTTTGTAATGGTCTTCCTGTTTTAAAAATAAAGGTCAGATATACCTGTGTTACTCAGGATTTATTCCCCTAACAGGTCATTACAATCTTGTTGCTAACACCAGGACCCATGTCCCTCCTCACTAAAGATGTGGCTACAATTAAGAAGAACAATAAATGCAGCTGGGGATTAACAAAGAGCAGGACTTTACTTACAAATGGGTTGTCAGGTGGCTTCAGAGAGAAAGAGGAAATCAGGAATTGACAAATGGTTGTGCGCTCACCAAGCACTGATCCACTAATAAGGCTACAGTTCTTTAGAGTTTGATTAGTCTATGAACACCCAGTTAGAGGCTCATAAATGGACCTCCAAAAATGTGTTACTTCGAGAACAACCTTCATACCAGAAAAAGACTAATGAGGCATTTTAATGAACTAGTTGTCTTCCTGCTGTCTTTCTGAGGAGGGTAAAGGGTAGGGGGTCAAGACCATTACCAGCCTTTATGCAGACGCAAGGCTGTTGGGTAATCTATTGACAGCCACTAAGCAGTTCAAGTGCACTGAGACTTAATTAGAATTACATGTTTGAGATTGACTCTTGAGATCTGTTGATAAGTTTCTGCAGCACAACTGGTTATAATGAAGCATTGTGAATTTGTCTCTGACACTGGTATAGTGTATGAAATTGCACCGCTCCTCTACAGTCACCTCGAATAGACCCTCCTCAGGAAAACTGCACAGAACTTTGGTCTTGTTGATTTAAAGTGTGTCATTTTTTTTCAATGTTAAACACACTCTCCTATCCCAGATAAATATGTAACCATTCGTGGAACATTTGTAGTTTGATTTCCATGCTATAACAATATTGATATGGTTGTTTGAACATCAAGACCAGCCTGACAACAGCATTATTCATTAATTAAACTTTACTAATGAGTTTTGGGGTTGTACCAAGCCACTTGAACAACCAAAGCTGTTTTGGAACTTAAATGTACTGATAACCACCATCATGTAATAATTAATGAATTAATATATAATAATAATGTTATTACATAAACATTCTAATGTTTATGTAATTCTATTGATGACAACACAAAAAATTTAAAGAAATCATAATCATATGTGAACGTGGCATGAAGCATGTTGTGCAAAATCCATACATTTGACTCTTTTTAGAGTAAAATTACATTTAACGTAATGTCAAAGCACAACTATAATAGGTTTGTAGTGTAGCATTTGGCAGGCTTTTTTGTAAAAATGTCAAACTTTGTACAGTGAGGGAAACCTATTTGAAAATTCAATATTTTTGCCATTTCAGTTGACGCTGCATAAACATGTTCTCTGGTAATGATCTTTAAAAATATATAAATAATAACCCACTATGAGTATATTATTTTAAAAAATTATCCATCAGAGTAACACTTAACAGAGTAATACAGTAACATGATGAAATCTTTCTATGTGACTATTCCATAATTTAATCAATTTAGGATAATTTAATTTAGAGAACAATAGACATTATCAAGGAGTTCCTTCTTAGACAACTGTGGACCACTTTGAGTTTTATATGCATGTTCACATATACTCTGAATAAACAGAGTAAAGAGCCAGCAAAGTTGTTGTAGATCAGCTAATAATGCAAAAACACTGTAAATGAGCCTCCAACATCTAACCAAAGATGGGAAGGAGGGGATGTGGGGAGCGAGAGAGAGAGAGAGAGAGAGAGAGAGATACTGACAGAGACATGGTTAGAGGAAAGAAAAGCAGGAGACAGAGGAACTAAGAGCGAAAAAAACATTAATTATTAGCCCCAGTGGGATCTTTTATATTCTGTCGAGCTTGGACAACACCAATTAATACAGCAATTATTATCCTGGCCTATAGCGAAGGGTTGACTAAGCTGCCTTGCCATCTGACGATCGCGTGAAGAGGGGAGCACGCCGGAACCAGAATTGGAACCAGATTACTCACCAGATTACTCATCTCACCAGAAGCCTCTTATTATGCATGGAAGATGGCGAGAGAGACACAAACAGAGGGTAATTATTTAGTCTGTGAATTTCAACCCAACAATCACAAATACACAGCCTTTCATGAGATAATAAGCAGTTTGCTTTCACCTTATGGGGCTTGGAACGGGGCTAATGAGTGAATTAAGACTAAAGATGGTGGAAATATACTGTTATTCTAGCTTGGTAGAGCACTTTACTGCGCCTCTGTGTGCTCGGACCTATTCCATATTCTATTCCCTTTCATCACGTACGCCATGCTTTCTCTCTTCTTATAGTCTCTTCTTACAGCTCTCATCTCAATTTATTCTGCTTGAGATACTCTTATATCCAGTGTATCCACAGATACTTGCTCTTCTCTGCTTTCATCTAGAGCCAATACATAACCCAGTATGGATTTTAATGTCAGCAGTCCACCTTTTTGAGGACTGTTGGGACAGTCTTGTGTTGTTCTAGAGAGGTAAAACCCGGAGTGGACCTGGAGTGGACTGATTATAGAATCCTTTAATCAGATAGTCCATTCCAGTCTTTGTGTTGCTTAGCAATATAGAAAATAAATAATGCTTTGGCCTTTTTTGGAACTATTTTCATTGATGGAGGACAATACAAACTGGCCAGTTTTTGTCCAGAACTTGAGTTAAACGTCTTGATTACAGAAAATGTTTTTCGAATTTCACACTCCAAGATTTATGTTCATTACAACAGCCATCTTGCTTTAATATTTTACAATATATATATAAAATTGACAAACAGTAAGTCTTTGAGAAGGGGTTTATCAAGCTAGGTGGTGCATTAGAAAAGGGGCTCATCTCCTGTTTCCAAAATGTATCACAAAGTTCTTGAAAAAGCTGTAAACTAATTCCACATTGCACAAGGTGCAAACAACATTACTCCTGTTTCACACCAATGTTTATGTTTTTTTTCAAGTTTGTAGGTTTCAAGGTTCAGAAACCAAATAATAGCACTGGATAGCCTTCAATGTAAAAATGAAATATACAATCAAACCTACATTTATTCAGACACCTTCAACATTTCTCACATTATTACAGTTTTGATATATATATATCAAAAATTATATCTGGTTTCTGAATAATTTTTGGTTTGACTGTTAAAACTACAAAGAAATTCAGTCAAGAGCAGTGAGTTAAAACATTAAAAAAGTTAACAGCTTAAGTCATTTGTGGATTAATGCGTATTAGAGATGATTTGGTGAACTGAATGATCCAGCTGCTTTGATTTGAACTCTCTCTCACACAGACACGGAAGAGAAGACAATGCTGAATAAAGTTTTTGCTATTTTTGAACCAAAATGTATTTTCGATGCTTCAAAAAATTCCAACGGACCCTCTGATGTCACATGGACTACTTTGATGATGTTTTTCTTAACTTTCTGGACATGGACAGTATACCGTACACACAGCTTCAATGGAGGGACTGAGAGCTCTCCGTCTAAATCTAAAATATCTTAAACTGTGTTCCGAAGATAAAAGGAGGCCTTACATGTTTGGAACAGCATAAGGGTGAGTTATTAATGACATAATTTTCATTTTTGGGCGAACTAACCCTTTAACATTACAGCAGCCAGAAGCTAAATTAGGCGCGGTCACTTTAAGAGACCATGAACGCATCCAATATAATACACATCCCATTCCTCAACTGTTTACTTTCACTTAAGAAATAACTGACAGTTTTTTCGAGCATAATTTCCAAGGTGGATATTTTGACATATTTTGTATGTATTTGTCGGCACAAGAGCAAAAATAAGCATATTCGATGTTCTAGTGTTTTGAGACGCCTTTCTCTGTGCGAGCCCTGAACACCAGAACACCTTGGTGTTGAATTGGGATCTTTCACATCTTTTTGTTTGTTCAAACTGCGATTTGCATTTGTTCGTTCGGTTGCAGGAGGAACTTCAAGGTGAACTTCGCAGAAGAGAGCTCGGTTCAGTGTCACTGTCCGTGATACACGGCTCCCTCTCTCTCGTGCGCACCTAACGGCACGCGCTACTCTGTTCAGCTTTTCCAGCTCTCAACCCAACTTTGAGAATAGATTAACGGCGATATTTTTTTTATCGCCCGATAAGAGTCTCGCGTTAACGCAGCACGTTAACGGCGATAACGGCCCACCACTAATATATATATATATTGGAACTAGCATTGGCATCAATGGTTCCATAAAGAACCTTTTATATCTATGTAATCTTTACATTGCACAAATGTTGTTGTTTTTTTCTAGTGGAAACAGATTCTTTAGATTATTAGAATGACCTTCACACTAGCAAAAAGGGTTATTTTAAGAACTTTTCACTGAAAGGGACTGTTCACTTTAGGGAACCCAAATTGGTTATTCTGTGATATTTCTGCTAAAACACTTTTTTTTTTTTTTTTTTGGAACCTTTATTTTGAAGAGTGTTTATAAGGTTTATAAAACGACCATTATCATAGAGCAGGTTTCTCAGTCTACTGCCTCCTCTGTCTCTTTCTCTATTGCTCTCACTTTCTTTCCATCCCTGTCTCTCTTTCTCACCCCCATCTATTTCTTTTTTTTCTCTTTTTAGGTGCTATTTTAAGTCCCCTGTCCCTGCTTGGGAAACATAGGCTCCGTTTCCTCAAGGCCACTGTAAAATCTCATCTGACAGGCAATGAATGCCCACTAGATGCTTACATGTTATCTTGACATGGCCATGTTAAGCTGGCTTCACTGATGCTAAATGGATGTCATAAACCTTTTAGGAGACATGCCGCCTAATGTGTACTTGTGTAAAAGTGTTCGCTGGTGTAATACATTTATGTTTTTATTTAGACCAAGGGGTTGAACTTAGGTATAACAATGGGTTTTAGGGTTCGCTGTACCGATCACACAAGCTGTGCTGCAATTTATTAAAACCTCTTGCGGCTTACAAATAGCGAAGAATACAAATGGCATAAATGTAATGCGAATGAGCCGATTCACCCATTTGTTATTTGTATTTACAGCATCAACAGCATGATTTGCAACGTTTGCTCAATATTAATGTCTATGTCTGTGCCAAAATAACCAAAAATTCTCTCTCTGTTCATCCAGGCTATTGTTGCAAAGGCAGAAATGTGATATAAAGTATTTCAAAAAGAATATGTCTTTATGTTGATGATGAAGTGATAGGAGTTTATGTTTCATTGAGTTTGGACTTGAAAATTGTCAGTACATTTTTATGGAGAATGATAATTCTTAGAGGCGTTTTTTGTCTTTGAGTTTAGTTTGGTTTGCTAATAATTTTAAGTAAATTTGACCAATTAGGCCCAATTAAAAGAGTACATATGCATTTTATTTGAACTGTTAATAAGTGAAATTATGACCTGCCTTCTCAACTTGTCTAGTCAAGTTCTTTTCTCTGTGTTTTGTTCCTTTGCTGGCCCTTCCTTCTGGAGAAGCTTCATTTATTTAAAACGGTGTTGTGTTGCACCCCGCGCCCCATTACACAAAGCAAAGACGAGCAAGGGACAGAGGTGCTGTCATTGTCACCGGCAGGTGTAGAATAACATCTCTTGAGCAGCTTGTAATTAGAGTGGCTGCTATGTAATGAGGGTGCAAGATTCCTCCCTCTGTTGTTTGTGCCAAACTGGACCTGGCTGTAGATGCCCATCATAGGGGAGACTGCAACAGCCAAAAGCAAGAGAAATCATCAAATTAAATGCAACGGACATTCTGTTAAAGTTTAAGCATTTGCCCTTTTTGATTCATCTTTGGATAAATGGTCAAGACATACTTCAAGAAAGATCTAAAGAATGATATATGATGAAGCATTAAAATGCATTCAAACTTCTCAGAATTTCTTCTAATAAATTTCAAGGCACAAATGTATAACACTGGGTCTGACTGTTTAACAAGATTGTTTATTTTCAACGATGGAACAAGTTTTAATATTTAAAAAAGTACCAAATATTCATAAATACAGGAAGTCACTACTCAGCAGTGCGGATCAATTTAAATAGTAAAAATCTCATTCAGTCATCCTTCAAAACTCTTGACTCCCAATGTTAAAGCTACCGCTGTATCCACATAATGTGTATTCGGTCTCTCTCCTTAACTCTTTTTGCACTCTTGGCAAAATGAAAACTTCTGTCAGAGTCAGATTGAAATTTATATCAGTTTGTCAGGCACAAGCCAAAAACGATCTTACTCAACATTATTCTGATAAGTTTGGTGCCAGAGATAGAGGAGAAATGGAGGGAAGAGGGAGAAAAGTGCCTCACGCTTCGCTCACCAGATAAATCCAGAAGCCACGATTCTCCACTCTCTCCTCCATCAGAGAGCTCCCCAACCTGACCCTTCAAACAAGAAAAAAAAAAAAAAACCCTCTTTTGTTGGGTTACTGCCTCTTTGCATAATGTTCAGCCTCAAGCTACGCTGTGGTTCCAACTGCACACAATTTTCTCAGGAAAATATAATCGATCCTCCTCAAAATAGACTTGAACTGTCTGACAGTAGAGCAGTGCAGTGTTAAGCAATCTGGCGGTAACGCAGATCAAACGTAGGCGTGCTGGGAATGCCTTGCCCCTCGTTTTTGTTTTTTTCACTTTTTTTTTCCAGCAGCATGGAACACTCGAGCTGAGTTTGTAATTACAGAAACACAAACCGCCTTGTCATGAACAAAACCCCAACTTTAGTAGTAGCTGATATGTAGATATCATCTTACACATAATGATGTCTGAAACCAACATTGAATCCATATTATTTTTTTGATGGTGAGCCAGCTCGCCGGTCACTAATCAAGATTAAATTAATTAATGAGTGCCATTGTGTTTGACACCGAGATGAGAACAATTGACAAACAATTTCCTTAATTGCCTAATAATTGTCCCTGATTCCCCAGTCATCTTCAGGCAAGTAAGAAATGATCTGGATTTGCAAAGTGGGAGAGACAGTAAGGCATGGCTCTTTGGAAAATTATGATTACATCCTTGAAAAGTGAGTTTAGGGGTTATTGACTGCTGCGTCTGTACTCGGCCAACACACAACTGCTCTTAATTTCATATATATATATCCCCTAAAAATTCTGTGCCCTTTTTTTTTTTTTTTCAGCAAGGATGCTTTATGTTTATCAGACGTGACAGTAAATATGTATAGAATACTGTAAAATGTATATTTTAAATATATTTTTCTTTTGACGAACTTGCCATTTGTAAGAAAATATAATAAAAATCTAAATAAAATAATTCAAAAATGTTGCACAATTACATTTAATGGCACAAAATAATAAGCAGCACAACTGTTTTCAGTGATAATAACAAGAAATGTTCCTTAAACACCAAATCTGCATATTACAATGATTTCTGAAGGATCGTGTGACACTAAAGCCTAATGGCTAATATTGTAATACATATTAAAATAAGTTATTTTAAATTGTAATAATTGTTAGAATATGACTGCATTTCTGAATTTTTATGAAATATATGCAGCATTGGTTAACGTAAAATATATAGTCAGTCTTTGACATGATGGTCCTAGGAGAGTTTCGTAAACCCAAAGCAGAGCACAGAAAACTCTCTATCCCCCACCCATAGCAGAATGTCACTGAGCAGTAAAGAATGTCTTGGTAAAATGTCGAGGGGATTTATAAACACCTGGAAACCCTGGGCAAGGATTTACAAATGGCAGCAGGACTTAAATATTAACTACAACATTATCTGTGCTAAATAAATGCACCACCCTACAGATGTCGGTTTAACTGGCTTGCATTCAAACCTTCTTTAATATAGTTTTATTTTTAAATTTACACAAGGCTAAAATGCAAAGCATTCCAAGCACAGATATAATATTTACTTTTCACAGAGACTTTACTCTATAGGACGTCAGTGTCTATCTACAGCCAGAGAAACAGTGCCAACTATTGGTGACTTTCTATAAAAGCCAGATGATTAATTCATTGTGTATTATGTAAATTCTCCTCGCATCTTAATAAAATTAGGTTTGTCTTATACTAACACTGACCACATTCACACATTGTTTTGAAAGCACTGTGACAGTACAGTATGGGAGAGCACAACATATTCCCATGCACTCTGTGAGAAAACTGACCTCTTCAGTTGGCTAGATATTATCCCATGGTAACCTGCAGTAATTGACCTTTGAGACCTGCACTGAGTTGACCTCTCTATAGCCTCTGTTGAAGGCCAGGTCTCTTATGAGGAGAGAAGAGGACGTCGCTCTCTTGTTCCTAAAGCAAGGTGCATTCAAGACTCTGCCACTGCCCACCTTCCTCATTGCTTGCACCTGCTAAAACATTTGAGGTATTTGCACGGCAGGGCAACACATTTGCTTTTCATTTAACCTGCCTGGCTAGATCTTTGAAGTGCAAAATGGCAGAGCCGCAAAGGTTTCTCTCTCTCTCTCTATCTGTAGCTCTCTCTCTCTCTTTCTCCCTCCTTAATCATTTACCTCGTCGAGGCGCATTCTCTGCAGCTAACCCATCAAGCGGAAAACGAGGTTGGCCCACTGTTTTTCCCTCCCTCCTGCTCTCTGCCTTTCATTCTGACATTCTCTTTGTGGGAGACTTCATACTCAATCACAAAGAGCGGTTAGAGAGAAAGAGAGACGAACAGAGAGAGATAGAAAAGAAACAGATCTCTGGTCTTGGCTGAATATGAATGTTGAAGCAGACAGCAGGACTGAAGTGCCATTGATCAGTTTGGGATAATTATCCGATCCATCCAGGACATCCAGGTTCATTAGTGTTCTCCTCATATACAATCAAAACTATGTGTTCCCACATTAATAGACAGCCTATGGAAGCTGTCCCAACAATGAACATAACATGATAAAGATCCTAAATGATAACACGCTTCATAAAACAGATTACCTTTGATTTGCTTGTGTTGTTCATGAAAGCATTTGCTAAATGACTTGATAATGCAAATTCTTCTTGATGTAGTAGATTTAAAACCAAATACATAATATTAATTATTTACTACTTATTTGCATTTTATACACTTTAAATACAAATGTTTAGAAACTATATTCACTCAGAAATTGATAAAAATTTCACAATTAAGTACAAAGAGATGGCATATTACATTAAACGAAACGACATTTTGAAGCAAAAAGGCTAAATAAGTATTTTACTGTACTGTAATAAAATAGCTGTAATAAAAACTTCCAAAGTTATTTTTTTATTGTTTTCTTGTCCATATATATATATATATATATATATATATCAAAATAATATAATATAATATAATATAATATAATATAATATAATATATATAATATAATATAATATAATATAATATAATATAATATAATATAATATAATATAATATAATATGGCCCTTCTAAAATATACAATGATGATGCTTATTTTATTTTATTAAACTTTGACATTTGTTGAAAATATCAAATAAATTATGCATTAATAATAACATGTGCTAAATAACTATCTCAGCATGTTTTTCTCTCTCTCTTATAGATGTGACATGCTCCACACAAACATATTACCTGAGCTTTAACATGCTAAATTTGCATGCTCAATTTAATGCAATCACTGCACAAGTGGACCACATCAGACCAGGCTATGGTAAAGAATTATAAATCTTGCTCTCTCTCTCTCTCTCTCTCTCTCTCTCTCTCTCTCACATGCTCTCTAACACTTCTCTTTGGTTTTAGAAGAACACTACTTGACCATGTAGAGACCCCCGGGGCTTGAGTAAAGGAGGAAATAGCTGGATTGATTCCCTCAGTGGAGGCTCTCCCCTGCTGCTATTTATTTACTGCTGTTATGCATCTCCCACTCGCTCTCTGCATTTCCCCTGCTCTTTAACTCTCCTTTAGTCATGTCAACCGTAACTGAAGTTACCTGTTAATATGGTCAAATCTTCCTGTTATCTATAAATCCTGAATAATGCAACAGCGGTCAGGTGAGAGCTGGGGGATGGTGAAAATCAAATGGAAAAAAGGGGGCTTGAAATTAAATAAATCACACCTGCCGGCTGGTGGAAACTGGCACAGCGTTCCTTGTATTACACTCAAAATTACTCCATTTGTTCCTCTAGATATTTTAATCCGCCCTGACCTCAAACTTCCCGTGAACCAGCGCCTGAACAAAAGGCCGCCCACTGTCTTCGCAGTAAATCTGTTGTCTCCTTTCTGGGCTCTGGACTGGGGCTCATAGATCACCACTGCGCCACAGCTTGCTTCAATTTACTCAATTAACTCGGCTAAAGCACTTGTAAGTTCTGCAGATGTTGGTTTATTATCGAGGACTAAAATGTACAAGTGAGTTCAGGAGCCTGGGGTTATGGTAAGGTTGACAGAGAGGGGGAAGGGTGACCCTCGGTCTTATATTCAGATGCTGCAGCTGAAAGGATGGGAAATAAAAATGGAGAGCGATAGATAGCATCCAAAAATCTACAATCCCAAACTGCTGACATGAAGAAGAGCATTGTGAAGAAGTGCTGGCAGAGAGACTACGCGACTGCTCTGTATCCTACGGAGGGGTTGGTGATTAACCGATTTTAATTGCTCTATCTCTCCGACGGAGAACTGGGTGAAAGACACCAGCGGTCCTGGCTAATCATTTCCGCCGTCGCAGCTGTTAGACTCTACGGCCTGGTGTTGCTTTATGAAACGTGCCTCTGCAGATCTTACGCACATGAAATGGCTTAGTTGCTGAAACTGAATCACTCACAGATGACAAACATTCAGAGAGCGTTTGTTAATCATTACGGGAGCATCCCGCCAATGCTTAAAGTTGACTTTGTTTAGCACCTTGCGTGTCCTCAAAACAAACTGTACATTGAGACAAAGCCAGCATCTGAAAAATCAATGACTCAATGTTTATACGAGAATGAATAAGCCATCTTATCTCAGCCTGACCTCCCTCGGATAAATCAAAGTCAGAGTGACGCATGGAATGTAAAATATACTGTAAGGGGGGGTTTGCTAATATTAAGCAGGTGTTGCTAGAATCGGCATAACATGCTGGCTGAGGCTAGCTATATTTCCTCTGTTAGCGGACTACATTTCAATTAAGAACGCCAACACATTTTGACATTCATGGAGCTTTAAAATAAGCTTTTGATACATGATTTTCCTGTGTTGGTCTAGCATGCTACCAGCAGGTTAGCATGTTTTGATGTAGCTGCTTTTCTTCATAAGCCAAAGGGGGAATTTTGCTGGTAGGGATATCGAAACAGCTTAATGACATCGCTGATTCTGATTGGCTGCCTGTTCTAGCACAGAGCCAGTGCACACATCTTTAATAATATTGGGAGCAATACAGCAACAGGTTCATTGAGCTCGAGGCAGCTTTACTGCTGAGATTACATGGGATCATATCCATAGAAACTGCAATTAACAGCTTAGAAATTGGCAGCAGAAGGAAAAATGATGACACAAGTTTATGATTCAGGCTTACAAAATCGTCTGAAAGTAACTACCGTAGACTTTAAATTCCTGAAGGAAATACCAGTGCTTGGCAAGGTGGCAAAATAAAATGTTACCTGTGAGTTTGACCTTAAAATAAAATAAACTCTATAAAATAAATAAATAAATGAAAATAAAAAACACTGCATTTAATTTGGCTTTGTATACATTTTATGAGTTCATGCATTCCCTGGAAATCAAACCCTAACTATGGTGTTGCTGGCACTATGCTCTTCTGTTTGTACAATTTAGTTCTGCATGAACAAAATATGGAGTAATGTCATGTGAGTCTGAATGATGTCAGGATTAAAAGGTTCAGGTGTAGAACAAAAACTAACCAAAATGGCCAAAACAAGCTAATGCCGCTATGCTATGATGCTACTACGATCATTATATCAACTCAGCACTTGTATTATCAAGTTCAGTCATTCTAAATTACATGCTAAATTAATTTCAAGCAGGGGATTAATCAATTCTGTCAGGCAGCAGCAACTTTGAGCTGAGTGTGCCAAGAAAAGCATATGCAACTGATAAATATGAACCACTTTCAATGATGAAATATGAAAGTCTAGCCAAATTATTTAAGAAGCAAAGTTAGCAATTCCCTGCTAATGGCATTGCTTAAAAAGCTTTATTTTATGGAAACAACTGCTAAATTTAGGCTCTGAGGTGTATATAACACTTCATCATGAAGCAAATTCAATTGTTCATCTACATGCAGCATGACAAACAGCATCTTGTTCATTATGCTCTGAGTCAGCTTGATCCAATTAGACTAGAACAGAGGCATTTGTAATCACTTCTCTTCCTACAAACCTCCACCCTCCTGTTCATTTTGTTAGTCAGAGGAAAAATAAAAGTTGTGCTTGGGGAGAACTTAGGAATACAAATGTTTAAGCTGTACTGGAAGAAAAAGGGCGACCTTTCGTGGGGTCGAGGCTGTGGGGGTAGGATAGTAGATAGCCCTCTCACCCTTGGGCCTCTGCTAATAGGTTTTGAAGAACAAGACCAAGCTCTCGCATTTCTTCAATGTCTTCCCCGTCTGCTCCTAGGGGAGTGATGGGGAAGTGGAGAAAAGTATAATGAACTCGTTTGCCTTCTTTGCCCTCTCCTTTAGCTGTCATCTAAATCACCAGTGTAGCCTAGCATGTCACTAGTCCAACATCCAACACACTGCACATCTTTCAGCACCCACTCAGGTCAGAGTAAACAGGCTAATTCACTTTATCACAGACCTGAACCTCACTAAGCTTCTGGTCCTGACCATAACTGGAATCTGTTTGAACAATCACGTCACACATCTTCAGTGGTCACATAACAGAAAGATTCACTTGATTTTTAGGCACTGTAAATATATTCACACAATTATTGAAACATTTGGGGTAAGAAAGATATTTCACTAAGGCAGCAAAGTTATTTATTTTAAATTAAAAAAGTTTAAATAACTATTTTATATGTTTTAAAATTAATTTATTCCTGGCAAAGCTAAATTGTATTTTTTTTAAATAGCATTTACTTTGTTTTCAATGTCACCAGATCCTTCAGAAATCATTTTAACGCTGATTTCTTTTCATTTTTATACTTATTTTCACTGTTTCTTTTAACCAAAAAAATATTTCTAGTCAAGATTCCATATAATAATTGGACATTTGAATAATTACAATGTAAAATTGAATTATTTCAATTTATTAATAGATTTGTTTCGTTCTCCCAACTATTGTCTTAAAAATGGTCCTAAGTAACGCTTTTTGTTCTTTTTAATTTGTTTGTTCACTAACTGTAAATCACTTCATGCCATTGGTCATGCTGCAATGCTTACTAACTCACAAACCCACAATATTTTAGCAATATCGTTAAATTTAATATTGTTCAGACAACTGTTTGACTAGTTGGTACAACATTAGTGTGAATTATTTAGATTTATCACAAGTTTTCATGTAGTTTGAAGTAATTCCCATTTCTTAGTATTTGTGACTCAAAAGATTCAGTAAACGAAAAAATACGTAATCGTTTTTTTACAAATTGTTACCCAGATATATAATATCACCATGTCCCTGCTAGTTCCCACCCTGCTTGATTAAACCAATGTTTCGTTGCACCACACCACACATTCTCTGGTGAACAAAATGAATGACAGAGAGAGAGAGGAAGAGAGAAAGTTTGACATGTGGTCACATAGTGTGGACAAGCATGTTTCTAATTAGCAGTACAGATCTTCATCAAGTGTCCTCGGCATCCTCGGCATCCTACAACGACTGATTGGAAACGTTCCATCTCTCCTCCCCCTCTGTAATGATGTAATGGAATCAATTAGCCTCCATTAATTTAGCAAAAGCAAATAAGCACCTCTGCCCTCTCTCTCAGGTTTCATATGTGCTCACAGGTGGCTCTGATTTTCAGTACTTTATCAGGGGCTGCCGTTGGGGGTAATCTGAAGGCTAAGGAGTCCTGGACGAAAGAGGCCATGACCCTTTCCTCCCTTTCCCTGGACATTTGTCCTGAAGTCTGTAGCTGACCCTGGGTCACCTACCCTCAACATATCCTTTTGCATATATATATTTAGCTACACTAAACTGAACAAATCTGAGCTGATCCAGATCCATCTGAAGCAAAGGGACATAAGCATATAAATAATGGAGGACCATTACAAACATTTAGGCTGTAAAAAATGGCTTAATAGTTGTAACAGCAAACAATGAAACATAAAAGACAATTCTCCTTTATCTTCCAACTTTTTCAATCCTATAGTGCATGTATTCGGTACTGAAATCTCATAGGAGGCCTTGGACTACTTTATCTCAGTCAAGCAAGGCAGTAGCACAAATGGATCCTAGTCCATGGCTCCATACAGAAGAACAATGAGTGGAAAGCTGAAGGGGTCAGATTAGGAGAATGTGTAGTGCCTGGATCACAAGGTATGGCATGTCAGTGCACTGATAAACAGCCTAGCAATCATTTGATTCTGGCATGTACTCAAAATACTAACCCAACAATCTCCACTCAAGATCATGTCCCCTATAACCGTTTAGTCAGACGGCTCCCTGTACACGTGTTTGAAGTTTGCCTTTGTGATATAGAGTTAGACAGGATTCCAATTGGATAAAAGAGCTTTTTCTCAAATTTCAGTGACATGGGATCGCAATAAATCATAATCATCACCTCTGGATCAGGATCCATATATTCATATTGATTTCCTAGTCATAGATATTTTCAAATGCTCACTGTGGACTATACACTCTAAGAAAAAATAAAGGTACAAAAGCTGTCACTTTTTCAAAAGTTACACCACTTGTAGATTATTTACTCCTAAATGTGCATATTAGAACCTTTAAAAATGGTTCCACCCTAGTGACAGCTTTGTGCTTTTATTTCTTAATGTGTACAAGGAATTTATTGATTGATTCATAGAAAAAAAGATTTTACATGTGTATTTATGTCAAATAACTGTATAGATTTGAAAGGTTTATGCAGAAGAATGTTATTAAGGTAACACTTTAGTTTAGGGACCAATTCTCACTATTAACTAGCTACTTAGCATGCATTTAACTAGCATATTGTTTATTGGTACTTATAAAGCACATATTACACTTATTCTGCATGACCATGTTTTAGAGTCCATAACCCACCTCAGAATTAAATTCAACAGCTACCTTACCAACTACAAATAATTAATAGTGAATATGTGCTCCCTATTCCAAAGTGTTAAGGTTATTCATTTAAATTAATAATAATAATTTTAAAAAATCATAAAAAAGTTTGTTAATGTGAAAGCAAATGATTTGGTGTCTGCTTAAAGTTTTCAGTAATTGTAAGCAAACTTGTTTAAAACCAGAATGATGTCAATTCATTCAGTACCATCATCTATGTTCTAATAGATATGTAAAACAAGATAACATATACTGTACACACACAAAAGTACAGTATTCATTCAGTGTACAGTATTTAAAGATGGATTTAACTGTATGTAATTATGAGGCATTTTTTTACATGCATATTCATGTCAAATAACTGTACAGACTGATATTTCTCAAAGGTTTATGTAAATAAACTTCAGATTGAGACATCTATGCATGAAAAATAATAATAAATAAATTAAAAACTATGAAGAAATGCACCATTGCACTAAAACATTTCAAAAAGCTCAATCCTACAGCACTCTTCATCATGGCATAATCTCACACATGCACACACACACACACACACACACATGCTCATGCAATCCCCTCTAGTTTCACAGAATAAAGATCAGTGGAAAAGTCAAGAGAGCCAGTGTGTGACTCTATAGCACTCTGATTGAAGTTGTTTATCACGACCAAGCCATCGGGAGAGGGCTCGACCAAGGAGTTTATCTGTAGCACGATTCAATTAAACAGCAATGATTTCTCTCATGACAAAATCTTAATCTAGACTCCTGTGTTTTCTCGATAGGGGAGCATATGTTGGTTATATGATTGCTTTTCCTGCCTATCATATTTACTTTGGTCTGAGAGAACAGCAAATCTCTAACCCTCTGTCTCGCCTTTCTCACTCTCTGCTAGAAAGCAATTCCGGATACAGAAGTCAAGCACCCTGAAGCGTGTTAATACTCACATATTGAAGTCTTACAGCAGGGTTTAGATGCAGTTCTTGCCGACATGAGCACTGATAACAGTCTCACAACACACAGTGTAAAGTTTCTCTGGCCTGTGAATAAAGAATACTACACTTAAAATATGTTTTAATATAGAAATGTGCTTAATTTGAATAAAAAAGTGAGTTCATCTGCATGGAAATGATTTTGTATCTGATTAAAGTTTGTTTACTATTTGCAAAAAGTCATTCATGAGAGGAAGTTTTCTCATGTAACTTGGTATGTCGGTTTAGAGGATCTTGCTCAAAACTAGAATAAGTTTTGTGAATTCTGTCAATTTTACTAAAATGGGAATATCATCATATATTTTCTAATAGATGCGCAAACAAGTTAACACACACACACACTCACACACTAGCATTAATTCACTCAACATTCAAACCTAATTTGAATCAGTTTTAACTGTTTATTGTGACAACTGACCCAAAATATTTGGAGCAACATGTCCAAATATTAATGCATTCTGTCTGGAGAGGGTTAAAAGATGCCTGTCTGAAATTGACCAGAACACAATGACACAATTAGCATTAGTTTATGCAAATGAAACTGAATTTTTACTTTTAGTGTGCTATATAGAGAGAGACAGTTACAGACGTAACTCTGTCACTCTGGCCAAATTTATAACTTACTTATTTGTTCTCGAAGTGCGTGATCATGTGCTGCTGACCTCTGGGCAGATGGAGCTGAAGGAAGTGAAGGTCAGATGGGGTCAAATGCTAGTCCTCCTGATGAACTCCACTACAAGACAGTAATGTCACTGTCAGATTATTCATCATGCTGCCAATGAAAGAGAAGCTATTGAAAATAAGATCTAAAATACCGTATAATAGAGAAAATCAATGTATTTACACTACTTTCAAAAGTGCAGGGTTGGTAAGAAGTCTTTTATGCTCACAAAGACTAAATTTATTTGCTCAAATATATATATATATATATATATATATATATATATATATATATATATAGTATTTCTATCAAATCTGACAATTAAAAGACCTGTTTTAATATTTAAATTTAATGTCTTTTTTTCTGGGGATACAAAGATGTATTTTCAACAGCAATAACTTATCTTAAGTGTCACACAATCCTTCAAAAATCCTTCAAATATGCTGATTTGTTGCTGAATAAATATTTCTTATTATAAGAATGAATTTATATACAGTTGTGCTGCCTAATATTTTTGCGGGAACCAAGATACATTTTAGGAATCTTTAATAAATAGAAAGTTTAAAAGAACATAATTTATTTGAAATAGAAATATTCACTTTTGATTAATTGTATGCAATGAAAGTATAACTTTTTTTTATTTTTTATTTTTTTATAATGAGTTGAAAAAATATAAAATATTTTAGTAACCAAATCTGTGCTGGTAAGTTGAATTTTATCCTAGTATTTCTGTTCATTAGTTGCAATTATTCCTATATTTACGAAAACAAAATATTTAACAAATACAAAATTACCGCATATGAAAGATAACTGTAGCTAAATTCTTGGAGAAAACACAACTTCATAGAAGGATATAAAGCCAAGCAAAATTATTTATGTTTCAATAAAGAAGTATTTCAATATTGCATGTATGCAATTTGATCTCTACAACATGTTGTTTTGATACAGACATATTCATGCATTATTTTAGAATTAATGTCAGTTGGAGACTTTATGACTGTCCAGATGTAGACTCCCGTGCCCTGATTTCTTGGATATTTAGTTTTCCATTCCTGCCTAAATCTGGACATTTGGTAGCACAGTGTGAGTGTATTTGTGAGTGTGAGCGTGTGAGCTGTGTGGATAAGGGAGGTGAAAATGTGGAAATAAATAATATGGATTAGGAGCTGTGGAACCCTCATGTTTGTCCACGGACGAATGAGTTTTTATCCTCTCTCTCTGTATGATAATACTTTTGTCAGGGTTTATGACCTAGTTGGTGCAAAGAGGTGAAAATTACGTCATTTGCAAATGTGCTTTCATTTCAGGATAGTGCATAATTGTCTGAATGAAAGGAGATTACCTCTCTAGCCCTCTATAAACAGTAATACCACAGTAGAGGCGGAGGCAGGGAAGGAGGGAATGATAATTTGCCAAAAAACCCAAAGCGTGGAAGCATGTACTCAACCCAGGGTCCAGGTTATTCTGAGGGAGCCAATCTTTGATCAGCCAAGCTGAAATGGCCAAGATAAGTAGGAGCTACAACTCACGCCGGGACCCACACACCCGTCGTTATTGCGATTTCCTCACCGGTTTCTCAAGAGCAGTAAATAGCTGCTTCGCTCAACCCCCTCGCACCATTTCCCCTACCTTCAGCGAGCACCTTCACCTCGCCAACCCCTCCTTTATCTGCTCCACACTTTCTTCTGGAGATCTCTGTCACTTTAATCCAGCCAGTCTGTGGCTGGTTAACAAGGAAATCCTGTGTCAATTATCACCAGGCACTTCCTGCTGGGAGAGCAATGGTGAATCAAAGTGATCTGAGAGTCTTTCACACCAGAGGGAAGCAGCAGGCCTAATTAAATGGACCCTGTGTCCTGCCAGCAAGCCGTAGCTCCAGCTACAGATAGCACGCCCCTCAATAACCCCCACCTCTCGTTGTGCGATTGTTTTGATTGGGTGGAGCCGGCCGTTCAGGTTTCCCCATGGGCTTTTAAGGAGGGTGATACTAGACTTGGGGAAAGTGATGGATGAATATTTAGATGTGGAGGAGGCCTGTGTTAAAGGGAGATCAGGACAATTTGTCCACAGTGATATGGATGGTGACAGAGAGGAGGGGGCAACATGCTTGATCGGCTCACTTCCTTTTTCTGCTTTGATGCTGAACTGTTGCATATGGTGGTTGTGTTGACCTTAACTATCTTTTTTGTTGTTGTCACTCATCCTACAATGTTTTTTTTTTTTTTTTTTTTTTTTTGTCCGTTTTGAGATTTTGGACTGTTTGGCCTTCCATAACATGTTGTTTTGGACTAGTGGAAAGAAACATCCAAATTACACTTTTATGTGTTTATAATGTATTTTATTACACTATTTGTGTCTATAGATTTCAATTACTGTACATACTGTTCTCTACAGGTTTTTTTGCAAAATAAATGTTTCCTCATGCACAGAACCAGTTTTTCCTCATGCGCTTTCCTCAACTTTAGTAGTACTATACTTACATACCTGTATACACCAAACTTCACAGTTTTATTCCATCCATATTCTGAAAGTTGTTGCAGAGTTTACATAATGCATATTTTAACATAACATTTCCAAAAAAAATTGCAACTCTTATATGTAACCAACTGTGGGAAGCATCTATTTTTATCATTTATAATCTATAATCCTGGGCTGTCTTAAAAATGTCCTTTAGAAAATATATTTATTTTAAAACTTAATTTGTCAGTCTAAAAAAATGACAATGTGACATTTTTGATAGCATTTCTTTTAGTGCATAGAGTGAAAGGGAAAAATGAATAAAACTTGCTTGTGCTGTTTTAGTGCCTGATTCCTGAGAAGCAGTTATGCAAATAACATAATGCCACAAATAAGGCCATAAAATCTATGCAGAGCACAAGCAGACTGCTGCAATTTGGCGAGACTGTTAGCATCGCTCTAATACTATCCATGTACCAGATGATGCTTTATAAAAAAAGGCAACATATACACTGTTATACACCACACATTTAGATATATAACTGCCTTTAAACTCTTTTCCATAACATCCTAATTGAATTTGCGGTGTAACAGAAGCAGCGACAGATCTTTTCTTCCGTATTGTGACGTAAATTCTAGTTGAATAAAAAATGTAGAGAGAGAGTTTGGCTGAATATATTGGTTGTTGATTGGATGAAAGCAGATCTAAATGTGAGCTTGCTGACAATTTTAAGAGAGGTGCTGGGTTTACGCGATCATGTTGTGACATTTTTATTAAAAATGCTAATTTAGGAAACATTTTAAATAAACAAACTTACATAGAAATAATGTATAAATCTTTAGTTAAATTGTTGGATTATTGGAGCAAAAAGTGAATAAAGCTCGGGTTACTATACTGAAATACTATGCATCAGTGGTGGTACTATTTGCCAAACAATTTTCTAAATATTAATACCCCATGATTTACTGTAAGACTACTCAGAACTTGTCTTTGAATCATACAAATCCAGTAAATAATATCTGGATTTGTGTGTATATAAATATGCCTCTGGCAGTATACTGCTCCAATATGCAGAAAATAGGAATTCTTAGATACGTTTCAAGTGGCTGTTTATGAACCTTTGACTTCAGGTTCAAACCGCTATTTATCATCCTATCAGTCTGCGGGGTCAGACGGTGTCCCACTGCCTTTACTTGTAGCAGCCGCTTCACTGAAGACTGTCATTTACAGAAATAGAGTCAGCTGCATAATGTGAGATTATGCTGTCCCCCTCGTGTCACCACTCGAAAAGCTCTATTTATGACTCCATGAATCTATTTATGAGCCCATCTGAAAGTTTAAACTGTTGAAATGAATCATTTAAATGGTGCCAACATCTTGCCCCGATAGAAGGCAAAGCGGGAACTGTATCTCCAATGAAGCTGAACCATTAGAAGTGTTGGAGTTGAAATTGAAAACTGTAAAAGAAGGCTTATATCCGCATTCTCGCAATGTATAACTTGTTCAAGAAGCACTGGAGCCAATGTTCCCAAGACACATTTTCCAGAAATGAATCGACCACCAAAAATTCAGACATGCTAGCAACTTTCATGATCTAAACAGTGACAGAAAGTCTGAAAAAGACCATACGCTTATATATAAATATATAAAAAGGCGAGATTCTGCCTGGAGTGCTCGCACACTTCTCTCAGTATATCCACAATTCCATATTCTGTCATCTCCTCTCTGTCCACCTCATCCACCTTTTACATTTCCATATGGAGAAGCAGAGACAGGGGAGTGGGAAAAACCAATTTACCCACAGAGCGACATCATCTGCCGGGGCGTTTATCTCTGACACACCACCCCTCGGTCCACTGTTGACAGTACATGATATTCCATTAATCTGCCTAATGAAAATTTAACCAGTGTTATAAACAAATAATTGGCCATTATCCTCTCAAAGATCCCGAATAAATTACTTGGGCCTTTCTTTTTTCCCGCCGCCTAGCAGGAGGAGGCGGAGGGAGAGAGAGCTTCAGAGAGAGAGACACTGAGCGCGCGCGAGAGACGGCCTTCCTGATTGATGTCGGAATAAACGCGTAGGGTTCCCTCCGCCGCTGCGAGTGGGCTTCGGCTAAGCCTGTGATTGACTTAATGAGAGTCTTTGGGGTGAGTAAATGTTCCAAATTGCTCAGTCATTAGCTTTTGCGCTGCTGTCTGAAGATACCCCCGATCTGCTGCGCTGGGTCGACTCCTCTTGTACCATTCCGCCTGCAATTACATTTTCATTTAGAGCAAACCTCTGAAGTCCGATAGCCAGGCCCCCTTTTCATTATGCTGGCCTGCTTTTTCTTTTTTATTATTATCTAAATGGTGTGAAATGTCTCTTCATTTAGACCAATTAAAGTTGAAAAAGACGCCACTGTAATGAATTATCATACAAATTATTTACTTAATGCTACCATCTTGAAGTCTGTCCAATCACGGATGCAGGGCATGGATGGAGAGAGGGAAGGAAAGAGCTTATGGCGATAAGAGAGAAGTGCATTTGGCCTGCTGAGACCACATTAACGTCTCTCTGCCTTTTAGCAAATGCCTATGCAGCCAGACTGTGTTTTAGGACAATGTTGAAACTATAGTTGATGAATATTACTCTACCATCCGAGAGGTGATGAGGACGAGGCATCCTATGAGCTGGGGAATATGAGGACATTAGAACTCATTTCAGGAATTTGATTTCAGTGCTCAACTAACCTCCTTTAATTAAGAAGCTTATGCTTTTAAATTAACTCCACTTGATTGATGGAGACAGACGTTTGCTGTCGGAGGCAGGGGAGAGGATATTCCTATATTTTCAGAGGCTGACGGATGTATGCAAACACTGTGACAGTTTGAGACTATTACACTCTCCATATCACATGCTACGGGACTGTGCTTCTCCCCTGTCTTTCTCTCTACATCAGCCTCGTCATTTCAGCTTGATGCTTTTTTGAAACACCAGCAACACAGTTTGCAGTCTGAGAGACCTAAAGGCCTATTTAATAGCTTGAAGTATGGGGTTGATACTGGAAGACCTTTCGTAACCTAATAAAACCGAGAAACAAAATGTAACTTGTTTGGGCTGCAGAATGAAATAGAGTTTTTACAGTTTACATTCATGCCATATATTTAGATTTATTTATTTCTCTAATTAATCCAACCCTTAAAATTAATTTTTGTTGGTGAAACTTAATGTAAATTCACTAATTAATTTTATGAAGGCAACGAGAATACTTTTTGTGCACAAAGAAAACAAAAATAACAAAACAATTTATTCTCTTCTGTACTGTGTCAGTCTTCAATGCTTTTCATGACAGTATCACAACGCAGTTGTATTACAGGTCTGGAACGACATGAGGGTGAGTAATTTATGCTAGAATTTTATTTTTTGGGTGAACTATCACTTTAAACCCTATTTTCAGGACTTGAATCAAACCATTTCTATTTTATCTGCTTCACATATGCTACATATTTTTGTATTTACTATATTTTAATCCAGTCACTTTTCATAAAAAGTGTGACATTTCAGTAACACCTGACTAGAGAGTTACATTTCATAATTTATATTCTGTTTTTACACATGCATTCATTGGGATCTTTGGGACCCCGAACATTAAGTAAAGTGAACCTAATCTTCAATAATTATAATAATTATCTGTTCATCATGTTTCAAAACTTCTCACAGTAATCATTGTGATCAAAACCCAGTTATATTCTTTTATTCTTCTGAATTCAGTTTGATTCAAAGCATGTTAAAACTGGGCACCACTGATTGAGCTGAAGTGGTTGTCACCATGGCGACAGCAGCTTCTGTGGCATGCCAAGCCTCTGGGGACGCCACCAACGTTTCCCTGTAAACCCCTAAATACTCCCATTCTGCGGCTTAGAACTTTATTCCAAACCTCCTGCCTCTTTTTTTCTTTTTCTTTTTTATACACACTGACACATATAATTTTTGACTTTGGATTCTTTGAGCTTATATATATATATATATATATATATATATATATATATATATATCATAGTAACTTGGGCAGTGGACATCACAAATTTTACACGAGGTGGAGGTGTCAAGCTGTTATTAGTCCTTCTTGGCAATAACGTTAAGTGCTGGGTGATTTGCACTAATCGCTATGAAATCAGCCACAGTGCTAAAGTGCCACTTCCACCACTGCTTCTGCACGGCGTCTGTTCAGCATCAGCACGTATTCATTCTGACAGCTAATAATACAAATGCCAGATCACTCCTGCAGCGAACACCCAACAGGGGGACCATTTCTCCATTTGGTAGAAATAGATCACAGGTCACCTATCGGCCACTTTGCAGTTCTATTTAAATATATGGACTGCTTTTAAGGATTGTGACCAATCAAAATGGTCAAAACAATTTAAAAAGGTTTAATGTGTTTAAGGTTACTTAAAGAACTAATGGATAGCAGTGTTTTACTTAAAAGGATAGATCACTTTAAAATGAAAAGAAGATATTTGAAGAATGCTGGAAATCGAACAGTTGATGGTCCGCAATGACTTCCACAGTATTTCACACCAACAACTGTTTGGTTCCTCAAAATTCTTCAAAATATCTTATTTTGTGTTCAACCTAAGCAAGAAACTTATACAGGTTTGGAACAACATGAGGGTGAGTAAATGATGACAAAATGTTCATTTTTAAGGTGAACTTTAACTTTAAAGGAATCGTTCACGCATTAAATCTGTTCTAGACTACTGATTCTGTTTTCCTCGCCCTCATATTGTTCCAAAACGGTATATTAAATATTTATTGTGAACAATGTTTTAAACTGTTTTGTTACTTCAGTGAAAGCCAATGAGGTTCAAAACATTACTCTTACACAACATATCGGTAACTCACAATATAGGTGCACAAATATACATTAATTCATGCTTAATGAATGCACAGATAATCACATGTTAATGTATTACGCATGAAGAACTAAACCATGTATGAATGATTACGACATCAGCAACTAATGACAATTCTATATGATTCAAAGATTAAGTAAAATTAATTGTTATTGTTAACTGTGTCATTATGTATTAGTTCCCTAATAACATATTATATTAACTTTTATTATATTTATTACCACAGTGGTCAATGCTATGTACTTCAACTTCCAGTTGTCTGCTTTAATTAATCATGAGCTAATGATTTGCAAAGGTATCATTTTGCTATGATATTACTTGTTGAGGCACAGGAGTATTAACTAATTGTTAAGGAATATGCCATTGTGGTTATGGATTTTGAATAAGTTAGTCATGACATGACATCTTGGCAAATCATTAGCTAATGTGGTAATTAACCCATGAATTTACACTATTAGTTAATATAATATGTTATGAGGGAATTAATAAATTATGATACATTTAACTAATAACAATTTTGATTACTTAATCTATGAAACATCTAATCTATGAATGTTCATTTGTTGCTGATGCATCAATTATTAATAAATGCTTAGTTCTTCATGAGTTACTGTATATACTTGTGCATTAGATACGCATTAATTAATGACATTATTTTCATTTTTAGTAAACTAGTTTTTGAAAGACAAAAATGTTGGATTCAGGATTGTAAACAATAATAAATATAGAAGAAAATGAAACCTAAAGGTGTTCCATTGCTCTGGGTAAACTGCGTTTGATAAGGTAAATGAAATTTTTTCATTGGTGACTAAACAGATTCTGTGAAGTTGCCGGTAATCAGGGCTAAGTCCCACCTAAACACTGTGTAATTAAATTGTTGACATGCATAATTGCTCACCAATTAGAATCCTGGTGCACTTGACTCTGCTTTCAGGGTCACTCGGTAGGGTGGCTAGCATCCAGTCAAGCAGACGCGTGTTTGCACACTACTGCACCGAGCTGCCTGCGAGGGGTCTCGATAGCAGTGTACATAAAGCAAGGCTGCATGCTGTCTGCAGCAGATGTATGCTAATTGTTAGCCGAGTGTGGACAACTCATCCAAAAGCAAACACCAGTCACACCGATGAACAAACACAATGCTAGCTGTCTAAGGAGCATGCTAAGATTGCCTTCACTGTTGTCATCCACATTAAGGAGTGGTTAGGGTTTATCTGGAACTGTCTGCCACAGATTAGAATTGCTTTATGTTAGAGGTTTTGCTAATAACCCACGCACGCAACAATCACAGATTGATCAATCTTTGCCTTAAAGTCATCATGCCCCATCGTATTGTGAACGATTTATTTATGTATCAGCTTGCAATTTTGGTCAAAATGTCTAACTGAATCTCCGGATGAAAACAACATACTGTTCTTTGATGACCTATATAGGACTTGTCCAGTCAATCTGATTAAACCCCACCCACATCTCAACATCCAATCAAACAACTGATCAACAAAACCAATTTCCCGGCCTACATTTTTTCGGATATATGTCACTATACAGAAGAATTCCATCGCGAGTATTAAGAACATTCACAATATGTATTTACCTCGCAGAAGAGCTTTCTGAATATACAACATGACATATACAACATGAGTTTGGTTTATTTATAGTTACGCGTAGAGTTACGTAATTTCGGCTGGCAGATCACATCAGAATTAAAAGCTTTTGTAAACCTGTGTGATCAAATTACTCCCCTGCAATCCTAGAACAATGCTTTTGTTTTTCCCCGTGCTAATGAGCAAGCTCACCTCCGAAAATCAATTTAAAAGTGTTCCGTAGCCTTTGAATGAAGAAGAGTAGAACCATTAATTTAAAAGTGGAAACAGGTTCTTATTTTAGTGGAAAGTGGAAAAAATCGTGAGCCTTTGTTGAGGAAAGCCCAGGAGCCAGGCTTTCATTAGCCTCCATGCATGGCAGAAGCAATTCATCAACCATAATTTTCTCTCAATGGGGAAAAAAGAAGGGGATGAACCTCAGTACGCTATTTATGGTGTTTTACGGAAGTGGGAAAACAGTAATGTGATTAACAGTTATCTACAACATGTTTGAAATGGCCCCTCCTGCAAGTGTTTGGGTCTAGATTAAAAAAATAGACTGCAGCAGAAAGAGAGAGGAAAAGCGAGAGGGAGAGAGATAGGTTTATATGAAAAAATCTGCTTCGCTGTGTGTCACTGTAGCACATTGATAGAGATTTTCTTTCCCGTTTTTTTAGACGAATTCTGTGTCATATTAAAAGAGGATTTTTTGGCGCCCCCATCCACCCCCTCCTAAATATCTGTATTTAAATGTGTCTGTCCCTCGACGAAGGCGCGACGAGCGGAGTGTCTGCCTTTGTCCTGCGCGAGAGTATCTCCACGACATATGAACTGCTTTTAGGATTAGCTGAGTGCAGATTTATTTAATGCAACCTCGTGGAGTATTGTTGAAAATCTATTTTGGGAAACGCAGGGCTTGCCAAGCTCTAAGCCTGGTAATATATGCCTGCTACAGTTTTAAGAGACCTAGGTTCAGGCACCCTCTTTATGCCGGGATTTGCTATTCTGACAATGTTTGAGATATTCAATTGATACGATACTGTGCATGCATATGCGTGGAGTGTTTAAGAGATTTAAGAGACTAGGTTCAGGCACCCTCTTTATGCCGGGATCATATGGTTCATGCATACCCATTCAATATGAAAATATCGACAGGGCTGATAGGACACTATGCGAAATATCCCCCCTAATACAATCCCTCCGGTCACTTGTTTGTCCAGCCTGTTTAAATATTTGCTATTCTGACAATGTTTGAGATATTCAATTGATACGATACTGTGCATGCATATGCGTGGAGTGTTTAAGAGACATGGCTGTATGGCTAACAGTGGAGGAGAAAGTGTGAGGGAAAACAAAAGCTAAATTGCTTTTTGAAAAATGGCTCAATATTCAGCATGTAAATATAAGAAAATATCATGTCATTTGTTGTAATATAATTAGATCACTTCACCATAAAAAAGCTTGTTGTATATAACTGCCTTTTTCTTCTTCACAATATATGGTTTTAATTTTTAATTGATCTAATTTGGAATAAAATAAACCCTGAAAAGACTAAATAAACACAGTAACGGCAAAGGTCAAACACAAAAAAAATAGAAGAAAACCCCACAAAACTATTCCCCCAACTACATCTCCCATGAAGCCCCGGATAATTTGGGCCCATTCTCCACACAGTGTAATGTGGGCATGGTGACAGGCGAGCAGACAATAGAGGGGAGCCAGGGGAGCGCAGGCAAGGGAAGAGAGCGTCAGACAAAGGGGGAGGACATGGGCTTTGCACGGAAGACACGCTAAACCCGACGGCTTTATCAGAAGTGTGAAAGACAGGGGCCAGACTTCAAACATGATTTTCCTCAGCGTGACAAAAGCACTCTTCAAACATAGCCTACCTCTCTCTCCGAGAGACTACAGCCGATGTAGAGAGCTGCACATTCTTTGCTACCAGTAAAACGGATGATTTGTGCTATAAATAAGCTGTTGTGAGTGACATTAAGGAAACCAGTGTAAAAACCTTCATGGTGAATATTTGCTAATTTTAAAATGTTAAAAAAGGCGTTCAGTATAAACTGTATTGTTGTGACATATGTGTGCCAATGTTAAAGGGATCGTCCACAGCACAAATGAAAATTCTCTCATTATTTACTCACCTTCATGTCATTCCAAACATTTCTTCTGCAAATCAGACAATGAAAGAAAAAAAAAAGATATTTTAAAAAATGTGTCAGCTGTGAGTAAACACTGCATTATATTGGACCCCTTTGTTTTTTCAATTTTGAAATTAATAAATTAATATTACAATAAAAAATATCTTAAAAAGTCAGAAAGGTTTGGAACAAAGTGAAGGTAAGCAAAATAATGATCACACTTTAGTTTGGGAATCAATTCTCACTATTATAACTTAACTATTAACTATGGCTTTTTGCCTCAATAAACTAGGAATAGGGTTGAATTAAGGGATCTAAAATATGGTCATGCAGAAAAAGGTATTAATATGTGTTTTGTAAGTACTATAAACAGTCAACATGCTATTAATATGCATGGTAATAAGCAACTAGTTAACAGTGAGATTTTGGTCCCTAAACTAAAGTGTTACTGAAAATTGACATTTTTGAAAAATCGTAACACTAAATACGGCACACTTATTCACTTTTCCTTCAATAAATTCCTAATTTCCTGCCAATTACTAGTTAGTAAGGTAGTTGTTAAGTTTAGGTATTAGTAGGATTAGGGTAGAATAAGTTCATGCAGAATAAGGCATTTATATGTGTTTAATTAGTAACTAATAAATGCCTAATATTCTAGTAATATGCATGCTAATAAGCAACTAGTTAAAAGACCCTAAAATTAAGTTTTACCAAAAAAAGCCATACAGAATATAGCAGCACATTAAGAAAAAAGATCAGATATATAAATAATTTCCTTCAATATATTAATTATTGAACTATCTCTAAAAACTAACAACATCTTTTCTAAAGATTCATGACTGACCGCATAGTTCTCAGACTCTTGGGGGGAAAATGAGCTCAAATATTTCTTCTGTGCTACTCATTACTAGACCAAACAAAAGGTATTCAACAAGCAATTTCCACGATCATCAGTAACCTCATCCTTAAAAACAAGAGCCCTAAGCATCCCTCATTATATTAGCTTTAATTCTACAGACTCAAGGGAACTCTAGGCTTGTCAAAATATCTACTCTCTGGCTAGGAAGCACACAAAGTTCAATCAATTAGTCCGTGATTATTATTACTACTGTTGTTATTACTAGTCCCACTACCAGACTGTTATGGTAACCCCAGACACAGCCCATAATACTAATCCTCACCCTCTCTATGACCCTAACCTTTACACCTTTTAATCAAAATCATATTTTGTGGAGAGGGGCAAAATAATTGACATGTATTTCTTGATGTGTTCAGTGGAGGAATCAATGGGCAATGTTCTGGGAATGAAGACTTTTTTTTTTTTTTTGTCTTTGTGAAGCTTTCTCTCTCTTTTTCCACTTAATTTTTCTCCTTTTTTATCATTTTTCCTGTGCTGCAGTGTCTGTAGTCTCAAGGCCATTAGGGTTGGAGCAAATTAGAAGAACAAAGACAGCGGTTGTAGATGGGTTGTTTTGGGTGTGTGGCTCAAAGTTTTATTGGAATCAGCCATGGACACAGCCGTCTATAAAGGGCTGTTTAGCATTGTCTAGCTCTCAGAATTTGTGGTATGAAATCCAATATTACTATTAAAGAAAAACAGAAAGGGAAATGCTGGGTTGTACCACAGTTGAAGCAGACAAAGCAGTGAACTGTTGTCCTGTCATTCTGTTTTAATATTTGACCCGTTTTCTTTTACCTTTTTTTTTTTTTTGTTGCATTAAATAAAGTTTACGAAAAAGAACTCAAATGTAGCTGGTCTATAGAAATATAGACCAGACGCCATGATAAAGACAGAGGCAAGAAGCATCCCGGCGAGCAAACACAACACAGAAGACAAAGATATTTCCTATGCAAAGCTCTCACACAATGTCATGTGTGATAGCGAACAAGGTTGTCCAAGTCACATGCGGAGTGGGGGTCTGGACGGCAGGGGGGTTGTGCCGAATCAAGGTCGGCTGGGCTGCATCTTGTGCCGATTGGAACTCCTCGCTTTGATTCGGTTGATCCGGGATCTCAGAGTATTCCGGGGTGACACAAAGCAGATCGAGGCTTTGGGGTAATCTCATTACAAAACTTACCAACAGATGAATAAAATGAGGAGAGAGAGAAAGGAAAAGCCTCACAAACCACACCGTGCCAAAGCGGTGGCTCACAGAGGCAGGTGTAATGTTACCAAATTAGCCTCTAAACGGTAAAAAGGAGATTATTGCATATGCCCCAGCTAGCCAGAGCTTGGAGCCCCCAGGGGCGGCCCAAATTAGAGGTGCTGAGGACTCCCTGAGGGCTTTGGCCCAGAGCAGACGCACTGGCTGACGGATGAATGGAGGGCTGAAGTGATGCAAGTGTGAGTACACTGTGGTGGTTTTGGGTAACTAAGGATAACTTATTAATTTAGACAGAACTCATTTTTCAATAAAAGATCAACTTTGTGTCAGATGGGCTCATATATGAATTGCATTTTTAATGCATGAAATGTATGAACAGCTTGTAACAAAATGTAAAAAAGATATGTGAAAGACTAGGGAAATTTTGCCGGAAAAATCTAAAGATGTGAAGTGCGTTCCCTAAAATGTGTTCACTATCACCATTCAAAGTGTAATGTAAAGAAAGGGGATTCATCCAAAGTCTTTCACAGCCAGATCTATATGATAGTCTCCAAATATACATTATAATCAAACCCATAACAATGCAATTTTAATTAGGCCTACCTTATCTATCGACACCGGATGGTGCAAACATATCCACATCAGATGCTTTCTACACCTACTTTCTCACCAGTCATTTTTTTATTTATTTTTTTTTATAGACAGTAAAGCATGCAGCACATATTTAAATGTTACATATTTATCTAAATGTTGCTCTTAGCAGTATGAAGGGAGTCTGGATGTTTGTAAAACAGTATATCTCAGCAAAAATATTTCCATCTTTTTTTATAAGAAAAGAAGAATGAAAAAGAACATGTACAGTCTCATTATCTGTGGATGAGTGCAAGGCAAGCACAAGCAGTAAGTTGCTGACTGCAGTTCACTAAACAGCCACCGGTGTCACTATGATAAGGGTTTCTGAACTCTGTATAAAGTGTCTTGAATAATAATAATAACAACAATAATAAAAAAACCATTATTATTAATAATTTTATATTTAATAATATTTAAAATTAATAAGGGATTTACAAAGTTTTTAAAGTCTCATGAACATTCATAAATCATTCTTATAATGCGGATTTGGTGCTTATGAAACATTTCTTTTTATTATTCATGTTCAAAACTATTTTGCTGCTTAATATTTCAGTGAAAACTGTGATGCTATTCAAACGTTTACGATAAATAAGATTTAAAATATTGAAAAAGCTATCATGGTTTCCACAAAAATGTTAAGCAGCAAAAACCGTTTGATATTAAGAATCATTATTAATAGCAATTTTTAAGCAGCAAATCAGCATGTTAGAATGATTTCTGTTGGATCATGTGACTTTGAAGACTAGAGTAATTGGCTGATGAAAATTTTGATGATTAATTTAGAAAAACTTAGATAATTTAAAAATATGTAAAAATAGATTATAGTTTTTCTAAATTGGAGTAATGTTATACAGTATGACTGTTTTTACTGTGTTTTGGATCATATGAATGCAGCCTTGGTGAGCATAAAAGACTTCTTTTAAAAACATTACAAAATCTTTGTTATTCGACACTTTTGACTGGTTTTAGGTGTGAGAGAGAATGTACACATCATAATAAATAATAATAAATAAATCATTTTTGGAAGAATTTGATGAAAATTTGTAAATGTTCCTATATAAGCTGACTTTTGATTTCACACGTTTTTGAGACGTTGACATTTCTTTTCTGAAATGACTGGGGTGTTTTTCTCAGGGAAACCTCTAAGAAGCAGAAAAATGGCTGTTTATTCTCACTACTGCCTATAAGAAATAAAATAATAATAAGAATTCCTTAAATTTATGTAGCACTTTTCTGGACACTCAAAGCTCTTTACATAGAAGGAGGAATCTCCTCAACCACTACCAGTGTGCAGCATCCACCTGAGATATAATATAAATAACTGAGATATTAAAGCGTTTCTGTAATATCTATGACTTTTCTTTCCTGTCAGGTGGAAAACAATTACAATCCATGGTGCCAGTAATTCACTTTTAAGTCAGAGAGATCAAACTCTCAAACTCATTTTTTCCAAGATTAAACCCATGTGGTCTTAAATTACAGCACCCTGCAAATCAGCAACTGTTGTTCCTCATGCTGTTGGGCCAAAGATGACACTGCTGGAGGTAGATTCCCCACCACTGGCAAATGATTCTGTCAGCTACCACTTAAGACTGCTGGCTATGTTCTTCTCATAAAAATGGTGCATAAGATGTGATGGAGTGTGCATGATCTAGGGAGCCTGAACCCAAGTCGTCTAATCTCTGGATGGATTAGTGTGGCAGATTGTTGCCATATGTGGCACGGCGCTCTGCTTCCACCATGACAATGATCAAGTGCGGTGCAGAGTTTTCGTCTCTTAGAGCGACTTAAGTGCTATTACTGGAGTTAAAAACCCTCCTAAAAGGGCTTCCATGTATAAAAAAGGGAGAAAATGACTACTGAGCTGTCTGGAAAATGTGGCAATGGGGCACTGGATTCAACATATTCATCCAAAACAGATAAACCAGAGGCTACGAGTGAAAGGTCCAGGTCTCGTTTAACATTAAAGAGGGAGAAGGACGAAGGATGAGTGCAGATACGTTCCTTGGACGCTACCCCTTTTTTTCCCTCTCAGACACACCAAGGCTTTAGCTCATAGTTACATAAAGTTGTATAACAAATGAGCCGTGCTGCTTTGAACTGGTTGACCACACCAGGCTAAAGGAACTGCTTGGAGAAGGACCTAAACATATGGCAGCAATAAGATTGCCCCCTCCCTGCCCGAGACATGTGGGAGACAGAGCATTCCTGCCAAGCTCATTAAAGCTGAAAACACTCATCCCACAAACACTGTAGCACTCTCTTGCATGGGGTGACGAGACATGTGTCTTTATTTTCCCACTAAGGCTATGATAGTTGCGAGTGGAGGGTCAGCTGAGGAATCCGTGCTCTGTGGAAAAAGTTGTCAGGTTGCCCTGACACTTATTTCTATTGTTTAGGACTTTAAATTACTTATATTTGGGCAGGATTTGTGGCATAATGTTGATTACCATAAAAATAATGAATTTCAACCAGTATCAGGGTGTAACTAGTTGACGATATAGTGTAACTAGGTTTAGTGTAACTAGTCTAACAATCTCAAAGTAAAAAGAGCTGCTAAAGTCTGATTTTGTGGTGGTTGCACTTTAAAATTAAATAAATTATAATCTTAATTCCGGTGATGGAGAATTTTGAAGGTCTGACAGTAATCAGTGTTGATACAGTACTGCTGTAAAGTTAACCCAGCCTGCTTTAAATATTTCAAAATGATTAACAGTTAGTATGATTAAATATTTGTTAGAAATTTAGAAAAGTAAACCAAAAGTAATCAAATGTAATCAGTTACATTACTTTAATAAAGAAACTGAAATAGTTACACTTCTTATTAGATTTTAAATAGGGTAACTTGTAATCTGCAACCAAAAATGAAATAAAAATAAAAACATCACGAGTTACAGGTAGCCATTTACATAAATAATTACTTCAATTCATTAAATAAAATACATTTTTTAGCACAATAGCCACAAGACATAAACAAAAAGCACTATGATTTTAGTGTGAAAAATTGCTTACCGTAATACATTTTATATTATGCTTCATGGACACCTCAGATACATTAAATTTAAGTATCAACTACAAAGATGTTTATCTTAAAATGTTGTATATAAAAATAAATATAAAAATAGATTAAAACTAATTTGAGGGGACAGAATTTAATGATAAATGTTAATTTCAGTTCTATTAAATTTGACAACTTTGTTGCAGTGAAATCGTAAAACCCTTCTGTAAAAATGACCCTTAAACTGTACAGCTCAAATAATACACACTCGTTGGTTCTGTTTCCTTCCACTTTACTTGTAAGTGCTTGTTTGTGGTAATCAATCTTAAGCTTAGATACTATTGAGTGAAACATTCTTGTATTGAACATCGAATATTTATTTAAAAGGATGTTCTTAAACTTTATTTTGCAATAATAATTATTTCATGTATTAAAAAATAAATAAAACAAACAATAATACAAAAAGAAACTTAGTTATTCTCTATAGTTCTGTATAGGGTACTGACAACTAAAACATTTATTAAGGCGGTTAATAGTACAGCCTTCAATTATAAATCAAAGATGAAATGTCCAATAAAAGCGTATTACTTAATTTAACAATGTGACAGAAGCAACAACGCCCCTCTGTAATGAAAATGTATAGGCTATTAAAGTTCTCACCACTAATTTGTTTGCTGTTCATTCATCCGCCTGCCGTCCAGTTTATTTTTACGCACTTTTCAACAAAAGAGGCATTTTGGTTTCCCTTCTGACAAGTACCACTACAAATAGCGGTAATGAATAAATCTGGTAATGCTGTAAAACTTGACAGACATGAGAGGACTCGTATTGGCATACACAACATCTTGACATGAGATTTAGCATTTCTAAAGGCCTCGAAATGTTTTCACTTAAAAGTGATATTGGAAAAAGAGAATAAAAACAAAATGGCCACCGGGGAGGCTCTTTTTCTGGATGTAAGGAGACATCTGGCATGATTATTTTTGAGCTCTTCTGCTAATCCGCTAGAAATGTAAACTGGTGAGGGGACGTGCCAAATGGCTTTGGAGCAAGACTGTCTTTTGGACTTGTGGAAGATTCAAATGAGTTTTCACAGAAGCGTTTGCAGCATTATTGGAAAACGCAGTGAAACAATTGTAATTAGTTTTCATGCTGTCACATTTATCATCATTATCCTAGTTTTTAGACATGCCAAATTTACTCCACCATTTAATGCCACTGCCATATGCACGGAAGCCTCAAAATATGCTGTAGCGTATCTGTTGTTTTTTTTTTTCTCTCTTCCTCCTTCCCTTCCTCTTTTGAAAACACCAAGCATTGTCAGATGGATGATATGTGGCACTGATGCTCGGCGATGCTCGTCACCATGGCTGCAAGTCGTGTGGGTACCATTCAGAGGTGGCCTTGCCTCCACTAATCCACTTGTCAGCGTTGACTGCCAAGCAAGTCGTCCCACACACTCAACAATGTGAGTTTATTCAGTGATCTGGGACAGAGACTGCATCTGCCCACTGCTAAGGCCAGAAGAGCCATTGAAAAACGCCCACGAGCCTAAACTCATAGCCATCCACAGCTCGCTCAAAAAAGGATCATGTAAAACTCTTTAGCTTAAACGCCGTAGCTTCATTTCCAAATGTTCTTGAGTAAACTTTACATCCTGCCAAACTGAGAGCTGTCGTTTTTTTCCGTACACTCGATGCAGAAGATGCTATGCTTTGCCTGCATTTGAAAAGCTCACCATACTGTACATCATTTTGTATTAATCATGTATATTACAGTGTAAAAGAACATTTGAAGAATAATGACTACTAGAGCTTTAAGATCACATGAATAAACTGCATTTAAAAAAATACAAAACAGTTATTTTAAATTGTAATAATAGTTAACATTATTAGTTTATTACTGTACAATATTACTATTTACTGTATTTTTGATAAAATAAGGTAACACTTTATAATATGTAACACTTGTTAACTATTAACTACAATATTTCTCTCAATAAAGTCTTAATTTGCTGCTTATTAATAGTTAGTAAGGTAGTTGTTAGGTTTAGGTATTGGGTAAGATTAGGGCTGTAGAATAAGGTCAAGTAGAATAAGGCATTAATAATATGTTCTTAATTAGCACTAATACATGGCTAATATTCTAGTAATATGCATGCTAATAAGCAGCTTATAGGGGTTACATATTCTAAAGTGTAATGGTAGTTCAAATTTACAGAAATTAATTACAAATGTGATTACATGCAGGTATTTTTTAAATACTTTTTAAACATGAGTAAAATGTAAAAACATGTATATACATAATATATACATAATGATTTAAATTTAAATACATAGGACTTTAAAGTGGAACCTTAAAATTTTACTTTGTTTATTCCTGTGATGCAAAGCTGAATTTTCAGCAGCCATTACTCCGTTTTTTTTCCGTTGACCCTTGTACTCCTTTTATTTTCAAAATCTAAACACATCCATACAATTGTTCTGTTTTCAGAAGTTCTGTATGCCTTTGAATACTGTCCCACTTCATACTCAATGATATAAAGTGTCCTAAAGAGACCGTAATACACTGGGTTACAAAAACAATTAGGCTTATTCATCCACTTGCTTTGACATATACAGGAACATGTTCTGCATTACACAGTGGAAGTTTAGATGGAGCTTTTTTCATACTGAGAAAGAGAGATGAGCTCAATCCACTGAAGTGTGCCGTCTACACTGATCTCTGAATCCCCTTTTGACTTCAAACAAACTTCCACAATTTACAGAGAGTGATGCATTTGATGGAGGTTATAACGGCGGAGTCACAACAATACTAGAACAGGGTGGCGTGATAGATTGGGCTTCTGTAATCGTTCTCAGTTGCTGTTTCATAAATCTTCAATGGGCCACTGACCTCAGTCCCAAACACTTCATAAATCAACATATTCAACATTGAAGCGATGGAAAGAGAAAATGCAGCAGGGAATATGTTTAATCTAACTTTGCAGCTATTTAAAGCATGCTTCAAGTTCACAAAGGCAAGGTTCACAGATGCACAAGGAGCCACCTGTTGAACAATCATTTAGGAAGTAATAAATTGTGAGTCTTGATAAAGAAGAACCGAGGCAGGCATCTGCTACTGATTACAATCGCGCAAATTAACCACGAGGAGGATGCATTTGATGTCAAGTATTAAAGAAAAGGCTTACTGTTGTTTCAGTGCTATTTTGGCTTGTGCATAAGGTGTGCGATTCATTGAAGGCTCTCAGTTTTGCATTCTGGTCAACATGCCGTAACACAGGAGATAAATTACCTGAAAACTGTTTGTATGGGGCCTGTTTGTGAATGTTAGTATGGTTGCTTGGTACCTGGCAGGACTTTATATGGATGACTGCTTGTGTGCCCATCTGAGCAAGATTGCTTGCTGAACAGAAAAATCAAATACCAAAAGGTTTTGGACTGTCTACTTAAGAGTGGAAAATTTGTTGTTAAAGTAGCGTTTCTAATATGCCGCCTATAATAAAAAGGGTGAAAGGCCATAAAAATGTAACATTTAATTTTCTATGCTAAGGATATAAAACTTAAGTGTGGTTAATGTTTGCGAGCTGCCTTTTCTGTTTAAACTGCCAGATTCAGATTCCATGGCTAAAACAGTAGCACCTGGGCAGAAGAATTCTCGGAATACTTTGGCTTTTAAATGTGAGGTTCAAAGCAGACCATGCATTGTCTGCAGAAATTACAATTATTAAAAGGGATCGCAGTTCATAAGCATATTCAAAGCACATATTTAAGATATTAAAAAAGATACTTAATTTGTGATTATCCCCCAGTTTCATAGACAAGGCTTAAGCCTAGTCCCAGACTAAAATGTAAAAATGTAAATGTAAAACTGCGCTGACTGATCTTAAAATATATCAATCCATTTGTTTTGTTTCAAGATGCACACCAGGACTGTTTCTTTGTCTTTTTCTTTTTTTTATAAGGCACTTTATAAAAGTTACTTAAATGTCATAATTGAAATATGGCCTAATCCTAAACCCTGTCTGTAAAACCAGGCCTAAAAGATTTAACCAAAGTCTTATGGGTTTGAAGCTTGACCAAACGATTACAGAATTTTTTTTTCTGCTGAACTAACCCTTTAAGTTATAAACAGGACATTGCAACAAATATTTATTTTGGAATCAGATAAATAAATAAATAAATATATAAATAAATAAACAAATAAATAAATCATAATTTTCAAGTGGATTTTACATGCAATTTGTAATAAATTGTAAATTGTAAATTGTAAAATAAATAAATAAAAACATTAAAAAATCGAATGGAAAAAAAAAGTTAATTACATGATTATTTGTTAAATTATATGTTAAGATAAAAATGTTACCTGGTTCACAATGTGAGCCAGTACTGCCGTAAAAAAGAAAATAAGTGCATGACGCTTCTGCAGTAACAGTGTGTTAGGAATCTAAAGGTGCATTTCAAGGCCTAACGGAAACTTTCATCAAAATATGCCTTAAACAGGCATGGGTCTGTTATTCATCCCAGCTGTGCATCCCTACACTTCAATATCCTTTGCACTCACCAGCCCCCATTAATCCTAATGTCGAAGTTATTTCACTCCGGCAGTATCTACAACAACATTAATAATCTCTGAGAACGGAAAAGAGAGAGAGAGCGAGAGACATGAGGGAGATGAGAGCGGGAAGGCCAGCCTGTCATATGCAGCACAGTCTTAATCATTGCATCAAAGTGTTATTGTGCAGCACAGAACTGAGGCAGCCCACGGAGAGCTTTCTCTGGATTCTCCATGTCAGATGGACTATTAATATGAAATACAAGCTGGTTGAGGAGACTAATATTCAAACCTGCTGTGATGCTCGGGGGGCAAAGATACTGAAACACGGCTAATGTTCTGCAGACAATCACAGCACTTAGCTTTCTGTGAGAAAACTACCATACCACAATGTTGGACAACCACAGTGCCTGCTGTGACTGCTGTGAAATGCTGCTTTTCATGCATGTGACTTAGTTTTGAACATTTTAAAATTTCATTTATTATATTTAAACATGGGCACAGAAATTAACCAAGGCTGGACTCGTGTATATAGGCTACTTTCCAATGCACAAAATGCTGCTTATACTGTAAAAAGTGTCTTTATATTATTAAATGTTCTTCGCATTAAGACTCAAAATGGTTGTTCTATGCTACGCAAAACCCCTCTTTTGGGGAAGAAATGACTGTGATATTACACAGTAGATATATAATTATATATTAGTCATGTAAGTCATATAATCTAAGGACAATTATTTTAAATGTACTATATACTAAAGCATTTAATTCATTGTTTTAAATCAATAATAACAGTTGCTTCATATTATTTTTTTAATTAGTAACCAAGATTTCAGACTGACAATTTATTTAAACTACCTGTAATTGAACAATTTCACATGAATGGACGTGTGTTTTTATATGATTAGGGAAAAAATGCCCTTATTCAAGAAAAACAAAAACTAATCAAAATCTTTTCCCGGGCCAAATTTCCAGGGTATAATTTATATGGAACAATGAATTAATCCATTTAAATGGAATATTGCAACATATTGCACTTTAGTGGAGGTGCCGCGAGAGGAAATTATCCAGCAATGAGCAGATTAAGGGAATGGCTAAGAGAAAAAAAAATTGATTTGAGTGACATGTAGGTCTTGGCCCGAGTTACTCAAAAGGAAAGGATGATGAGAAGAACATGCCTGCCATTGCCACCCAAGGCTTATTTACATTAAATTTGATTCTATAAATTTTCCAAAAATGCCATTAAATGTGAACACTGATCTATATACACTCACCTAGAGGATTATTAGGAACACCTGTTCAATTTCTCATTAATGCAATTATCTAACCAACCAATCACATGGCAGTTGCTTCAATGCATTTAGGGTTGAGGTCCTGGTCAAAACAATCTCCTGAACTCCAAACTGAATGTCAGAACGGGAAAGAAAGGTGATTTAAGCAATTTTGAGCGTGGCATGGTTGTTGGTGCAAGACGGGCCGGTTTGAGTATTCCACAATCGACTCAGTCACTGGGATTTTCACACACAACCATTTCTAGGTTTTACAAAGAATGGTGTGAAAAGGGAAAAACATCCAGTATGCGGCAGTCCTGTGGGCTGAAATGCCTTGTTGATGCTAGAGGTCAGAGGAGAATGAGAACTGATTCAAGCTGATAGAAGAGCAACTTTGACTGAAATAACCACTCATTACAACCGATGTATCCAGCAAAGCATTTGTGAAGCCACAACATGCACAACCTTGAGGCGGATGGGCTACAACAGCAGAAGACCCCACCGGGTACCACTCATCTCCACTACAAATAGGAAAAAGAGGCTACAATTTGCACGAACTCACCAAAATTGGAAAGTTAAAAAATGTTGCCTGGTCTGATGAGTCTCGAATTCTGTTTAGACATTCAGATGGTAGAGTCAGAATTTGGTGTTAACAGAATGAGAACATGGATCCATCATGCCTTGTTACCACTGTGCAGACTGCTGGTGGTGGTGAAATGGTGTGGGGGATGTTTTCTTGGCACACTTTAGGCCCCTTAGTGCCAATTGGGCAGCGTTTAAATCCACGGCCTACCTGAGCATTGTTTCTGACCATGTCCATCCCTTTATGATCACCATGTACCCATCCTCTGATGGCTTCTTCCAGCAGGATAATGCACCATGTCACAAAGCTCGAATCATTTCAAACTGGTTTCTTGAACATGACAATGAGTTCACTGTACTAAAATGGCTCCCACAGTCACCATATATCAACCCAATAGAGCATCTTTGGGATGTGGTGGAACGGGAGCTTCATGGCCTGGATGTGCATCCCACAAATCTCCATCAACTGCAAGATGCTATCCTATCAATATGGGCCAACATTTCTAAAGAATGCCTTCAGCACCTTGTTGAATCAATGCCACATAGAATAAAGGCAGTTCTGAAGGCGAAAGGGGGTCAAAGACAGTATTAGTACGGTGTTCCTAATAATCCTTTAGTTGAGTGTGTGTGTGTGTGTGTATGTATATATATATATATATATATATATATATATATTGCCAATTTGATAATTGTGATTTGCTGGAGGCGTTGCTCTTGGCTTATTTAATTCATTAGATTAGATTGTTTCATAGGAAATTAAATACACAGGAGCTGTGATAGAGGTGCATGGCGTTGCCTGTTTGTGTATATAGTGACGAGATTTGATGCATTAATGTACTTTTCTTATTTAAATGTATCAAACACAACACAATATACTGCTGTCTGTATTTACTTGAACTTGCATCTGCAAATCGGTGAAGGTGTGTGCATGTGAATGCATTGAAACGCTTTTCATCGAGTCTTTGTAGTATGTAAGCACATATTTCTTTCATGCATATGGTTTAATCTCCCTCAGTGCATGTATATGATTATGATAATGTTTATCCACGTAGATGTATGTGCAGCTATGAGCATGATAAATCTATGCTGTTGTCTTACTCATCCTCTGACCCAATTTAAATCCACGGCTGGAGTCAGGGCAGGTCAGGGGTGAGGTGGGGAGGGGTGATGTGTGAATATTCGTGCACAGACGCAGTGTGTGTGTGTGTGGATGGTGGGTAGTGTATCTGTGGTAGTAAAAAGAAGACTGGAACTCGATATCATGAGCTGAATCACATTCAATCTGTGTACCAAATTGATGGCGATGAAAATTGGAAAAGAGGGACACAAAAAAACACTTGTTTGCAGATTAATGTTCTGAATGGCGGTCTGTGAGTCTGCCCTTTATGGATGGCTTCACATGTGGGCCTCAAGACCAAGTCTGAGGATTACCTACAGCTCACTCCTGTTACACACTGCACACACACACACACACACACACGTACAGATAGCTACCTCCAGTCTACAAACCAAACTTAGACTCAAATTAGATTTTGAACAACCCTAAAGTGATTTAAAGTGACTGTGCTATAAAAGAACAAGTCTGTTATGAAGTTTTACTTAAGAACTTTTGCTTGAACACATCTTGTTTGCCTTCTGATTGCATATAACAGTGACACTTTGACTGGAGCTTTTGATTGCCACATTAAAAACATTCACTTTAGTACAATAAAAAGCATTAATATTTGCCCCAAAACTTGCTGAAAATTTATTCACCCTTAGATGCAGATGAGTTTGTTTCCTCATCAGGATTTGGATAAATGTAGCATTAACATCACATCACTCACTAATGGATCCTCTGCAGTGAATGGGTGCCGTCAAAATAAAAGTCCAAACAGCTGATAAAAACATCACAATAATCCATAAGTAATCAACATGAATTCAGTCCATCAATTAGCATCTTGTGAAGTGAAAAAGCTGTGTTTGTAAGAGAAAAATCCAAAAAGTCCCTCCACTGTCTCACACCAAAATATATTTTTGGTTTGGACAGTTTTCACTTGTAAACAGTGCTTGATCTGTGCATATTTCTCTCCTTCTATAGCCAAGACAATATTGCATTTTTGCTGCAAGCAACAGTTTGAATGTAAACCCATCTTAATGACATTAAACATTCAACATTCACTGCACCAATGATGAGCAAGTAATGGTAATGCTAAATAACAAACTCATCAACAGTACATCTGGGATGGCCTGGGGGCGAGTAAATTTACAGCAAATTTTCATTCTTAGGTGAACTATTACTTCAAAGACTAAAAATAATTGAATGTGTTTATGTGAGAATTTAGGGATTATTATGTTTTGGACTCACAGATGTCCCAAATTGAATGTTGGACCTCCCAGAATACGTACAGATGAAAAATGTGTTGAAAGACAATAGATTTCTCACTTACTCCTATTTTAAAATGCAATGCATTTATCTTGAGGATTCATACGAATGTCTGTTGACTAACAGCAATAAATAATACCATAAATATTCAATATTTTTAATCTAGTTTAATATATCCTCCTGTTTTATGCAAATCATGAGTCATTAGCATAATCACATTTGACTACATCCTTATAAACCAAGTGAAAGATTACAGCGCATTTTAAAATACGTGTATATTAAAGACACATATTCAAATGTTAATGTAAACGTGGTGTGGACTGTGAAGGAATTAGTGAGCAGTGTGTTCGAGTGTTAGTAGACTCAAATGTGTGTGACAAATCGCACAAATTCTAGGTCAGAACATCCGTGAAGAAAGTTGCCTAAATGTGTCATCAGATTGTTTTAAGACCTCACTCTCGTGTGCTCAAACACAATGTAAACTCTGTCTGACTTTTTCTGCATTCTATATCAACTTTTTTCCCCTGCAAAATTCATTACCAGATAAAACGAGTGTACACAGGAAGGGGGAACAAATTACAGAGATGGGGAGAGAGAGTGATAGTGAAAAGAACATTACCTATACCAGCACTTAAGTTGACATGGGGCCTGTTAAAGCTTCAGCCAGATATGAGGCTGGATAAAGACGGCAGAAAAGGCCATTATGTAGCCACAGGAGACTCTATCCCTCTCCCTTATTTCACTTGTCCCTCTCTCGTTCCCTCTTTCTAACCTTGAACTTGTCAGGAGTTCAGTGGCTGAGTGTCTGAGGGGCCCCTTGGATGCAAGTGAGCAAGAGGTCCCCTCGGATTCATCCGACCTCTCTCCAGACCAGCTCCGTTTTCACTCGTTTTGCCCATCTCTCATCCCAACTTTCGTTCTCTCACTCACACATGCACAAAAACAACAAACTGGGCTTTATCTTTGCCCCAAACATAACATTAACTACCGAAGACCTGGTAAGACATTATAAATCCGCCCCCAAAAGCCTGGATGGCTTCCTTCTCAAATAAGATCATTATTGTACTAGTAATCCCATTAAATAGATCATTTTGCAAATATCTAAATCCAATTAATAATGTGTTTTCAAAGGAGGTGAGGAAAAACAGTATGCTATAGAGAGTTGACACGCTGTGACTCACAGGCCTTTGTTGCCCGCCTCAGCGTCAGCACTGAGCGTAAGGCTGAAAAAAAGCTAACTTAAGCCTGGAGCGTCATGTTGGGGAAAACAGGATGATGAAAGCCACACTCATTACAGGAAAATAAGACATTCACTTTCCACAAGCTTTTTAATTAATGCGTCAGACTCCGAAAAGGCCTTTCCCCAGAATCCATGGTGCTTTAGAGAAGCAGAGCTTTTTGATATCCACGAACTCTTGAATTCATGAGTCAAGGAGCTCTCTGGTTAAACGAATTAATGTGTAATTAAATACGCGATCATCTGTTTTGTGCAATTTATATATATATATATATATATATATATATATATATATATATATATATATATATATATATATATATATTCCAGAGACATTTTGTTTGATTCTCTTAAGCACAGTCTAAGTACAAGCCAATTAAATAACTAGTCTGAAAATAATTCTAATAGTCCAGAATAACCGAACCATGAAATACTGTGCACTGCCAGTGCAACAAATCACGGCTGTTGAGAATTGCTCAAACAATGTGCTTTTAAATAATAGCTTTTGCATGAAACTTTATGATTCACCCATATTGTCATTTTTGCAAGTTTTTTTTTATATATATTTTTACAAAAAGTGTTTTACTTTAAAATTTACTAGCTTTTTCAGAAATATATGTGTACAGTCACCACTGTGAGGGGGAAAAATATGTTAGAAGGGAGTGTGAACAGGTTGTGAGAGAGCTTGTTTAGTTAACAGCAGGTGACACCGACAGTCCAGCAACTGACAAGTCCAGCAACTACAAAAAAAAACTGTGATTTTAGTGTAAACAGAGCATGTATGTTTCTTTTAAAAAAATTACATTTTTTTATATCAAATAACTGACATAAATTGTCATAAAAAGGGTAATGTAAACACTGAATGTTGTATTTTTGAGATTTACATTGTGTCAAAGAGGGCTAAATGTACAATATATTACAATATATTACGCATTTACAATATGATTTAATGTGAGTCTGAAATATCCTATGATGTGTTTATAGTACATCTTGTTTAAGAATGGCTTACTTCAGGGTGTGACTTCAACAACAATAATAGAAAAAAACAACCAATTTGTTTTTTTGTTTTTGTTTTTTATGAGAAAAACCTGAAGAACATACGGCAGTTGTGCATGTATACATGAAAATATGCATGCCAATCCAGCGCTAAACCAATTTGGTGAGTCATAAATAAAGAAAAAATAAATCTTTTTGGTCAGTTGTGTTTTGCATTATTCTCTGTACATTCTAATTTCTGCATGAAGAAAGCCCATCATCAAATGTTTGCAATTACCCTGAATGAAATTATAAATCACAGAATAATAATATAAATACAACATAAGAGTTGTTAACCCAAAATTGAATATGACAATATTGTCATCTTTTACTCACCATTCATTCATTCATTTATTGTTGGAAACCAAACAGTGTTGTATGGATAAAACAACAACAAAAGAGACATTTCTCAAAATATATTTTTTTATTTGAAGTCATTTATTAGTTAATTATTTTAGGTGAACTATCCCTTCAATTTTAGTATGTTTCTCATATAAAGTTATTTTAAGGTTTTTCCTTCCACAGTTCTCTGAATTTTTACTTACCGGTTACCGTCATAGAAAGTTATACAGGTTTGAAACCACATGGGGATCAATTCATTTTTTGGGTGAACTTTAACCATATGAACTGTAAATTTCATTTCTCATTAATGAAAGAAAACTAGCAAAAGTCTTTATGTGACCATGTTCAGAACAGTTATGATCACGTTACGATGTCACACTCATTAACACATACAAGCATTCTCATAAAAAGGCTGACAGTGCTACTTAGTGCTTCAGGTGGGGTCATGACCAACACACTGCTGTCAGAACACAAGCCTAACAAGAAACTGGAAAGAAATACACACAACTAAGCAGCTGTTTATGAGGAATATTTGTGACCAGTGAAGATATAGCACCTGCAGTTAAGTGTTATGTATCTCATTTCCCAGCTCTTCCATAGACAAAATACATAAATATGTTATCTTTAGAGAGAAAAAAAGAAAAGCGTCTTGTGCATAAAGAGTGCTGTTTTCATGTGTCTGAGCATGCAGATTGCCCCCTCTTGTTTGTTTTGATCGGTTAATGAGTGTGCCATTTAGATCTTTATCATGAATGAGCATTCAATGCTCACAGCCTTACTGTGCCTGAAGAGGTGTGTGTTACTTTTGGGGAATTTATGCACAGACACTCAAGCTGTTGATTTCATGGTTTTTGCTATCTCTTAGTTAACAAATGTAGTTAACAGAACACTGTTATGGTTGAAAGGAATGAGAGAGAGAGAGGCACTTGAGGGTGGTTATGACATATCTCTGTGCTTGACTGTCCTTATTTACACCTGTATAGGGAAAAATAACAAATGGAGAGCTCAAAAATTTAAAGATTGTGACCAACTCCACTGAATTATACTGTCTGGAGATATGTTTACAGCAAACTGAATATCATAGTTAGGTATATTAACATATATATATATATATATATATATATATATATATATATATATATATATATATATATATATATATATATATATATATATATATAGCAAATAAATGTACATATAACATAGAAATGGAACAAAATAGAACGTTTTAGGATTTTAAAACAAAGATAAGTTGTAAAATTAATATGAAATACATCTTGATAAAGTAGACATTTGTATTTATTTTATTTGACAAATATATATTTTACAAATTGTAACACCATTTTTTATGAATTGTTATTATCATTATTAATGTGTACTGTGAATCACTTTGAATAAAAGCACCTGCTAAATGCTTAAAGATCGACAACGTAATTACATTTAATTCAATGTAAATAAAATGTAGACAAATTAATGTAAAGTAAATAATTATTAGAATTAATTATGTTTTTAATTATTAATTTTTTATGCTGTATGTGTATCCACACACGCACACACACATATACAGTATTAGTGCTGTCAAACAATTAATTGTGATTAATTGCATCCAAAATAAGTCTTTGTTTACATACACATAGATAGATAGATAGATAGATAGATAGATAGATAGATAGATAGATAGATAGATAGATAGATAGATAGATAATCTAAGACAAATAATCAGTACTAATTGTGTTTTAAAAAGATGATGTTGACCATAATTAAAACAGCACAGTGAAATGACTGGAAATGACCAATTACCATCATCCTAAAACAAAATCAGAAAAAGATGACAGTTAATAGAGAAAACGTGCTAAGAAAAAAGTTAGCGAGCAGAGAGAGAGAGGAAGGAGAAAGGAGAAGGAAAGATTCCGAAATGGAAGCTGAATCCAAACAGAGGTCAAACTCTGGAGGTTAATACCTGCTGTTGAACACGGTGCCGAGTCTGCGCTGAGCTCATCTCACTAATGAAACAGAAACACATCCTCTCCTCAGCTCAAACGCCAATCGCTGCCAGCTAAAAAAGCAGCCCATTCATGCCTCCTGGCAGTCTGTGTTTAAGTATGTGTGCGTGTGTATGTGTGTATAAGGGGAATGTTACCTGCCCTAGTGGAGTTTGATTAATGAAGAGAACAATAGTGCTCTTGTGGATGCCTCCATCAGCCCCACTTGGTTCTGGTCCAGTGAGTCAGAGGCTACTCCATACTCCAGCCTTAAACTCATCCACATCTATGCATCTGTCCATCTGTCTTGCTATCTGCTTTCTCCCTCAGTATCTATGCTCATCCCTGTCTCCCTTCTCATTCAATTCAGCCCCTTCCTGCTCTTTCAGGATATACAGTATATCACGTCTGTGTGTGTGCTGATAAGCACTGGAAACTGATGCAGAGTTTCAGTCCTAATGGACATTCTCTGTCAAGGAAAGGAGAATAGCACCACCGAAGGCAGCAGGACATTTTATACATTTATGGGTGTTTCTTACAAGAAAAAAAAAAGTTAACAAAGACTTTTCATGTCGTAACTAGTTTCTTTAATTTACATATGGACATACAGTAACACTCTACAAATTAAATGAATGTTAAAAAAAAGAGGAAAAAATAGACTAATTTCCACTGACAGCAATATTCCAAAATGTATCAAAAGAAAATAATAGTTTTGCACTTTTTGCATATTTTGACAAATTTACAGCTTAACTGGAATAATACAAAATCTGCACAATAAAATTATAATATTTATTTACTTTTTTGCTAATAACATTTTGAAAAATGTTATTGGGGCACAAAAAATATATTTTGTTATACTTTTATATATATTTTTTTAAATAATTTTTCATTTAAGATCCAACCTCTGACACAAAGATAAAAAAATCTATTGATAAAAGTAATTTCAAAAGTAATGATGAAAAAAAGAGTAACAATTTTTGGGACAAAAAAGAGAAAAACATAAACTTGTATCATAAACAAGTCAAGCCTGTGCTCAAAATGCAGAATCAAAATAAAATAAATAAAAAATAAAATTAATGTAAAAATCTATTAAGTTCTAGAAACATGATGCATGTTTCTTTGGCATGTTTCTTTTCCTTCTACGATACAGGTGTATCCTTTAGCTCTTTCAATTCATCATGTGACAGCAAGCAATTTCTCCATTTGGATGAGGATAAGAATCTCCATTCTTATAGTCTGACAGCTTAATTCTTGGCCCGTCAAAACTGAAGCCTCACAATTAATTACTAATATTTTCCCAACTCTCACAGTCAGAGACCCCTTTGAACCCCCCTCCCTGTATCTGTTGCCTAATTGTATCAAAACAGCCCTTCAAATCGAACCACCTGCGAGTAGTTTGCGAAGCCGACTCTTGTGCTCATTTTACTTGCAAATCAAGAACGTTTCAGAGAAAAACACGGATGGGAAAAAAAGAGGGGTGACTGAGGGTCAGTGATATTCCAGCCAGCCAGTGCTTGATGGCTCATCACCCAGCTATGTGACACTTGCAAAACATTGGAGAATTTCCACCCTGTTTGCACTATGGAAACGGAGTGCGAGAGACCCTAATGAGGACATATGGGTGAAAAGCGGCCGGAATGACGCTGTGGGCCTGTTTTGAGAAGTACTGCGCGATTATCTGCCATGTTCTCGTGTTTATAAAATAAACCTTGGCATGTTTGCAAGCACGCCGCTAAGAGGGGATTGTGAGAGCCTGGGGTTGTTGGCCGTGACTGGGAACTGAACGATCATTCTTCATGTCAACACCACAATCATTTAGAAAGTTTGCCACAAAGGCCGAAAAATAAATGAAACATTGTGAGGCCGTGCTGGCTCTCCAGGATAATTACAGCGTCAAAGGAAGAAAGTAAAACATCTGTGCTGACTCATATTCGGCACCAAAAATTCACTCGGCATGATTTGGCATCGCTGTTTATCATTACAACCGGAGTGACCTCGTGACCTCTGGGATTACTAGGAGATGGGTTTTCAGTCTACGGTTTGTTGAAATGGTGTCAAATCAGCAGAGTATTTGACTGTAATATAAACGCACTAGCATACAGAGGGAAGAGAGAGCGAGAGAGAAAATGAGAAAGTCTCTCGATAGCAGAGAAAGAGGCAGACGTGAATGACTCAAGCTAATTCATTTCTTAAACATCACTGTAATCCTCACTGGTAGCAGTTTTATAGTGGGGTAAATGATTGTTTATCTCAGATTAATTTGATTAAAGAGCTTTTAAGTCTCTTCTGTGGAGCGCCGATGGAGCTTTTCTTTGTAAGGGGTGGAAAGCAGCAGTGCATCTTTGCAGCAAGTCATTTTCTATAGATTAGAGGATTGTAATTAATTGGGCAATTGGCTAATTGTCCTGTTTCTTAATAAGGGACCACTGAGAGACGGATGTCTCCTCTCGCACAGTGACCTTTTTCATGCTGGAGACACTGACAGTTTTATTCCGCAAGTATATTCAGTCCGCGCTCAGCTATAGCCTAAAAGAATATCCAAACATTAAACGTCCCAAAGAATGATTCTATTGAGGTTCGAAAAATGGGAAGAATGGGAAAAAATACGACTGGGAAATCATATCACCTGTTGTTAACGGCTAGCAGAGAGGATTAGAGTGAAATTACACTAAGTACCTTGACACCTCTAATGCAGGCAGAGAAATTAGAGTATTCACATGAGACTGACTGTTAAAGCTTTATGAAGATTTCAGACGTAGTGAGATGCAATAAAAGTGAAGTGACATTCACACTAGAGGAAGCCGGTTTGATTTTAGGCACCTGTAAAACTGAGGTGGCAGGTGTTAGAGGGATTGGGTGCCGCCATCATGATCTATCAGAACCAACCTTACATCATTACGCCTGCAGCTTTCCAAAGCACTTTGTTCCATCCCATTGAGAAAGATCATACTGCCCTACTTTGTGATGAAGTGCATGGAACCATCAGCATTAACGATAGACATCTGCTATTCATAAACACCACACATACAATTCATCAGCACTCCTTCAATATTCACCAAGCATCATAGTATTTTTCCAAATGCAGTCTCAGATTGAAACATGTGACTGGTGCCAGGTGATGTAATGTCACCTCAGTCTTCCTCATGGGATAACTTGACACATGCTTGTGTTTCGAAGTATGGGAAAGAATCCAGCACCTTCCATGTTTTTTATGTCCGTCCATTTGGTCTCCATGCTCTCTGTGCTTAACAGGTTATTAATTAAGAAAATAGCAGAGACAAATATAGAATATACAAATGCGCAGTTGTAAAAAGGAAATGAAACAGGGTGTTGATCAGGTGACTTAATCTAGCTGATGAGAGAGGTAGGATATATAAATGTTTAAAATAAATTAATAAATAAAATTCAAAACTTCAGAACCAAAGCCTAGAGCTTAACTGTAGTAAATATTTTAGAGGACTTGGACACACACACACACACACACACACACAATAAATAAAGAAGGGTGAAGTAAAAAGGCCTTGCAATGACAATACATCCAACCCTTCACAATTGAAGATGAACACCGAGCCGAGCCAGATAATGAACAAAACATTGACTTGTTCACGAGTCAAGAACCGGTTGCATCGGTTTTCGGATCACCAGTAGTTCTTTCGGACAGTTCGATTCAATAAACCGGTTGAAGAAAACGGTTCACCGGTTCTTTTGCGCTCTACTTAATGGCGTCATTGGTGATGATTGCCCTTGATTCAAGCCTTCGGTTTACCCGCACTCATAACACTAGCACAGAATCAGTTCAGAATCAATAAGTTCGGTTCAGACGCTCTGTGTGTCAGTCTGCGTCACACTGAATCACACATGCGCAGTATCATCAGCTCATCGATTCTCGAATCGGACACGTTCTGACAGAAACGGTTCTTGACTCGTGAAAGAGTCAATCTTTTGTTCGTTATCTGGCTCGGCTCGGTGTTCATCTTCAGTTCTCTCTTCACAGCAGTTCAGTCAGTGTACTGTTTGAGTAAATGAATTACTCCGGGATATTGGTTTGTTTGAACTCAGAGGAAGTGTCAGCCACATTAAAAAAGTTAACAGCTTATGTCATTTGTGGATTAATGCGTATTGGAGACGCAAACCGTTTAAAACGATTCAGTTGGATTGAACTGGTTAAAAAAGATCCGGTTACATCGAATGATTCGTTCGTGAACCGGATATGACAGACTGCTTTGTTTTGAACTATCTCACAACAGACACGGAAGAGAAGAAAATGCTGAATAAAGTCAAAGTTTTTGCTATTTTTGGACCAAAATGTATTTTCGATGCTTCAAAAAATTCTAAATGACCCTCTGATGTCACATGGACTACTTTGAAGATGTTTTTCTTACCTTTCTGGACATGGACAGTATACCGTACACACAGTTTCAATGGAGGGACTGAGAGCTCTCTGACTAAATCTAAAATATCTTAAACTGTGTTCTGAAGATAAATGGAGGTCTCACTGGTTTGGAACGAGGGTGAGTTATTAATTACATAAATAAATTACATTTTGATTATTGAGTGAACTAACCCTTTAATCTCAATGGACGCACAGCGCACCTGTATTTGACACACTATAAACTGTGTGAAGGTGCACTACTCGCCGTCGCTTTGCTGATAGCGCTGTTTCAAACACATGCAAAGAGAGAGATCGAGAGTCTATATGTAAACTATATTCTTTGTTGTATTTTCCTTTCAAAATAATGGAGTTCATTTATAATTATTCTAACTAACTTTTTAGAACAAGCAGAAGAAATGCCGGTTTCTCCAGTAGTGGGCGGAGCTAATGCACAAATGGCAATCTCATTGGCTGTCGCTCATCTATTACTGTCCCTGTTTTGATTTCAGCAATCATACACACTGTATTCAGGGCGTGATGTGTAATGTACGAGTCGAAAACGCTAGGCACGTTATACTTTCACTGAAGCTAGCGAACAATCTCAATGTCAGCACAGAGAGTGAGGAATTAACTTATCTCTGCTTCATTACAGTTTGCACATATTTTTTCATCGCGAACGTTGATCTTCCTTCAAAACAGCCGGTAAAAGAGTAACACACTGACATGCGTCATCACTACGACATGGCATTAGATCTGGCTTTTGTTCACACAGCACTCGTTCTGGGACTTAACCCGGCAATGTTACTAGGCACCTGACCCGGGATCAGTCCCGGAATCAATACCGGGACGTGTTTGCTTTCACACAGAAGGCGACCCGGCAATGTCCCGGCAATTTGTCAGGTCCAACGTGCAGTGTGAAAGGGGCTCTACTGAAATGAACCGCACTGTGAAACAGCCAATCAGAGCAGAGCTCAACATTATTATTCGTGACCCTTCCAAATAGGGTAAAATTAGTTTATTTCATTCTAGGGACACATGGAGATTTTTTTTGCCCTTAGCTAAGCCACATACCTTCTATGTAGAAATTAGAGAACAATTTAAAATATTGTATCAATGCATTCTGTGGCACCTTTACGAAAAACTTTTATTAGTCGCAAAACAATTACCTATTTGGCGTAGTTAACAATTTTCAATATAATCAAGAATAAATGTTTCTCATGCAAAAAAATTGGCAAATTGATTTCGGAAGGATCATGTGACACTGAAGACTTGAATCCTGACTGCTGAAAATTCAGCTCTGCAATCACAGGAATAGGCTAAATGTCATTTTCAAACATATTCAAATATAGAAATCAGCTATTTTAAATTGTAATAATATTTCACAATCTTACCATTTCTCCTTCTAGCCTCGGTGAGCATAAGAGACCTCTTTCAAAAACATTAAAAATCTTACCAACCCCAAACTTTTAAACGGCAATGCATATATATTTCACAACACATTGTGTTTGGAGTAATTTAGCAAAACCTTACAGGAAAGCCTGAAATGTATTAGAGAGGGCTGTAAATGTAATCTCACACAAGGAAAATGATGTTAATATTCTCTTCACTGAACATCTTTCTGTCGAAATTTCATTAACCACATTAAGCACAGAAGAGCTTTTCCTAATGTGCATCTAAATCCATCCACTACAATTCTTCACCGTATGTTCAATAATCAGAAACCGCACAGAGGAGGAAGATGCGATTTAAATACCACATTCCCACACTAAAGAGTCAGCAAGGTGCCGGAAGAATAAACATTTATGACGGTGAAGAAAACAGAGAGAAAGTGACAGAGAGAGAAGCAGAAAAAGGCATGCTGCAACTTGCCCCACATTTACAAAGTGGATTATCATGGTTTAGGATGGTGATTCGAGTCTCTGAGAGTTGACACATCACAGATGTTGCTTTTGAAGAGACCTGTAAAGGCATGGTGGGGAGCCACTCAGCCTCCCAGCTTCCATCGCCTCCCTCCGCCCAGATTGCTGTGATTTTGGGCCGTGTTTAGGTGTAAACACCATTACATTTTGTCAGTTTGTCATACTGTTTGTCTGGCCTGCAAAATGACAAGCTCTTACACAGGAACCAGTAAAAAATGGTGAAAACATTCAGCCTCTGAAATCCGGCCACCCCTCTGACACATTAGAATTTATGAGCTGGTAATTCCCGCCGGAGTAATTTGGCTGGTACAGGGTCCAGCGGTGCACCGACTGGGCTTTTATGTTAGAGGAAAGGCAGGCAGACAACTGACTGATTGACTGTATTACTCCATGTTTAGCAGCATATTTGAGAGTAAAAGTGCTCAGGAGATCAAGAGAGAAACCTGCTCCCCTGCGGCCCTGAGGGAGAGTCGTATCAGCTTAAACCAGAAAATCTGGTACCGCCAGATGGGTAGACTATGAAGAATGTAAAGACTGACTAATGAGGCATTTACAGATCAACATATACACACTGACTCATGCAAGTCGTCTTTACCAAACATTCGAAAGTTCAATTTGTCCAGCATTTCAACAGATCTGAACAAGTGCATTTGTTGGTTATTATATAACAAGAGCTATGAACCAGTCAATTCTCATGAAAACAGAGATTTTTTAAAGGTTGGAAAAAGTTCTGATAAAACACTATGAGTAATGCAGCCTTGCAAGAATACTACATTTTAACAGGGTACAAGCAAACAGTTAAAAAAAAAAGAAATAATCCCATAGTTAGTATGGTGCCACATATTGTTGTTTATATGGTTTAAAGCAGGTGTTCCTAAAATTTTTTGTCAGCTAAACCTATTTGGTTTGATATTTACTTGATGTACCCCGTGAGATTTTAAAGTTATTATTTAAACAATACTTACGCATTTTCACGGTCCTCTAATGATGGTAAATGATCAACATACAGATATATATATATATTTACATTTATAAAAAATATTTATTTTTATTTTACACTTTTATATTTAGTTATTAGTTTTTCATCAACTCACAAACAACCTGCAATTCCCTCAAGAACCACCAGGGGTGTGTAAAATCAAAATGTCTTTGTCAAATCTTTGCAAAGAGACTTGTGACAACTTTTTGCTTGGAATTCTTATTGCTCAATGATTTTTCTATTATTATAGATAATAATTGTAAAATATAGTTTTAATATTTGTTTGTTCTTTTAATATATTTCAAGGGTAAAGCAATATGGCAGTACTAAATCCATAGAGATGCACATAAGCCTATACACAAAGCAGCATACATTATATTTTAGCCTTTTTTGCAGCATATACAAATGTGCTCTTTAAAATGAACGTTCTATGCACTTCTATGCATCCAACTTGTAAAGATGTTCCTATCTTTCTATCTTGTCTCTTTCTAGTTTGTAAACATTATCATTTAGCTTTGAATTTCTCTTGGCTTTCTCTAAGCTTGGGCTCAGCTCCTTTCACATCCTTTTCTTTTAATTGCCCTGTTCATGTGTCTGATTTCCTCTCGTCTTGCATCTCAGGGTGTCATCTGGCCTCTGTTCACCTGATCCAGGACGCGTGGCACCAATCAAGCACACAATGGTGCACACAATAGGGACTGATGGGGGCCCATCCTCGCGCTGAGAGGCTCATTTGACACCTAGCTGTGTGCAGGTTTCCCCTACAAACCAAGTGCTTTTCCAGATTAACTTTCTGTTCTCTGCTAAAGCTACAGAGCAGAGTGAAAGACCCAGTGGAAGTTAACCTTGACATCTGGCTTATGTTAGGTCAGGTTCAGCCAGAGCTGGGGCAGTAAGGAGGGGCCGACAGCCACCAATGACTGTCATAACCAAAATAGCTCATCCATTGAATTTCACTTGTCGAACATCTTGTTACAGAAATTGCTTGGGGTGTTTTTCTCTGAATGGACGCGTGCCAGGTGTCACTGATCTCTGCGCCATGACGCCCATCCATTTTTAACAGGAGCACAGACAAACTGTGGGTGGCCTCGACCTGCACGTGTGTCCCTGTAAACACACGCACCCACCGGTGGGCTCGAACCCCGGCTGCCCGTACTGTAATTTACGATCAAACACAGGCACTATCATGTATCGTATAAAGTCCAGCAGAAGGGACGTGATGCGTGCCACATCCACTGGACACTAGACAAAACGAAACAGAATCTCGTAATGAATGTGTTAAAGTTATTGTTCCAATTAGAGCAGATGAAAATGAGATGTAAACCTACGCCAGAACATTTACAGCGTCAGTCATTTCTAATTCATGAAAAGATAGCATAAAATGTGCCCCTCATTTATTTTTTAGGATTCTGTCGCATATTGTGGCCCAATATCAAAATACAATATGCACTTGACTTGACCCAAAGATCACATTTCTGACCCAAAGGGAAAACATTATGCCGTAATGAATGTAACTACTGGCTTTTAGATGTCCTTCAAAAAGGGTAATTAATGTATTACCAGTCTAAAATGATCCACAGTGCACCTTAGTAAACATTACACCTCCCATCCTCTCTGTCTAATGCTGCATAATTATTAACAGCAGTGGAACATGGTGGAATATTAACAGAGACCCTAGAAAGTATTTGGACACTTAATTTACACTTAAAAATATTTAGATATAATAAAAATTGTATGGATGTATGCATACAATACAGTATAATATACAAATAAATAATATTAAACAATAGAAATGTATATTTATGTCTATTTATTATTAAGATAAAAATATATTTTTAGTTGCAAAGAAAATGTGAATATTTTTATTTACTATGTTAATATGCTAAATGCAAAAGGCATAACAAAATTTGTCTAGCATCACTTGTTTCATAATAAAATTTAAAGTTTATAAACCGTATTAATATCTGTCAGTGAGTATTTATGGACATTCAGGCTCTGCTTTAAAACACTAAACTGAAATGAAACCAAGTTTGCCCAAAGGAAAGGACAAAATGAGGAAATCATTAAGCAATAATGGAAATACAGAATGGAGATTCTTCCATATCTTGCTTTATATTTCACTCATAAAGCAAGACTCCACAAATGACTGACTATCCATTACTACAGTAATAGAAAATTTCACACATTTAAAGATGGCATATATTATATTTTAGCTGTACAAGACTTTTTAACCTGTTTAAACAGTCTGCAAAGATCATCACATTTAAAGAAAGAAAATCAACTTAAATGAAAGAATAAATGTATTTGTAATGACTTGTATTTTATTTTAGCCTTATGAACTATACTTACTGAACTATAATGGTTTCCCATACACCTTTAATAATAAAACGCAGCTACTAAACCAAAAAACTCTGAATACCTTTAAGCACCCTCTAGTATAAAGACAGCACTCATCTTGCACGGCACATTGTCTCAAGCTTCCTTAGACAGACTGTGTCTTATTGAAGGAACTACTGAAAATCCTTGCTTTGAGAAGAGTCCTGTTTCAATAGGGAATTCTATTCATCTACATATCATTGCATCTGATAAGCTCCATTTTCATCCAAATGTTGCAGTGAGAAAGTATCTGTGTGGATTGTGAAGGGGCCGGTCTTGAATGAAGAGCAATGATTCTGCTCCTCAGAAGGAGGAGATGGTAAACAGCTTGAGTGGCACTTGTACATGCAGCGGTTTGCACACACACACACACTCCTGGTACTCATAAACAAATGAGGTGAGAAGTTTAACAAGCTACCTTGTCATTTTATTTGTTTGGGTGGGCGTGAGAATTTCTTTCCCATTAATTTCCCTGAAAGAAACAACATCCGTGTGTAGTGTAATGCAAATACAAAGCTAAAATCCCAAAGCTTGGGGAGATAGTTGCTGGGTCTAATGAATTTTGATTTAATGAACGTATTGATGTGGGCATTAGCAAGTCGCAATTGAAAAAAAACAAAGAGCAAACTGATGTTGATGCTTTTCAGATGAAGAGCACTTGTCAAATAACATTCGAGTTCTCCCAGCTTGGAACACGAAAATATGCATTTGCTCTAAAAGCCCTTTGTCTTGCTTTTACATGTACAGTAAATGAAAGCAATACAAGACACAAGTAATGAAGAACAGGAGATTTATTGAAATGGGCTGTACCGTCATTCTCACCCTTTTATATGGTAGCACATAGACTAATACACTCAGATCTCTCTTCTACACTCATTCATGCCGCATGCCAAGAATGCAAAGACAAACGTATTACTCAAGGATGAATCATCGATAATTCCATCTACACAAAATATTTAACCACCCTATGGGAAAGTGTCACGTTGGGAAAAGTCCTCATCATGTTTTTTTTTTTTTAATACCGTGATTGAATTCTTAGGGTAAAATTCTACATTCTAAGTAGTGTTATTTATACACTATTGGAAATTCAAGTTTTTGGAGGAAATAGGGGAGTATTTTAATGGAAGGAGTGTCTGAGTATAAAACGGTTTACATAAAAGGAAACCCATATGATACAGAATACTGAAAAAAAATTGTACAAACGTATTCATGACATGATTTTGCAGCACCAGAGATTAATGTATAGAAGACACCAAATGAAAAAAAAAATTATATATATATATAATATAATTATTATTTTCAAATTTAACATGGTGTTGATCCTGTGGCTTCCATATGTTTTCTTTTACTTTGCCCTGCTACTATTGGAGGAAAAACACTTATTTTTATAATTCTGATTTTTCCAAGTCATAAATGAAGCTATGTGAATTAATCTAAACCATCTGCTGGTGAAACAGCAGGAAAATAGCAGCATACAAACAAATATGATCACTGTAACATATTTAGAATTAAATAGCGATAAAAATCTCTATAAACAACAATAAATTGTAAAAAAAAAACAAGCTGTTACTTGCAACAGCCAAGCAAGTAGCAAAAGGAAAGAAAATGCAACCACAATAGGTAGTCTAAACACAGGGACCATTAATAAACCAATGGATATAAAGAACCATCACATTCAAAATGGTGATATGTCTTCTTAATAATCAACTTAAAACCATGACAATCATTATACTGTTAATATTAGTGAAAGCAAACAATGTATCAGCATCATTTTAGCTGTAAAAAGTGATAAAAGAAGTGCTAGGTAATATGTACACAGGATAATCAACACTGTGTTTGTGATTACAAAATACATTCAGCGTGCCACACAGAATTGCTCTTGAGAGAGATGCATAGTTTAATAAGACAAAACAGAGAGGAGAAGCAAAGTGCTCAGCTGAATCTGATCAATGCAAGTCAACACTTCTTATCCATCCCACAATAAGATCGACAGCAAATCTTAAGCAATTCTGAACCTTATTTGATCGAAAGCTCTTGAAGAAAAAAAAATAAAGACACAAAGTCCTGATATGAAAAACAGGGACTATAGCTAACTTTACTCTTCATTGTATCATTTTTCTCAGATGAATTCATTCAATGAAATATTTTTGGCCAGTGACAAATATAATGCAGAAAAAAAAGAGTTTTTAATCAAATAAATAACATGCTCCTGGTTTAAATAACATGAGCTTGGCATACAACATTTGTAAATGATTTGTAAATATAAGCGTTAACATGTTTATCCATATTACAAAGGATAAACAATTTTGCACGTAAACAGATCTGGAAAAACTAGCTTCTGTCTTCAAACACAAAATGTAATGGTCTCATTTTTAGAAAACTGACATTAAACTAGAGCGTTTATCTAATGTCAGCACTGCGTAACACTGCATGTGGCACTGAATGATTTTAAAGTGAATAGCCAATTACACATATGTAAACCTCTCCGAATACATGCAATGCAAGTAAATAAAACTTTAAATGAGCAAAACAATAATAATTGACTGCTAGAATACATCACTTGCTCATCGTGACTGAATATTATAAAAGACGAGACTTCCCTTCCAGCACAGTGTTTTACTATGTTGTTTAGAACAACTTCTTCTGGGAAGCTTGCCGCAGAGCTATATACACAGAGAACATATATACTGTTGTGACAAAAATATCACAAAGGGGTTTTATGGCCTAAAGAATTGTTTTGTTCTTCACATAAAGGGCTAACATGTTAAAAAGTGTTATTTTAAACACTACAGTCATTCTAGTTGTCTTAAATGTAAATTTTTAAGTATGCGGGGCACACATGTACCACTGCCGCACAGGATTTCACTACACAGATGCTCCAGTGTAACAGCCCAAGGTGCAAAATATATGCCGAGTGACCAAGGATGATAGCCAATATCATTTTTTCACCAGATATGTACTAGATATGACACAAGATTAGAAAAAAAAATCACAGTGATCACTATAAGAATTGGCCTACAAGAAAGGTATCGGGAAAGCAGTACAATGTCAAAGAGTACTGCCGTGAATCTATAAAGCAATCTGTAAACAATTGTTCTTCAGCTAGTTTTTGTCTACATCGCTCATTACGAATCACGCTATACATTGTAATGAATCAAACCGACTGAAATGTTTCCATAATGAGGCATCCAGATGTGCCAAATGGATCAGTTATTTGCTGTGGTTTTAAAAACGCATGGGCTAGACTTGCTCTGGTAAAACTAGAAATTAAAAAAGGGGCTATATAATACTTATGTGCTGGCTTATGTCTAATCAACACTTTGGTGTAGTCAACTGTAGGCAGCCCACACATTTTGACAGTCCTGCGGTACACTAAAGATATTCAGCATCAGTACAGTCCAGTTCAACTGAAGGACATTCAGAATGAAGTCTTCGGAGTCCGGATGCTCATTTCTACACTTCTGTTTGTTTTTTAGACTTAAAAAGTGAACAGTGTTATTCACATACACATTTGCCCATTGCAATCAAGCTCAAAATAAATATCAGTAGTGTAATTCTGAGTGTATTATTTTATAGACGTATGCTTTTGAAAAAGTTTTGGTACCAATGTCTTGTAAAGTATCAATATGGCACCAAACACATGCCAGTCTGATCACTCAAAAGTGATAGGAGAGTTACCCTGTCAAACACTACACATGCAGTAAACAACCACCTCTTTGTCCCATGGTGCCATCCAAGTGTTTCCTCACTTCAGCACATATTTGTGGACAAACGTATGTCAATTGATCTGGTACAGTTTTTGAAGTGTGAATTCAGTCACAGCAAATTAAAGGCCTCATATGCACAGTCCACCTTAGAGATCATCACAAAACACAGTGAGAGTATTACGTGCTCAATTCTGTTATACTGACTGAATCCAAAATAGAAATAAACTCAAACACAGTTATTGTCGGTATTAACATAACATTGGTCTCCTCGCGCACGAACAATGCTCTAAACTATGAATGGCTGCTTGTGAAGATTTTCAAAAACATTTTACTCAAAGTATAATTCAACAGCTCAAAAGATTCTTAAAAAAAATAAAATCGAAACAAAAGTAATGAAAAATCTAAAAGGGGGTTTGGCATCGCCACATTTAGTGCCCATATTTCTTCACAATATTTCCGGTTGTTTTTGCAAACCTAGAGTAACTTCATGGCAAGAAAACGGTCCGTGTGTGAACAAATACACTTGGCCTGTCAGTGTATTAACATTCCAGTGTCATTTTACAAGCAATTCATATTTAGCCAGAAAACTGTTATAATACGCTTTGGAGATCCTTTACTTTTTTGAGATCTTCCCAGCTTTTCTCTTGGCCTCATAGGGTGTTCTCAGGATGCTGGGTGTCTCTTCCATTACCCTGACCAGCAGGTTATCAATGTAGTCCTCCAGCTCCCGAATATGAGCATCTTTCTTTCTCACCACCTCTTTCTGCTTGATGAGCTCTTGCACAACTTCTTCAAAGGAGAGATTGCTGTAGGCCGCCATATTCACCTGCAGATGTTCAGGCTCCTAGATGTGAGGAATAATACATGACATATGATTCTTAAATGTTGTCAAATCTATACTTTTGTGTTGCTCATACCATGCTGGGAATTCAAATGGTTCTCTGAAGTAAATCAAATGTGTACTTCTTTTGACCTATAACTTGATACAGTAAAATTTCCACTGTGAAAAATGCTAATATGTCAATTTAAACATTGCACAATGTATACATGGATAAGAAGTAATGCTACATACAGTAGGAGGCAGACTAATAATTCTGGGACTCCCAAGTAAACTAAAGAAAAAAACATTTATTGGGCAAAATAATTAAGGAAACAAGATTGAAATAAACATGTTATTTAATGCTGCCTTTAGAGCTTACTTGATAAACAAGCTTTTATTAAAAGTGTTGCTCTAAACGCTCAAGCCTCAGTTTTAGATGATGTGTCGACATGAGAAGTGTCTGCATCTGATTTCACAATGATATTGAGTAAACGGCAATTTAGAAACATTTGGTCATCTGCTATCAAGTGTCTGACAAATTCACACTTTCTGGTGTCAAGGTGAAAACAAGCACTAAATGCGGTCAGTTGATGTAATCTCTTGGAGAGCTGTCAAAATATGAGTGGATGACTGAGTCATGTCTAATTACTGATGCTTTAATTACAATAAAACTGCCACCCAAAATCAACAAGACACAGACCCGAAGTTCATCTAATTACTAAACAATCCAAATAGCTCCAGAAAAAAAGTACTTACACCAAATCTACACTGATAATGTTCTGTGCTTAAAGAATTACATTTAAGACCTCAATATTTTACTTTATTATAGTACATATATTAAATAAGGTTTTGACAGGGACTAAAACCTTTAAACAACGTCAGTATGATTACTTCAACTGTGAATAGTCATTAGGGCAACCAATATGAAAAAAAAACATTATCTTATATGATACTAAATAGAAGATTAATAAAAATCTGCATTGATACATTGGACTTTTTAAGAAAATAATACATGGAAGGAGCAAGCCTCAACACATTTAACCTGAAGCTTCAGAGTCTGAACTGCTTGTGGGTTTGAACTTGATCCACCATATCAGACAGCTGTTTACACGTGTGACACTTTGATTATGATTATCCTTTTTAGATTACGGCAACTGAGGAAACAGCAGAGCAAATTTGACTCCATAAAACTGCCATTCTAGAAACTAAAACAAAAATACAATGGCCCTAAAAAGTAGTTAGACGTGCAAATCATGTGAATGTCATTGCAAATATAAAATCAAGATGAATGAATCTTCAATGAATTCAAGATTTCATGATCTATTGTTAAAAGTTTAAGTAAAAGAGTGTTTGGATGCTTTATTATTTCTGGTAGTTGTTTTTTTTTTCTAGTCAACATGATGAATTACACCTACACTGAACCTGAAGGGAACTAGCTTCATACATATTATACACACACACAAAAAACACAATTTCAAAAATCCTTCCAAATTTGTTTGCTGGTGCCTCTTGCATGCAATAAACATTCAAACATTTTTAGGTGTGCATGCTGAGTTGATCGTTTGGTAATGCTGGTAAACCGACAACACAGGTTAAAACAACACTCTCTGGAAATATAGAACAGCTACCACTGAATCAAAGTAAGATTTAGAGAAAGAGGTGCTGCATGAGTAGCAAACCCACCAGGGCACAAGCTAGCGGGGGCAGGAAAAGAGCCCAGGAAATGACCATGAACTGGCAAGCAGCTGATGAGCAGATTTAGGCAATCAGGAGTGTGGGAGAGATAAGACTTCCACTTGGCATTCTTCAGTTGTCTCATTATGGGCTCTAATGAGGGCCTTTGCGTTGAAAATCTAAAACTCCAAGTCCTTTGAAACGCCTCGGCCAGCTCTCCCCCAACCCCCCCATCCTTTAATTAAGGCCTTAGAGTGCCAGACACACTATTTCACGGATGCAGTGTTAACATAACCTCAAAAATGGGTGAGGAAAGCCATTTTCAGCAATGCATCTCCAGTTTCAACATCTCTTCAGTGGCTAGTCTCACACAGCAGGCAAGCAAACGTTGTGTCTCTCCGCGCTGGACATGATGATGATCAGAATCAGTATAATTATGACAAAGTGAGCGAGGGCCCCTTTCCATGTTTAATGCTGACCGTGGTTTGACCTATAGTGTAAAATTAGACCAGTGATAAATTGCGTATTATTAATGATTACATTTCCAATTATTGAGTGAGAGAACATACTGTCCAAGATGGCTCGCTAACGAAATGGAAGCGCACTAATAACATCACACTACTTCAAATTACATGCAGATCAAAGACGATGACCACCCATTTCAGCTGTTAATTAGATAAACGGCCCTCCAACCAGACCGCCACAAGTGATACTCAGTCAGAGATCAGCATCGACGGCCTCCGTGTTTAATAGGGCTGCAATAAATGACCAATTAAAACTTTGGGCAAGTTTTGAAAACTTATGAGAAATGTGGTCAAACTGTGTTTGGACATACTGGACAGTGACAATGTGGAAATACACCTTTTTTTTTTTTTTTGCAATGTACAGTAATGGAAAATAATATTGTGGTCAAACCTAATTTATCTTTATTACAATAGTGTAAAATATTACCAAAAAAACACACTATACACTATTTCTTCAGAATGAACTTACATGCTCTCTTGCACTTTTCATGCCGTGCTTCTTTTCAGGAGAGGTTTGGAATCTCTGAGTAAGGTCCTCAGTACTGGTGGGGTTTCTCATGTTGTCACTGCAAGACAGGAAAAAGACCAAACTGTTACTTCAATAAAAACATAAAATGCATGCTCATCTTACAGGAAACCTTTGTTTAAATCAATTTAACATTGGATAAATATTGGTTGACAACAACAACAACAACAACAACAACAAACATTATGATGAAACACACCGCTTCCTTTAATGCAACTGCTACTTGCCTGCAGAAGTTCAGTGTAACTACTGAGTTGACTTTTAGTTATCTGACTGAGGGTCAGGAAATGGTTCAACACCCCCTAACATGCAAACAGCAAGCCTACTTTTCATTTCTCAACAATTGGTCGCTGACCACAACAAAGACATTACAGCCAGTTACGGCACTCAGTAAGTGGGCGGGTTGACCGAAAGCTTTTATCACATTATGAGCAATTTTATACCACAGTGACGCCATACATATATATTTAAGCGGTTAGAAAATTTAGGGTGGAATTTTTTTTTTTTGAAAGAAGTCTATTCTGTTCACCAATTGCAGATACAGATACTGCATTATTATTATACATTTTTTTTATATAATATCAAATTATTATTTTAAAGTCATTTTAATAATAATAATAATAAAAAGTTATCTACATAGACGATGCTTGTCTGCAACACTTTTTTTTTTTTTTTTATCATAACAGGAAATTTGGAAATTCAACCGGTTGACATTTCTTTCACCCAAACCACAGCCATTAAATACCACTACAACTTGTTAAAAAAACCAAAATGACTTTATCCTCATATGGGCGGACTGTTATGCATGGTGTAAATGGATGGGATCCATCAAGGATGCTGGTTATGTTTATATTGGTGGAAAGATCACACAGATCTTTATGTACTAGAAAACATTAAGCAGCTTTGTTAAATGTCTATTTAGCTAACCTATGACCCCTGGAAGACCTGTGATCTAAGATGAGAGAGTAACTGGAGAGGATGAACGGCCTGGTAGGCTACGGGCAGATAAACTGTTAATTGAATGGTCTATCTCTCGTTCAGATCTCATTACTGTGGCTTGGTCAGGACCCTGTAGTCTGAATTGGGCCTAATGACATTGATAAGGTCTTCCTAATGACATACGTTCTCTGATAAACATTAAGTGCTTGACTGTCCTCATCTAACTCGACTGAGAAAAGAGCAGAGGTTGGAAATGACAGGCAAAAGTAATGGAAGACACGATCCTCAGCAATTATTGCTGAATGAATAATACTAGTAAGAATACAATTAAATTAAATATATGAAATATATACCAACAAAATGGCTAAAAAACTAGTCATACCTGGATCTGTAGTGTGAGAGGAAAGGGTTGGTTTCACTTGAGGTTTCACTGGTAAAGGGGTTTGGAGATCGCAGGTCTCCAGAGCTTCCTGTTCGCGTTCCAGCAGCCGTTTTCTTACCTTCCTTCTTCCCAGTCACTCTGCCCAGAAGACCGACCTTCTCCTTCTTCTCTCTCTTCTCAGCCCCCAACAGCGTCCCCTGATTTTCCTCGAAGGGATTGTGGTTGCGTGGGAGAGTGGCGAATTTCTGGGGCATGTTGTCTCCGATGTCGGAAAAGGGGTCACATGGAACGTCGCTGGTTGGGCAACCATATCCATCGCTCTGTGAGTGTCTGTGAGATGCAGCAACCCCTGTGGATGAGAAAAGACGTGGATGAAGAAAGGGATGAGGTATTTTTGTAGGTAGAAACCCAGAGATGCATTAGCATTTTAGCACGTTTCATCATCCTGAAGGCAATGGGTTTTTGGTTGCTTGAAATAATGTCTGTGGATAACACAAGTTCAAGATATTTCCACATTTTATTCTACAAAATAAAATACATCAGTAATGACCCCTAAGTTTATAACTCACTTAGTGATTAAATGGGACTACAGTGGTTGTTTATCCTCACCTTTCTCCTCAATAGAGTTCATGGAGTCGAGTTTGGGCCTGAAGTGAGTTCCTATCAGATCAGACATGGAGTGAGCAGTAGAAAGTTTCTGCGCCCCAGTGAGCAGCGAGCGTTTTGGCTTGGGTGAGGGTGCAGCCTGTGGGTGAGGGTGCGGGTCTGGCAGAGAATCAGTCTCGCTCAGTCCTGAGCGTGGAAGGATGGCGGAAGACGTGTCTGAAAAGGCGCCGTCATGCTTGCGACCCTTCATCTTTTCCTTGAGCTTGGAAAACGGCGATCTGGGTTTGTCTCGCATAGACAAATCGAACATGCTGGCGGTCATGTTGTTCCGCATGAACTGGATGCTAACTTGAATCTTGCCTCGGTCTTTCCTCTTCTTACCTGGCCGTGAGTCTAGCGTGTACCAGCTGACAAGAGAGAGACAGGAAGTATAACTTTGTCACTTTGATGGACTGGGATACAACTTATTTTTCAATCAGCTTTATTTATTGAGTCTTCACATCTTTTGTTGTTCACAGAGTTTATTTTCTGTAAAAATCCAAAAGTCAGTGGAAAAATCTGTTGTTGTTGGGGGTTATCGGGGTGATGCTAACTTTACTGGAAATTTCCAGTTTCCAATTTCCAAAACAACACAATCTCTGCACAAAGGTCAATTAATAATCAAGTCAAATTCACTAGATTATCTATTTAGATAGAGTAAAAAAATTATAATAATGAGTAAAAAAGAAAAAAAAAAGTTTGAAAAGTTTGTAAATTCAAACTAGGCATATTTAAATTCTGAACACAGCTGCTACAGAGCTACACGTCTTTTGCGGTTGTGTCTCAAGCGTGGTTGGGCTCTTAGGTGTTATTAAAAACAGCTAAGCTGCTGGTAGATGCACCAGTGATTTGCAGATGTTCCAGTGTACTTTCACAGCTTGATAAAAACAAACAGGAGAAAACCGCACACTCTTTCACTTCTCCTTTTCTGTGAAACCCCCCTGGTGGGAAGACTCTTTTTCAGGCTTTGCTCTGAATGTATAATTCATACAAAAACGACATGGGGGCAATGTGTTTGTCTGGCCAGAAACCCAATTTCACTTCACACAAATCCACAGCATAGTCCATTTAGTCCATTTGAAAGCCTTCCCCCTTCCTGAGAACGCATATTATAGTAGGGATAAACATAATTCCCTGGTAACTGCAAAGGTTTGGGCCACATAAAGAATGTGAAGTAATACGCCCCCATCTAGGCCATTCCCCGGCATATGTTTATTTAACCTCTCACTCTTTTTTTTCTGCTGGAAGTAATGTGATTGATGCTGTAACTGTGTGAAAAGGAGGTGGCATTTGCACAAATCTGGCCTTTGTTCATTGATGCTCACACCGGTATTTGGAGATTATGAAATGGACAATATTTCAGCAGAGGCACATGAATCTCAAGAGTGGCTGAATACTGATTCTCCTACAATTCAAGACACTTGGAGCAGGATCATTCTTTAGAAACGATGGTCATGAACACTTCAGGCATAGGTAAAATACTAGACACAGACTTTTATTCAAGACAGGTCCAATGTGTTCAGTAAGCGGGCGAAGATATTGTTAATTACAGATGTATTTTTTCATTGACATTAGCCAATATTGCATATTTATCGCAAATGTTCAAAACTTTTAAAATAAGAAAAATTTAAACTATAATGAACAATAACAGTTACTGCACTGAATAACTGTATAATTTATGTAATTTTCTTATGTAAATGTATTGTTATGGTTATAATTATTATTATAATCATACTTTTTAAAATGTCATTGTTATTACATACATATTATTTTACTACTACTATCTACTACTATTTTAAATTATTATATATGTTCAGGTGAAAAAGTTGTAAGCATTCTGTACTTTGTGCTGCCCCTTTGAATAGTAAAACTTTATTTTTATAGTAATAATAAGAAGATAATATAATAAAAGTTAAAATATTTAGCAAATCTCAAAATGTACTTGTAGTTGTTTAAACTGACTGATTTTAGTATTTGCCATTTATAAAGACTGTATATGCAGAATGTGGTTCATTATTTCTGTAAAACATTACTCATTCCCTTTCTTGACCTCAGTACTAATTAAAAAGACACTCTGTACACTCACAAAGCATCCCTCTAGAATGCAGTTCAACACTTCCAACCTTCATGCAAACACTACAGTAAACACTCCTTCAGTATCGGAACACACTTCCCTCTGGGGGCGTCACAGGCTGCCATCTTGCTGAGTGCTCTTCTTCCACCATGGCACAGCTAGTGAATGGTGATTATGTTTCTTTCCAAGACCATCCACACACTGGGGAGCTTGTAGATCCGAGGGAAGAGGGTTTACCTGGTCTCAGGCCCAGTGAGGGAGCTCTGATCTGGGCATGTGGAAAGCCAGCCAGCCCCTGTTCTTCACATGGGAGTCAAGGCCAAGATAAATCTTCCTCTGCCTGGAACCACAATACTCCCACTCTGTGAGGGCCGCTGGGAACCATCGTACAATCAACAAACACAGGTGTGCGATAATTAGGGCCTGTCGACTCCAATGTCGAAACGGACTCTTGTACCCTTGCGTCAGTTAGAGGAAACCCTTGCATGAACAGAGTCAGTGGGGACTACTAACCCTGAGAGTCTTTCCAGGGGATGCGAGGTCGGTAGAGTGATTTGTGTCACGAGTGTCAACAGTGATGTTAGCAATCAGTTACAGTACATAACTTCCTCCCAAGGGAATTTTTTATTGCTGAATAAACAATGCATGCACTGATTGTGACATATTGCCAATGATTAGAAGCTTGGAGGAAAATAAAGAAACATCTATAAAAAATTGTCTAAATACCAATAGGCTGATAATTATGCACAATTAAATGGACTATACATCCAATATCAGTCTATAACTAATGTTGTACCAACTGTGCATTACAGAAGAGCATCATCAGTGTAAAACTTACTTACTGGACATGTAAATAAAAAGCAAATTGCAGTATTCTTAAAAATGTCATTTTTGTAATTGATTTTTGTCACTGACCGCATTCATTAACGCCAGGCATGCAATACATTGGCGCAGGTCTATCTACTGCAACTAGCCATAACTGTTTCTCTCATAATTCTCAAATAACCATGCTAGTCTGTACATGCCCAAAAAGTAAAATCAGGAAATATTGTCTCTCTTATTAACTAGTCTTGACATTAAGTTACAGAAAGTAGTCTCTGTCACATCTGACAATAACATTAGAGGAAGTAAGAAGACTTCCTCTAAGGAAACACACCTGTTAGTCACCAGGGCCTGACAAACCGAGAAGAAAATATAATACCACCCATGACAATCATCCTCGCTAGACCTGTTCATCTGCCACAGGATTGTGACTCAAACTGCATGGTGTCGAAACGCCTTTATCTGAGTTTCATACCAGAACAAACCTGCCTGCAAGAGCTGGCTGCCCTTCTATAGACATGCACAGCAATGGCATGTCCATAGACAATTAACACTCAGATGACAGGTTTAAAAAACAAAGACAGGGTTACGTCAGAGGATTAATTCATATGAAACTGCATCACTAATAGTTACAGAAGTTAAAATGGCCCAGGTTGTTTAAAACCTCCTATCATGTTATTTGTTATACTTCTGAGTACTATTAACTGACATGGCTTCAAAATGCTGACAAGCATTAAACACGGGGTCTACGTAGGATGATGTGTCAGAGTGAGACTTTAAGGTCTGCTATTAAATAATAGAAAATTCTACTTAAAAAAAAGAGAGAGAGAGAGAGAGAGAGAGAGAGAGAGAGAAAGGCCTGTGATTTCAAAGAATCTTGAGGACTGTATAAACAATATAAACTAATTTCTTAACCGTAACACCAAAAGAGAAGACGCGATTTAGTGTTTGGTTCCTCTTTTAAGTTGCACTTCTGCTTATTTGAAATAATGCAACATTTGTATATTTTTACAAGATCTTTAAAAGATCAGGCATCAAAAATGATGATATTTAAAAAATGAAATATTTAACTCACTTACTCAGTTTTCCTCCGTTCCTTGTTGTCAAATATCTCATTTAAGTTGATGATTGTTTGGCCCAGAAACTTATCCAATCCAACCAGAGACCGGTGCATGACTGTGAGGCAGAGCTCATACACCTCTGGGTTGCTCTCCATCAGCAGCCCTGGCAGTTCAAATGAAGCCTCTTCCCTCCACACCGCGCTGAGGGTCTTCTCCGCCACTGATGTGGAGTACTTCTCTTTGCCCAGCTGGATGATGGTGTAGGCATCGTTGGTGCCATTCTTGCCCTTTGGTTGCAGGTCTGTGGCTTGAAGAACAGTGGCTTGGACGTGAGTTGGAAACCACTTCTGTGACTGTTCGCCCAATGACATGATGACTTCAGGTGTAAAATTATGGATTTTGGTGCATGAGATAAGTGTATTACTTCAATTTGGTTGTGGCATTTTGTTCAGCTTCTTATCAGAGGAAATGAGTGACCAAAAGTAGACCAGGTTATGTTTAACAGCACGGGAAAAACATATCTGTCATTGCAAAAGTCGCATCGAATAACAGAACAGGTAATGATGTCTTTACACTCTGTAAATACCCCACACATTCAACCGCTCCAATTTAGGTCACCTAAACCAAAGAAGAAGGAAAATAATATTAAAACTTAAATTAATATTACAAATGACACAGAAATAACAATTGTAACCTAAAAAATGTGTGACTTGAACAATGCAACGAACTTAAAAAAGTGTAATTGTTTTAAATTTTTTTGGGGAAAGTAATTTTTTTCTGACCAGTTTTACCATTGTGTCCAGGGAGCTTTTTTTTTTTTTTGCTATATATATCTAAAACTTACATATATTATTCACATATGTATTTGTTGAAGATAAATTAAATGTATCATGTCAAGTACATATATTGCTGTTGTTACAACCTACACTACTGGGATGGACTGTCACTTAATTTGAAAACATGCTATAAAAAATGACCATGAATTTATTGTGGCAATAAAATTGTCAAATATGTCAAGTAACCCTAATTTAATTTTAAAATGTTAAAGTAAAAATGATGAACATGTAAAAACACTGTCATCCAAAAAAGAAAATAAAATTATCGTCGCACTATTATTATTTATTTTATTTTTATTTTTTGTATGAAAAAGTGCGAGGTTTAAATACCAGTTTTATCATTTAAAATAAAATGTATAATCGAGACATAACATTTTACTAGGCTATTATGTATGGTTGTTGTTGTTGTTGTTGTTAATGATGATTATTGTTATTTATCTCATTTCATTTATTTAGTATATTTAATGAAAAAAAAAAAAAAAACCTCCGCGGTCTTCCCTTATTTAATTCAATTCCAGAAGCTCCACTGCTGGCTTCATTACCCAGTCACTGCTGCTGTCAAACAGTCATACAGCACAAGCTCTGATATTTACCTCTGAAGCATCTTTCTCGAACAAGCTAGCGTTGTCACTGCATGTGGGATGACCGCTTATACCATTCGATATCTGTGGTGAATGAAAACGAACGAGCTGCTGTACGCGATACTAATTCATCTTAAACAAATGTGTGGTTTTCCACATCAGCCCTGCAGTCGACTTCCTAGTTCCTCATTTCCGCCGATGTGGTCACGGGTCGAAGTGCAAACTCCTCCTCTGTTGCCGTGGAAACAGAGGATTTGATGGGCGCGCGCCTGGCGCTGTTCCTGGGATTCGAATGACTGCGAGGCTTATGAGAGTTTGAGCTGTTCGCTTCCCTTTTGTTGTTAGTTTTGTCGAGAAAAGAAACAGGAAAGTGATAAAACAGCCTATTTGTGAAACAATGTATTGCTATTTAGAATAATAAAAAATGGGTCAAACGAAACCATAACAATCAAATATAAAACACGAGTAACCTACATTTTTTTAGATAACTTGGAAAAATATTTCATATAAATGACCTATTCAGTAGTATTAGTTTTTATTTTTATAAGCAGGTCACTCTTTTATATTAAATATAGCCCATGTGACCCTGAACCAAAAAAAAAAAACAGTCAAAAGTAGCACAGTTATATTTGTAGCAAAAGCCAATAATATAATTATATGGGTCAAAATTATCGATTTTTCTTTTATGCCAAAAATCATTAAGTAAAGATCATTTTCCATGAAGATACTTCATAGTGTAAATATATAAGAAAAATTATATTTGATTTGTATTATGCATTGCTAAGAACTTAATTTGGATAACTTTAAAAGCGATTTTCTCAATCTTTTGATTTATTATATATATATATATATATATATATATATATATATATATATATATATATATATATATATATATATATATATTACATACATCAATGCAAATATTATTTATTCAGCCTTTAAACCATGATAAATCTCAAGAAACTGACCCTTATAACTGGTTTTGTGGTCCAGGCCTAATTAATGCACCTGAAGGTTAATTACTTCAGAATGGAAACAGAGAATCCAATTTAACAAAAGCTGCATAAATTGTGAGAAACAAATAAAATGTAGAGGGAAGATCACAATCTTCTCTCTGAAATAGTGAATCTGGGATTCTTATAATGTCCACTCAGTTAAGTCAATAAATGTGTATTGGAGGCTCTTGACAAAAGTAAACCAACCAAACATGTTAACATACCATCTGTCAATGCTTCTTGAGTGGGGACGCTGAGGTACTGATAAGAGATTCATTTAAATGAGTACAGACGTGTGTGTCATCCCAGTTGACAGGTACATCTTAACCAAACACACCTGCTCTTTCATTTTATTCTCTTTCTCTCTCCTTATCCCCATCAGCCTGCCATAACCGCAGAGTGTTGTATACATACCAGAGTCAGAGGCATGAGCCTGGCACATTCGTCACACATAGATTATAACTCTTATCTGGAGTGTATCTCAGGATGAAAATGGGCCTGGTGTGGTGAAATATTAGGTCATATAAAATGCATTTAAGACAGTTTAAACTGAGGAGGGGCCCTTGCATGTGCCCTTCGAGTTAAGCCTCACTGCAAACACCAGGAAACAGAGCGGAAGAATCATCCAGAAGATAGCTGCATGGTCCTTTCACGGACCAATGAAACACTGTTTAAATTTATGTATAGCTGTTCCTTGTTTGTATCACAAGCTGTTTATTTTTACGCACCGCAGACAGTCTATCTGTATATTAGTGGAGGACTTTTTTCAGCTACTTTTTCTGCAGGCAGATTACATTGTTATACCAGTAGGTGGTGATAAATCTTTATGACGATTCCAATTGAAACGTTCACTGAAAAGATTTGTTCAAAAACCCCACTTCATTCAAGAACTGAAACTACTGTGTTTATGACGGAGTCGTTAAATGATTCACTCAACCAGTTCTTTCAAAAACACAGATTTATTCAGGAAGTGACCGTCTTCGTGAATGAGTCACTGATTCATTTACTCATTCAGAAACAAAAGACTGGAACATTGTCTTGTGGGGAGTGCTTCGACATGCAACCAACTCTCTTGAAAATATAGCTTACAAGAGGGTGTTTTCTCAGCAATGCCTTTTTGGGCTCCCCAAAGATATATCAGTGAAACGCTCTAAAAAAAACATTTTTTCCTACTGCGGAGAATATTTAAATAAACCTTTCAAATAAACCTTTTGTGCAATGAAAAGGTCCCATGGATGTTTAATGTTCTCCATCAACCCATAGATGCCAATTAAGAACCTTTATTTTTAAGAATGTTGTTACGCTTCAGTTCACCCTGACTTCAAACCTCTGCTTGTGATCCTTTGCGATCCCATATGTACTTTACTTCTTGTCAGCTTTCTAACTATCCTACCTGAATAAATGCCAAAAATAATAGTAGACATAATCAAAAACACCACTACTGTATGTTACACCATTTCTGCTGAGGCTTTGTTTGGAACTATTTTCACTGGCAGAGACAAAACAAAGATAGATAAAGGAACGAATAAAGTTTTTTTTCCTCTCTATTCCATAAATTTAGCTCTCAATTTTGCACTGTTCAATTCTAAAGAATCTCATGGGGCGGAAGAGGCTCATGTCTGTAAAGAGACACCACTAGGGGTCATGACACCAATCCTTAATTTGACAATTTGTTAGACACTTTCATGTATTACCTTCTAAGACCATAATACGCCCATGTGCCTCTGGAGTGGGATAAAAACATGAAAGGCTTTACATTCCAACCTCACCTGCTTCCTTTTATTGTTCTCCTCTGATAGAGTATATAAAGGGAAAAAAAATCCATCAAGTCATAAATTAGCCTAGAGTAACGTATGGCCTCAGTCCACTTTTCCAGAGGAATGATGTTGTAGCCCATAAACTGTCCAATATACAAAAGGACCCAGTATTGCATATCAGTAAGGGCCACGTGTTGGCCTGTATTAGGCATCATCTTTATGGGCTTGAATCCTCTGTAAGGTCTCTTGCCACAGTCAGACAGCTGGTTCTGCTTTAGGCCCCTTTCTTCAACACTATATAGGTTGTTTTACATTTATTAAATTACACTTTTAAGCATCTCTGGCTGCAAGATTGCCCATCTGTTAGTACACGGCAATATATGTGCAGAAGGAGCGTGAGAAGGTGAGGGGATGCCATTGTGACATCAATACGGCTCATAATGCGCTTCGGGGTTTATGGTCGGGTTGCGAGATTGATTTAAAAGGCTGTGCTTTTAGTCAAGAGGACATTCAGATTACAGATGAAAATTTAATAATAAAGAAAAGTAGGAGAGAAGAGCACAAATCACTGTTGGCGCAGCTCTCTGTGGAATGTTAGGGTGTGCAATGCACGGTGATATATGGATCTGCAGATGTGCAAGGTCCTGCGACGGCTGGAGCAGGAATTGTTGGGGGCGTGCGGCTGCCGAAAGGTCCATTGTGTGGAACAATACTTCAAGAGTGTTTATTTGAGTATCGCTAAAGGCTATAACCTCTCACCCCTTCATAGCCGACTGTCACAGAAGTTAGGAAGTTGCACTTTGAGCATCGAGAAAACCTCCAAACCGCCAAATCATAAACGGTGATGGGTTTGAATTTATTTTTCTTTTTTTTTTTACATTGTCAAAAGTAACATTAGGATGTTTTATGAGAACATATATATCTTATCTTATCTTTTGTCAGCACAAATACTCTTCATGATGAAACTGTCCGTGTGTGTGTGTGGTTGTGTGTGCGTGTCTGAGTGTATTTTGTATGCATTCATATGTCAAAGTCTGAATAATCACAAGAGGATATTGAGGTTACCATATATTTAATGACTACAATCAAATGACAGTAAATGGAACTGCAAAATAAAACATTTTCACAGAGAAGCACAAAACTGCTACTGGTATGATGCAGTCGAGTTGTGCTTATTTAATGATGCTGAGCACTGTGAACTGGCAAGCAAGTCATTTGCAAATGTAAACATACGGTCGGCATGTTGTAAGGTAAACACTATGAAGTAAACAAGTTATAGCATTTGCAAAATTGTACTCTATCTGCATTCCACTGCATGAATCGAGTGCTGCTTTTGAACGCTGTTCTGTATGCATGAGAGGATGTGCAGACCAGGGATATGACAAACAAATTAAACAAATGAGAGTGATTAAAACAGCTGGATCCACAAATGGCATGACCAATTCAGGGAATTATGAAGGCAAATGCATGCAATTATAGCAAATGAGGTACACCCACTTTGCGCTACTCAGATGTTGCATTAATTTAAATGGTCTGTTTCTGCTGTGCAATTCATATTACAGTAAATTAGCAATAGAATCCCCAGTGTCCTTCTGCTGTAATTCAGCTGAAGTCTTCATAGAGCTCTTCTCTCCAAAGCAAATCATTTGCAGTCGGAGATTATCATGTCGAAATCCTCAAATGACATTGCATTTCTTAATATTATTGGGAAATTTGGAAAGAACACTAATAAGGTTGGTTTTTAGGTGTTATGAAACTCTTATCATTTTATCAAAACTAATTTTGGCTTTCCAAGAAGTGGTTTTGTAATTGTTGGGAGTTTACCATAGTTTTATTTGACTTATGGACTTTTTTTCCCCCTTTCAAGACAAGAAACTGGGGGAGAGAAGGGGGAATGGGAACAGAACACTCCATCAAAGGTTTTAATTTTATATTAATATATATTAATTTTTAATTAAATATATCCCTGAGGTAACAAGTAAAGATGACGATTCTTTTTCTTTTTCTTAACTGATATTTTGTATATACGTATCAGTTAATGTGGAATTAAAAAGGAAAAAGTAGTAACCTTCACTTATTACCTCAAGGGTATTTTTCTACACATTCTAATCCATTAACTGCTGAACTACTGTAAACTAATTTGCCAATTTAATTTAGTCAGATTCAACATTTTTGACTCAATTTAAACCCATTTAATTTACTTGTTATATGAAGTTATATGAAAAACACTTCCCTCTTGTTTCAAACTGGTCTTTGGACTACAGAATCTTTTCGATTGTAAGGCATGTCTAAACGTCTCATGTTTTTACCCAGTCATTCCATTCTCAATGAGTCAGTGAATGGTTAGCCGCTGCCATGTGTTCAACAGCCAGGATGCTGAGAGATTGACAGAGCAATACCGAGCTCATGTCTTCAAGGGGGCGAGTGAACAGGTGTCCCTCCTGCTGGAGTTTAAGAGAAGTCCCCTGTGCCCCAGTCTGAGAGACCGAGATAGGAAAGAGAAAGAGAGAGAGAAAAGACCCACATGTGTGTGCCCCGCGGCCCCTCTTTCCCCCTTGTGTGTATGTATATATTAGAGTGATGGGGAGGTATGCAGTGCCATAGTTCAGACACATGCTAATGTGCTCCCAGAAATAATTTGGGAATAGATGAAGGAGAAAGCTTTGAAGGTGTTGTGCTAAGGTACAGAGGGGCTTTCTGAAAGACTATATATATATATATATATATATATATATATATATATATATATATATATATATATATATATATATATATATATATATATATATATATATTATGGACAAATAACTATAGGTTTTATCTGCAATTATATTAAAATAGCATCCAGAAGTCATTGTAAGGGATTCATAGACAGTATAGTAGAGATGACATGTAACATCTAATGAACTGATTGTACTTTATGTTGGCCTTGCAGACAAAGAAATGTAATTGTTGTTATTCAGTTAATGAATTACTAATCTACAGCTGCCACGTTCTGCATTTGTGCTGTAATGCTTAATAGACTTCCATTTTAATAACTGTGAAAAAGAGCAAACTCATCTCCGTTTCACACTTGATGAAAGAAAACACGTCAAGTCCATATCAAAGATCTGTCCATGAACAGAAGAGCCATGTTTATCTCTCAGTAAGATCTCTCTGTCGGTGCTTGATGAGTTCTGACATCCGATGACATGCGCTGGGCAACTGAAGATCAGACATCTCCTCTACAGAAACTGACATGTCAGATTTCTCAAGCCAAAAATTCCGCTGGAATTTTACTATGCATCATCTCTGCCTTCCTCTGAGATTTCACCTTGATGTTTTTGTTTTTGATGTTTTTTTTTCTCTCTCAGACATACACGCAAATAATAAATAATTGTATTATACTATACTACCATACAGTAAAAATACTTAAGTAATACTTTTAAGTGTTATGGTCCTCCCATCATTTTATTAAAACTAATTTGGGCTTCCTGAGAAGATCCTGAGATTTTGTAAATGTTGATTGTTTTACCGCATTATTCGATAGGTCTGTCTTTCTTTTTTTTTTTTTTTTTGTTCAAGACACGAAAATAGGGAAGAGAAAAGAGGAATGGGAACAGGACATGATGCAGGACAGTCACGTGTTCCACAAAACTCTTATTTTTAAATATACAGATTTAATTGTACAAAATTATATAACTTTACTGTAATTATTGAATGTCTAAACAATACTCATACTCAAATGGTCAGTTATTTAATGTATAATGTAAAAATAATACTGTTATTTTTACCTCTATTCATATTTAATCCAATTCATAATTCATTAAAATTACTATTGTTATAATATTGTTACTAAGACTGTAAACTATCTATCTATCTATCTATCTATCTATCTATCTATCTATCTATCTATCTATCTATCTATCTATCTATCTATCTATCTATCTATCTATCTATCTATCTATCTGTCTGTCTGTCTGTCTGTCTGTCTGTCTATCCATCAGTTTGTCTGTCTGTCTATATGTGTATATTTATAATGTTATTTATAATGTGCGCATGTGACTTTCTTCCCACAAAATGTAATACAGCACGAGCAAACACACAGCTGTCTTTGAGGTAGGCAGTGAAACCTTTTTGCTCTCTGAATTTGAAATGATTATTCCTCAGTTTTGCTTATTGCCTGAAGTAGGAGAAATGGAGAAAAGGCTGTTGCGGCATTCCATTTTCCCATGTAGGAGTATAAGAGCCTGTGTTATTTGCATACCAGGGACGTTTTTAAGCTGCATTACATGCAGGAGAAGTGTTATGGGGAAAGAGGCTATACATCTAAAGTAATGATGAGTTCAAAAAATGTGTGAGAAACAGCTTTCCCCTGCATGGAAATACACTCTGTGGGATCATTAAGTCTCCTCAGCTTCAAAGTGCTAAAGCGCTCTAGTGAAAGCCTATTAGCAGTCACTGGGAAGCTCAACTCCGCACTAAACGGCGTGCTGTTTTCATGTCTTCCCTCAGTGATAAAGCCTTATCTATTTAAGATGCTTGAAAATAGCTCATATTGAGCAGCATATTAGAATAAATTAAATAAACACATTGCACATATATAAATCAAACTCCATGCGGTTAATCACATACACAAAGAAAAGACACCCACATTGAAAGCCTCGCCGAATAAGCAAAATCTTACCACAAGACGAGGCTTTTCTCAATCTGTTTAAACAAATCAATCACATTCTTAAAGATATTTGTGAAAATGTGCAAAGATTTATTATATGAATGCATATGGACAGGATTCTGTCAGCAGCTTTATAAAACTTAAATACTGACAAATGCATGATGCAATTACAGTAATCAGCACACGTCAATTAAACAGAAATGGCACAATTGAAAACACTTTACATTTTTCTGAATACACAACTGATAAACAACAACACACTCAGCCTATAGATTAAGTAATGTACAGGTTTTGTACTCTTCACCACGCTGGTGTACCTGTATAAATGCATTAAATACAGAATAATCTATCATTTATTTTTGTTTACCTCTGATAAAGAAAACTTCCTTCTGTCTTGAAGTTGCATATCAATAGCTTATAGTTTGCATATTGAAATGATATAAAAGTCATCTTATAACAGTGATAAAATTGTTATTATTAATTAATAAGTACTATTTGCTAGTGATTCTTTAGAAAAGTATACGCACAATTTAACAGACAGCCTTCTTTTGGTGCAACACATGCCTGCATGTAGAACAGAATGATATTTATCCATCAAACATTATCTAAGCTGCTAATGTCAGTGCAGTCCTTTTTTGTAAAATATGAGATAAGTAGATGCATCTCTTTTTATTGGTAACATTTAGCTAAATTGATGCCCTTTGTGTGCCCTGGTGCCAAAGGTTAGTATTCTGGTGAAGGTCTTCTCTTTCCCACAAGGATGCGTTCAGCTGATAAAGGTTGTCTCGACCTGCCATGCACAAACGATACCATAACAGACATATTGTTGCATTGTGGGTAGGAATAGTTTCAGTTCACAACTGACTGGATATCTGGTATATTTGTATGAATTAGACTGTATTAAAGAAAGCTATATTTTAGGGAATGCAGATGAGAAAAACTGTATTATAATTTATGTTCAATCCAATGCTCAACTGAAACATGGCATTCTGTATTTATCTTTCTTTAGGTAAACCACACTGATTATATATTTGTGATAGTATAATATGCAAATTCTGATTCATTCTGAGTCATAAATATCCAAATCAATTAAAGTGATCAAGTTTTTTTTTTTTTTTAAAGCAATAAATATTATCAAAGTCAATGGCCTTTAAAAAATTCAATACTGTAATTATAACATATGTATTACTTCAAAAAAAATATTAGAATCATTTAGACTGAGATTCACTTTTAAAAATGGCATTCTTTGAGCAATTCTATTTTAACACATAGTTCACACAAAAGATAGTTAGATAAAAAAAAAGCATAACAATATACACAATAAATGAATTTGGTTCTATAATATTTCCATTACCTTTGTCAGATAGCACGGTGAGAGTGGAGGCAGACAGGCACATCGGGTGTAGTTCTGCTCCAGCTAGAACAGCACACTCATCTAATCCCTGAGGCAGAAGAGAGCGCCGTACAATACTACTGTACACACACTCACACATCTCCACTCGGCAGCTGTGATGAAGTCATCTGCGGGTCTTGACACACTTTCGGCTATAGCTTAGAAATCATTTTCAAATGTTTTGGGACTGGTGTCCACATTAGACAGTTACAAGACTAGTACAAACTCATTGGCAGAGCCAGAGCTATTTATGGTTGCTTAATACCGCAGATGGTGTTGCAAGTACCTGCAAAAGCCATGTACTCATAAATCAAGTTCTGCTGATCCGTCTGGACCGTGCATGTAAAGAAAAGAAAAGTTATGTCAATGAAATAAGATAATAAATAACTATATATATATATATATATATATATATATATATATATATATATATATATATATATATATATATATTTACACACACACACACACACACACACAATGTAACAATTATTGTAATTTTAACTGTAAAAGACTAAAAATGCTATACAGCATAAACCTGTTAGTTAGTTAACAGTAAATTTCCTAATTAATAGATCTTACCTTTCATTTTATGTAATTTTACAGTTACATTCTACATTACATTCTACAGTAACATACAGATGCATGTAAAGTTTGTGGAAGTTAAAAAGAACAAGTTGTTTCATAATCTAAAGTGAAAAAAAGTCAAATTACTTTCCCAGAACCCCCTGTGTGACACTTACATGTGTTTTCTAACAGTATTTGTTTTGTCAGTTATGTATATTGAGTTTTCTGTTAATAATCATGTTGTTTAATTCATATTTATTGCATTATTATTTCCTTTATGTGTTACAATAATTGTGTTTTGTGTACGACACCTTCTATATATCAGTATTTACATCAGCTTGTGGAAACTTTATTTTTATTTTTGATTAAACAAATTTACAGGTATTTTTGAAAACATGTTTACATTTGATTTTGACAATTATTGTAAATATGGCATATTTAACATATAAATAATGTCTATTTAAATAACTTTTTTTAACAAATTGAATGTGTGTGTGTGTGTGTGTGTGTGTGTGTGAGTGAGTGTGAGTGTGTGTGTGTGCGTGTGTGTGAGTGTGTGTGTGTGTGTGTGTGTGTGTGTGTGATTTGTGTATTACATTTTACATTAGTGTATTTGTATTATCGTGTACTGAGTATATTTTATAAGTCTGGACTTGCAGACTAAAATGAAATGCTGCAGTGAAAATGCTTTAAGAGTGTAGCTGTCATGGGTATTGTTAAAAACTCTTCCCAGGTGTCCCAGGAGTGCTAGCACAGGAGGGTCAGCGAGTCACAGGACTGCTTTACTGTCACCATCACTCTTCATCCTGCGCTGCACAAGACGCGTTAGTCACCTTACCAAAAAATCACTTATATCTGACCAGACCGCTAATGCACTCTCCAGATGTTACGCTTTCGGCTTCATGTTTGATGTTTTTGTACACCTACTATTCTCTGTACCTTCTCATGAACGTGGCCTGCAGATCATCTACTTCCATTATTTATTTTCTTTTTACTTGTCATAGTCTACAAACGAATTGGAAGGCTTTACAACATTGAAGTCTTTGTATCACAAGCCACGTGATTATTTGTATATTTGCTGGCTGAACAAAGGGCATCGCTCATCAGAGAGGCCTTTCCATTTAAAAAAATGATATCTTAAGACTAAAGGTTACCAAGATGACATTATGCTCTTCCTAAGACGTGTTTGACTGACACATTGAGGTTTATGACCTTCAGAGGTGAAGCTTCTGAACTAAGTCAGAGACGGTGGGGCAGTCATTTTAATATTGTATTATTAAACCTCCAAACAAGTGATTTTTCACTTTTCTTTACAGAACATCAGTTTCAATAGGATACCTGAGGAGGACAAACAAAGAGCATAGGTCATATTCACGTGTGTGTAAATCTCACGAAGGTAATGAAAAGTCCGCGGTTGTTAGGGTCACGTGTTGACAGAGTTCATTTGAATTAGTTTCAAGCATTCGAAACTGAATGTCAAGCCAATTTGATTTCGAGCATTCAAGCTCCTCTGACACTTCAAGACGCTGCATTGATTCTCGGTGAATAAAAGGCAAGACGCATTAAATATTTCTATATTTTGCTAATCATTTAATTATTCCACCCACTCTGAGAGTGGATTAGAATGATTTCGACAGAGAACATAGTACCTAGCCACTTACCAGTGTAAGAGAATAAACACCATATACATTAAAGGAAGCACTTGGCGGGGCTGCGCTCGGGTTTGATACTGCCTCCTATCTAAATGGCTAATCCATGCAATGTGTGGGTGGGGTGATTAACGTTCACACAACCGCATGAAAAAAAATACATTTGCTTTGAAACTTTGAATACAGTCGGCATGAATATGCAACTATGAATAATTGGCAGAGAATGGGAGCTGGCTTGGATTAACAACTCAAAATGCAGTTTATGACTAATTGTGTTAAGTGAAAATAAACTGGCACTTTTGTTCCCGGGATAATTAGCTTTTTAATGTTTGCCGGAGTGATTGTGGGAGCTGTGCTCTGGCGCATGTTCTTTTTTTCAAGTGGGCCCTCTAGCTTTCCTGAGGGGTATGAGACTTGGGTTCGTGTGTGTATGTGTGTTGAGGACTTTTATTATTGAGGGAAAGTGGCTTTCTAGCTGTAAATAACTTTGTAGTGCAGCATATTTGTTTGTTTAGACTTCCTTTTGATTTTATGCTTGAGGCTTTGTACATATTTTAATGGAGTTGCATTAATAGGTTGGTTGCTTTTGAATAGCCCCTTCATTCATGTTTAAACCACATTTACAGAGCTAAAACTGCTGGAAAAGCTTTGTGAGGAGCACTCTGCAATACTGTGGAGCACCTACTCGTGATTTTTATGGTATACAATATAATATATGAAAGTACGTATAAAAAAAGTTAAAAATAAAATTGTGATTTCATATTTTGGTAAACAAGAAAATGTTATATCCTATGTATTTATGCTGTCAAAGCTGTAATGTGTAAACACACACACATACATGTATATATTAAAGAAATTCATAATATTTTTTATGTTAATGTATAATGTAAATCATATATAAATGACATTGGACATTTGTTACATATATATATATACATGCATATATGTGTATTTATATATACATATAAATATACACAGTACACACACATATATTATATATATCATCAACTTCATTTCAGTTCATTAAAATTTTTTTTTTTTTAATTTATTGTGAAGCACAATTGTATAATTTTAATCCCCCTTATCAGAAAATATTCAAGAGGAGAGTAAATTTAAAAGAAAAAGCAAAAATCCCAGTGATTCTGTGGTTCAGAAGGCTAGTGCAAAACTTCTGCAGAATGCGCTCGTGCACTATTGAGAGACTCGAGGACCTCTCTTTCACTTTCAACCCTGTACTTTTTCCCACTTTCCAACTGCAGCTCGGTCTCGCACCGAGACTCGCGCTGCTCTCCTCTGCGAGAGGGGCACGGGGTAATTGGAATCAGTTATTCAAAACATCTCTAAATGTGATTTAAATGGCGGGGATTTATTAACATAGAAGGAAACCATTAAAAGGGGGTTCAGAACGGGGAGAGGGGAATTCCGTTTTGGGAGAAGAGTGGGGGCAGGACGGACTGCAGAGTGAAGAAGGAAGGGGAAGGGGAGAACGAGGGGGAGAAGAGAAAGCAATTACTGGATGTAAAGGCCACGAACAGAGCTCCCGCCGTCACTGAGAAATCAAATCTGTCAGCAATTAGGAGGATCTGAGGGGGCCATGCAGCACTCGCCGCTGGACAATAGGGGTGCTGGGACTCTGAAGAGGAGAAGGGGGCCGGAGCAATTATGAGAGCTGATAGAGTAGCTTTATTTATCTAAACAGCAGGTTAGTCTCTCATTCTGCCTCTTTTGTCACTTGTTGCAGATGTGAAAGGGGCACCACTTCATCCAAACGCTGTTCGACCCGATCGCCATTGTCCGGACAGTTAGTATCTGAAGTGGCTCTGCTTTTCACTACCCTGCTGGGATAAACCAGCGCTTGATCTCATGCCCTAGCAATGCTAACCCTTCACCTTCAAGAGCAGATCTCAATACCTTACGTTTGAAGCTACTTATTAAGACATTGCAAAAGGGGCTGCGCTCCTCTACAACCAATCCTCAATATCAAAGGGCACAGTCTCAATGAATGGGTCAAAAGGCCCTTGTTTAGGACAGAGGCTCAGGAAAAGGATTAAAGCTGGGTAGTCTAATGTTAGTCTTCGCATAAATGGTGGAACAGAGAATTGCACTGACGCGATGTTGAGGATCCCGTCCGCGTAAGGTAACTAAATCTCAGATTTGTGATTGTGACACCATCACAAACAAGAAAACAACATAAGACATGTCTCACCTTTGAAGAAGCGGTAAGTGATAAATTATGTGATCTATTGCTAATTTAATCATTACCATAAATTGTTCCTTTTTATTTCAATTTATATTTATACTTTTGCAAATTTCTTCAGTTAAACTTGATGTGATTTGTATTTATTCCCCCCCCCCCCCCCATTTAAATCATGTATAAATGTTGGATTTCAAATCATAAAGTTGTTGTGTAAAATTAGGATTCAATGTTATTCCATTCCAAATACAAAATACTAAATTCAGAAAACAGATTTAGTAAATTGTATTTTGTAAATATAATGCCAGAAGCTCAGTAATAATAATAACAAAGAATTCCTTTAAAGGAATAATTAATATTCACTAACACAAATTCACATGTACACGGTCAAGTCTTCATTAGATTACACAGAATGTCCACAGAGGTCACCATGCATCACACACATTTCTTAATGTGGAGCAGATGTTCGAAAATGAAATTCTATAAATTATTTCAGGTCGATTATCAGCCCTCAAAATTCACCAGGACATCACTCATAGCATATAAGCATTCCCTCCCGATTAAAGCCCCACATATTTTCTATATAGTACTCTCTGTTATGTGGTTTTGCAGATTGGACCCACAGTAAAGAATCTAATAATCTGAGGGAACCAAAGCTTTAAGTGGGTATAAAAACATGCATACATCTCACACACATACCAACATGTGCTTTCTGGCCACTACACTGCGTCCTGGCCTAAAGGGATCATGAATATCACCAACATAATCTTATACCAAAACATAACAATAATGGATCATAAGTGTGTCATTAATGATGAGAAATAAATCTTTTCTAAGATTATATTAAAAGCAGTGGCAATGTTAGTTTTAAAAGATATTACCCTCAGTAATAGAGTTTTTTCTTGGTTTCAAAGCAGTAAACTGTTCTCTGGGAATCCTGATAGAGCATCCCTAATTTTCAGGTTCAGCATTTGGAATATGTTATGAGGCACACAGTCTTACTCTTGTCAAAATGCTTTTACAGCTTAAACAAATTTAATCAGAGGAGCTTTGAGTGACAGGGGGGAGCTCTCCCACAATGCTCTCTTTTTGCCCTGCACTCCTCCTTCAGCAGCAGCTGTGCAGACCCGCTCCGCTAGTGGAGGTGCGTCTTAACCCAACACTTCAATTTCACTCTCAGAGCATTATGAAAACATTCCTCATAACACTACATGGTGGAATACTACTCGTTTTAACATTGCATTCTGCTCTAATGGTGCACATTCTCCAGTGCATGAAGAACTGTGGTGTTTACGGTATACCCACACACACTAAAATTATTGCACAATCTTTATTATTATTATTTTTTAAGACTCTTAAGCTCACAGTGGCTGCTTTTATTTGATCAAAAGCAGTAATTTAGTGAAATATTATGATAATTTAAAAGAACAGTTTTCCGTTTTATCTGAAAATCCTTCAGAAATCATATAATATGTTGAATTGGTGCTAAAAAAACAACAACGAATGTTTAAAATGGTTGTGCTGCTTTTTATTTCTTTCTTTGGGATTGTTTTAAACAGCATTTATTTGAAATCTAAATCTATCATTATAAATGTATTTGATACCACTTTTGACCAATTATTGTATCATTGCTGCATAAAAGTATTAATCTATAAATCTAAATAATTCCACTTTTGACCAAGTTATTGTATCACTGCTGAATAAAAGTATTTAAAAAATGTGTAGTGTAATTGAATGTTTTAAGGAAAATGATTTATAAAAAATTAATTATCATAATTTTTTGTTGTGATATGTTATGGCATGCCAGTCACATTGAGCTTGTGTAAAAGCAAACATTTTTTAGTTACTAATGTAATTAGTATAGAAATTCGCTATTAACAGTCAACTATGATTAATTTATTCAAGTGAACGAAAGTTTCGGTTACCCTTTATTTTAAGATGTCCTTGTTATAGTGTAATTATACATTTAAGTACTGAGTAATAAGAATTAACTACATGTACTTGTACATCTACATGCACTATATGGTTAGGGTTAAGATTAGTGTTTGGATTAGGGTTAGTTCACATGAGTAACAAAGAAACTTTAAAATAAAGTGTTATCAAAGTTAATCAAACAGATAGAGTGTGTAGTGTTTGTTTCATCTAACATGATTCAACATGGCTGCCTTGTGTAAACGCTATCGGCCTTTATTGGCTACTAATACACTAATTTATACTTAAATAAATACACACACACACATACACACACACACACACTTAATCTATTTACTTCTTAATTAAGAAAAAAGCTACGTGCATCTTTAAAGAATCTGAGACAAAAAAAGGATAAAAGATTGAAAGAGATTACAAAGTCAAGAGGAGATGTTGGGAAAAAAAGATGGTGAGTATGAATAGTGGAGGTCTGCACAGGTGGCTTTAAAGGCCTCAGGCCCAGTGGGGGTCTCCCCTGTTTCACTCTGTGCACAGGTGTTTATTAGCACATAGGAGCTGCCATATGTCCCAGCATGCAACACAGCCTCAGGGTGTACAATCAGCCCTCACACCCATAATCATCAGCAACCCTGGCAGCGCTCTCTCTCTCTCTTTTACTCACTCACTCTGTCTCATGAGAGATCAAGTGGGGCAGCAAAGCATTTTGTAAATGTTTTCTTCCTTAGCTTGTTTTGACCCCAATAGTTCATTTCACTATATCAACACCCCTAATGCAATCCAATGCATAGATATTTGGGTCATTGATATATAACAATGTCCAGGATTAAGAAAATGGAAAACTAAAAATAATAATAATAAAAAAATTAAAAAAAATAAATTAGTGGAACACATTTGGAAAGTTGTTAGAATGTTAAAGGTGTTAAGTTTAAGAAAAAAAAGAAAAAAAAGTATGAATTTATAAATACAAGTCGTTTTGAGGAAGCTGCACCACATTATATTTTACAACTAAAATCTCAACCTCCTGGCATAAAAAATGTCAAATTATGATTTTTTTACTGTATTAAAATCATTTATGAAATGCACTTGAATGTATCGTTGAATAAGTTAATACATAGGATAACATTTTTTAAATAAAAATTGTTTAGCACCCATGTGGAAAGTTATTAGATTTTCTAAATTTTAAATATATATATTTTTTAAACTGAATCTAGATCATTGATTGAAACTCATTAGTTTAAAAAATGATGAATTCATAAATATTACAGTTAAATCAATACATTTGAGGAATAGCACCATATGACATTTCATAACCTAAAGCCTCCTTGTCTTATCATAAAAATGTAAAATCATACTTTTTTTCCCCGTATTCAAATCATTGCATGTATGAATTGCACTTTAATGCATTTTTGAATCAATGAATAGATAGAACAAAAATCACCTCATTGACTCATAAGCAGATGAAATATATAATAGGAGTGCAGCAGAGAAAAAAATATATAATAAGATGATTTAGATTTCAAATCTTTGTGTAACAGACATCTAATGCCTTCCTATTCCTAGTTTTTCCCTCTGCAGGGATGGAAATGTTTTGCACCTGGTCAGTATGAGAGAAAACCATTGTCATTTTAACAGCCCCCACCGCCCACCCCCCCACCCAGGCAGGCATGTGAATGATTGGGCAATGAATGCATACTGGTTGGGGGGGAGATGGTGGGAAACCAGCGAGCGGTTCCTGTTTGAAGTGGGCATATGGTTGCTGCATTTGCATTTAATGCCCTTCAGATTACGAGCGTTAACTCGTGCTAAACACCTCGCTCGGTTGGGGCTAATTTGATGAGGTCATGCTGTGACCTTATGACCCCTATACCCCTATGTCCTGTAAGCGAAAGCAGCTGGATTCAGATCAGGAGAGATTTGCACGTGTGTACACACACACACACACATCACATGCAACCTGTTCTCATCTTTATTCTGGCCCTTAGCTTATAATGGTCACCGAAAAATATGTAAACCCTTTCACAAAGTATAAACCCTCCAATGCTGAATATGGTCAAAATGAATATGACATCTGTATAGGTTTTTACAAAATATTTAGATTTTAAAACTGACATGGCTCTTGAATGAACTAAATTGTGATGTTTATTTTTAAAAGGAAGTGCTCTATTACTTACCTTACCAGAACAAATGGAAGAAAGCGAGGCAGGTCAAGAATATAAATTGGGGTTCAAAACTCTGAGACTACACTGATTTTATAATTTTATTTAAACTGAAATAAACAGAAGGTTCGTTGTTATAAAAAATGAAACAAAGGGAAATAAAAACACAACATATTTAGAATATTTAGAATATTTAATGTTAATGTGAGCAAATCTTAATAATATGAATAATAATATTTTTATTTAATCTTTTTTTTTTTTTTCATTTAAAATATATGCAAAAAATAAATAAAAAATACTTTTGCTAAATAAAATCATTTTTGCATCTGGTCTCAGATATTTAGACCCTCACTGTATTTCTTCTCCACATACAACTCAAGCAGATTTGTAGTAAGAATTTGAATGTACTTGCTCCATGGGGCTAATAATGCTATCTGAAGTTTAATTCTAGCATGTCCTGGCATTTTATTCCAAAAGCATTCCTCCATGCACTCACAGCACACACATTATGACCACCGAAACACACATATACACATATTGCAGGCACACAAGCAGCTTTCATTGTGTTTTAGTCAAAGGGGGCGTCGATACACTGTGACTGAGCCTCTCCATTGAAACGGGGCACAGTAAAGAGGAGCGCACAGATCTGTTCAGTACAGTCTGAGAGCTTGGTTTAGCTAACCTCCAAGGCCACAACAGCAAGGGGGCCTCTGGAGAGCCTCTCTTATGTCAAAAGAGGGGAAAAGCCGCTCAGCTTTTAAGACATCGCTTGGCCTTTTGATCAGTTCACAAGTTACAGTCGGAAACTGAGGCCTTTTTTGATGCAAATGGCCGCTCATCAAAAGCAGCACCGAAAAACATCTCTTTCTTCGGGACGGTAATGGGTCTCGCTCTCGTTCTGGGAAATCACACAGCCAAGGACTGTGTAAAGTGTCCACTCAGAGCGCTGAAAAGCAGTCGGCAGCACAGGTGTGGACATTGTGCACGTCTTCCTGCTACGATATCCGAGTCACACACACTTGCAATTAAAGGATTACGGTTCAAATTATTAGGAGCGCAATGCTGGACAACACACTGCTAATTTGTTCCCAGCCCTCTGTTTATGGATCAGTAAACCAAATAGTAATGAAGTTTAAATGTAATTTGAGTGTTATTATGGTGCAGTAGTGATTAATTAAAAGGGGCTTTGCAATAAACGTGAGGGAGATATAATAGCAGTTAGTTATAATGTAGAGCAATTAAATATTTTTCATATTAATGAAGATAATTGCTCGTCAACAGCTCGGGTGTTTGATCTCGCCGTTCAAATGGAGCACAACTGAGAAAATACTGAATACTAAAGGGACTGTTCTACCGATAATGAAACTTCTTTACTCGTCCTCATGTTGTTCAAAATTCATTTCTTTATTCTGCAGAACACAAAAGAAGACATTTTGGAAAATGTATCATCGCTTTTGTCCATATTCTTCAAATCAATGAAAAAAAAAACCCCAGATATATACTACTGGACAAATGTTTGAAATCATAATTATTATTATTGTTTTATGTTTTTGAAAGAAGATTCTCATCATCGGTCTTACCATCATCAGAAGTGTCTTTTTATCATTTCTTATCTGATTATTTATTTGATTAGTTGATCATTTTAATATGTTATAAAACTGATTGTATTTATTATACATTTATTATATATTATTAGTGCTCAATTATTATTATTGGCCCTTAATATCAATGTTTTACAATATTTTTGTGGAAACTGTAATACATTAAATAAAATGGAAACACACACACACAAACACACAATCACACACACACACACACACACACACACACACACATATATGCATATTATATATATATATATATATATATAATTATGTAAGTTTTCAACATTCATAATAATAAGAAATATTAAGAAAATTCCTAAGGACCAAAACAATATATTAGAATGATTTCTGAAGGATCATGTGACCCCCGAAGACTAAAGTAATGGCTGCTGAAAATTTAAAAATGTAAAAATATTTTACAATTGAAAACAATTATTTTAAATTGTACAAATATCTCACAATATTACTGTTTTTACTGTAATTTCAAGTTTTGACTGTTAAAATAAATGTAGTCATATCAAAGTCAAATGTGTAATTAATCCATTCAACTTTTTTTTTTTTTACACAAATAATAGCCAAAACATATCTTCTCTTGTGTGCCACAGAAGAAAGAAGTCAAACAAGTTTGGAACGACATGAGGGTTATTAAATAACGCCATTTTGGGGTGAGCTCTCTCTTTAAATCACCATCAGTGTGTTTTATGTCTGTCACTCTTGAAGGTCAAGTTGTAGGAATTCATTACCAGTTGTTTCTCTTTTATTTCAAAAGGACATGAAACGCGACACTTTTATATACTTGTAAATCAGACCTCCTTTGGCATCGCCGAGCGTTCTCCTGTCTGTTGTGGGATCGGCGGCTCTCCCAAAGCATATCATTATGTGCCGTTAAAAAATATGGTGACAGAGATTGCGGCGAGGACAGGGAGGGGCTAAACTAAACTCCACTCAAGGTCATGTTCCCCGACAATGGCGCTACTAATCCTTCGCCCACTCAGACGCGATTGGACCCACACCCCGCCGCTCCGAGGAAGAGTTCGGGGGCCCGGTCTCCTCTTCCTCACCCCGCGTATTAGGCTTCCAAGAGCGGCCGGATAATCTACCAATTAGCAGCAATTGTGGCGGAGGGTTTTAATGTGGGGTTCTGTATTTTTTAAATACCGTTTAATTTTTCCTCTCTCTGGCACAATCGTGATTGTCAGCACTCTCTCTGGCTCCCCCACTTAAAATAAAAGAGTCCGGAGCTTAATTTGGCATTAAAGACCGTAGAATGTGCACAGCCAGCGATGTGATTGTCAGTCAGAGCCGGGGCGAGAGAAAAAGAGAGACTGAAGGGAGAAAATCATTTTAAAAGGGACCTGGTGTGAAGGACTTGTTTGAACAGGCCTAATGCCTGCCAGAGTATCAGTGGAAGAAGCCGCATTGTGCCCAGATAACATGGTGCCCCAACGTTTCACCCCCTGTGGTCCACCGAGTTGGTGTGTTTGGATTAGGACAGCCCATTACATTAGCCTAATAATGGGATAAGGCCAACTTAGTGACATACTGCGCAAGAACACCAGGCAACATCAGCACAACTATGTGCTACGATGAGCTTGTGGTTGATGGGAAACGTAATGGAAAACCTAGCTGTTTCAAAAGAGCTGGATTTCTGTTTGGGTGGTAAAACAGGTGGAGCACCATCTTCGTGAGAATCGTGTTTGCGCTAAACGTTCAAAAACAACCTGTTGGTGGGGCTGTAAAACACAGCTTTTACCAAACGCTTCCGTGATTATAGTGCTGAAATGATTATAATTAGTCAACTATGTGGGTATTTCCATTGTAGGGAACTGAGCCAACATTGCAAGCAGTTCTTTAATTTAGCGATGAATGTTATGTTATATGAACCTACGAAAAACCTATTTTTTAGGAAAGCAGGTTGTCTAAGGGACAGACTTCAAAATCAGTGTCATTTAAGAGGCTTGTCTGCGAGTTAACATAGGTCACAGGATGAATGTGTGTTTTAGTAAAATGGCAATTTTGTCACTGTAAAGAGCAGTTATGTATAATAATACTAATAATTCACCTGAACAAATATGGTGCATAACAGTCTTTTACTGATGTCACACGACTATTTTAGCGATGTCCTTAGGCCTTGAACGTGTTAGTTGCATTGCTGTATATGCAGGGTCAGAAAGCTTTCGGATTGCATCAAAATATCTTAATTTTTTTGTTGTTTTAAAGATGTTTGAAAGTCTTACGGATTTTGAACGACATGAAGGTGAGTAATCAAAGACAGAATTAAAATTTTTGGGTGAACTAACCATTTAAAATGAGTTACAATGTAATCAAAACATGATTTATTTGCGTTGTATATTTTTATGCTTATTAGAGTATTTTGCTGCTTGCTTGGCAATATGCTATCATTTAAATAAACTGAAATAAACTGCAAGTCTACAGTATTTTAATATTAAAAATAATGTTAATCAAATAAAATAAAACTGTTCATTTTCAGAAAATGAATAATACTTTGTTAATATTCAAAATATATTAAACTCAAGTCATACCTCACTACTATGTCTTTAAAAAAAAAAAAGCACATAGCAGCACATCTGAGCTGCATTTTTCTCAGGTAGAGCCAAAGGCAGCCAAGAGGCCAGTAATTAGTTGTCATCCCTGCTTGCCTTTATAGTGCTAATTTGGGGTCAGGCTGTAGGGTGTAAAGGTCACGGCCACAGCTGGCTGTCTCAGCATGTCCACGGCGGCTGTTTGTCTATTGCTGGAGCGAAAACAATCCGCTGGCTGTTCCCTCTGGTCGGCATTGTGACCTTGCCCTTGGCCACGCTGGTGATGGCAGCTGGTGTCAAGGAGAACAACGCAAGAGTTCCCGGGACCTCTGTCCTCCTCTTTACTCCGTGGGCTCCTCTCGCAGGTGTGTGGCGTTCAGTGGGGAAGAGGAGGAGATTGGGTGGAGTGTTCCTTCAAGAGACTTCCCAACTTCTTCTAGGCTTGTTTACCTCATAATCAAAACACTCTCCTTCAATCTTCTAAATCTGACCTTGGCTCTTCAAATAACAGTCTGATCCTTTTACCAATAGCTAACCCTTCCCCGGAGGGTTCATCTTCAGGTCTCAATATAATAACATGGTGAAAGTGCATAACTCTGAGGGAGCTTACAGACCAGCTTTTAAGGGCCTCAGCTTCAAAGCTGGAGTACCTGAACTAAAGTTTAAGTTAAATTAGACTTGCTTTTGCCGGAGGGCAGGATTAACCCAAAATTATGATAGCAAGCACCATTTTGCGCACTTCACGCCACACAGTTGAAGTAAGAGTTCCAGGAGAGACAATGGGACAGCCTCATCCTTGCTGTTTGATAGCCGTTTTTCCTTACTTGCTTCATTTTGTTCGGCTAAACAATGCCAACCTGGTGTCCACCTGCTTTGGACCAGTTGAGAAATTGACATTTCCTGAAAAGCTCCATGAACTTTGACCTTGTGTGGTGATGCCCTCCTGTGTGGCCAACTACCATTTAACCCCCTAATTGTTACAAGGCAGCTCCTGGCGCTCTAATACTTGGTTTCCGGAAATCACTCTTAAACAATCAAATAAACGCACATGCATGGAATTCGCCATGCCTTTGGGCCTGGGATAAACCGTGTAGCCCATAACAGTCATCTGGTGGTGCTCAAAAAGGAGGAAAAGCTTCATCTAAACACTTTTCTAGAAATGAGACATGTTATTAAGAATCTGATTAGTAAGTGAAATGGATCAAATAACTTAAAACCAAATAGCTGTAATACAGTTGATTGCGGTTCTAAACAAGAACCCATATCGGATGATTTCAATGGTCACGCTACTCAGGAAGTCACAATAAACTTCTCAAAGCACGATACTCATTTAAAAAGGGGAATTAATATGATAACATGGGACGTAGAAGCAGGTAGAAGTCAGAATGAGGGATGAAGGTGAGGAAGAAGCTTTTTTCACAAGCAGCTGGAGTTATATAATGTCCGGTGCTTTTTGCAAGGCTTTTGAACTTTATGTTGGCATTGCTGTTACTGTAAGGAAGCAAAAATGATTCCTGACATGATAATTGAGGCATAAATTCACACACTATGCATCCTCACACACAAGCTTTGAAAGTTTCAAAATTCTTCAGTAAAAAAAAAAAAAAAACGTGATAACCGCTATTATTTCATATTCTTTGCAAGAGCTGGCAAGTGTTTCAGCTTCACACATTGATTTTTAGCCACAAAACCACAGTTTAATTCATTCATATACTCCCTGACCAGTGTCTGCTACGCAAATATCCAACACAACGCAAACAGGATTTCCAAGATGTGCTCTGTCAAAATCATAGATACTCATTCTGTGCCAGTACGTAATTTAAACACAATAAACATTTGAATTCATGGAGATACATACATCTAACTACTCTTCAAAATGTTTGACATGTCAACGAAGCAAAAGTGGATAAACATGTTAGGACTTTAATTAGTAAATGATGACTAATGTGTATTAGTCACCGTTTACTAGAAATGTAACAGGAATGTAAAATGGGCTGAAAGGAAGCAGTATATCAGGGTCTGTCTGTCCAGATGATTTGCAGACGCTTTATTAGCATCCTCTGGAGGACATAGCACTTGTTTTTCTTCATTCTCGGTGTTTTCTTTTACTTTCTTCGCCCCTGTGTTAAGGTTTATCAAAGAGTTCGGTTTCCTGTGATATATCATCTTACCACCAAAGATTTTTGTACAAACAGAGAATGCAAACACACTAGACTAATGTCTTGAAATATGTTTCGCATAAGCACTTGTGTTTATAATTTTAAAGTTCAGTTTCCGATTAAGATGGGCTGTGAATATGCTGTAGCAAAATATAAATGAACCAGCACTTCAGCAAAAAGTATGAGCAATATGACAAACATTACCAAACAACAAGGGAAACTCAAAAATGCACACCTTTTTCATATAATTACACACACACACATATATAATCTTCTATAAATACATCTAAATATCTAGTAATTTTATTCCCTTTTAGAGGAAAATAAATACATATGCATTCTTATTGAAATTATTGTTATACTTTATTGTTTGCACCAATATTACTACTACTACTACTACTAATAATAATAATAATTTAGATTTTATATTTATTATCATTGTGTCTGCTATTCCTAAGCTTTTGTAAATGTGGTTATTAGTAGTAATAGTAGAGTTACTAGTAAAAAGTATAAGACATACTGTATGCTTTATTTGGTTGAGCAAATGTTTATTTAATTCAGTTCCCCCCCGGGGCACCCTTGCCACACTTGAGGTTTTCCACTGACTTTTAGCCGTGGCCTTAGACGCATGTGAGCTTAGAGTGTTCCTCAGCGCTTCTGAGATAGCGACCTCGGCCTGATTGCTTCTCAGGATCAGAGCGAAAAGCAGCAGCCAGTCGGGCTTCGCTCAGTCCCGCGAAACTAACCACACAAACTGCCCTGGATTACACAGGGGGGCCAAATTATATTTCACTTCATCTACTTTGTTTATTTCTTCCTCTTCTCTTTATCTGCCCCTTCCAACCCGCCACTTCCAATCCGATCCTCCTTTCCCGTGCCACTACTGCCCCAAAACTCAGGTGTTATTTTTCAAAAGGGGATCTCGGGAGAGTCGGAGTTTAGTGATGTAATGAAACAACAGCCAGATTCCAGGCAAGCTTTTAGCACCAGCAGATTGGGTGGGGAGAAAGTTCTGAAGAGACTCCAAGGTCAATTGCTGTGGGAACCGACACGATTGCCAGAATGAAAAAGGAAACGGAGAACGTATCAAAGGCTGCTACCTCCACGGAGGCTGGATTCAAACTCTGTCTTTCACCTCTCTCAGCGGACACTATCATATGTCTGCTGCATGTTGATGGAGGCCTTGTAATGTATCTGTGGCATAACTGGGGGCTTTAATGCATTTAAAAATAAGTTCGCATCTACCGCATTGAATTCAATGTGAAATCTGAAGCTTGTTTCCAAATACACTATTAAAATGTAATTGAAACTTATGTAACCACATAAGTTAATATAAACAGATGAATGTGGTGTTCTTCACAATCCAAAAATAATTCTGAGCATGTGAATTCTTTCCCCTAAAGGAATAAAAGAGAAAGAGATTAATGGAGGATGAAGAAGTTAGGTATATTTTGGTTGCTAAACGTATTACTTTTTTATTAATAATACTATTTGCAATTAATCGTAGTAATAAATCTAGTTATACATTACACTTATAACCAATATGGAAAATCTTGATTAATTGCTTTTTCTTGTTTTATTTTAGTTGCAATCGATTAAAATAAAATAACGATTGAGTGTATTAGACAACCTGCCTCCATATGCTGCAAAATCTTTTTTGGTTTTACATTTTAAACCTCCAAAACAATCCACGGATCTCAGCTAGTTTAAAACGTCTTGGCAGAAGCAGAGACACAAGCATTTGGTGTGTGAAAGTGGTGTATTTAAAATAAAAAATTCAATAAAATCCTTGCTTTGTGAGGTACGATGAAGATCAGTCAAATGGCTGGGAATTTTTTTCTCTCTCTCCCACTTTTTCTTTTTGTTTCCAGATTCAGACAAAGGCTTTAATAGTTTACCATGTGCCATACCATGTTCTGTTTTATGTATTTTAACTGTATATTTAATATTTCAATTATTTTATAGTATATATATATATATATATATATATATATATATATATATATATATATATATAATTTTAAATAATAATTTTAATAATAAATACAATAATATATCATGTAATTAAAATAAAATAATTTATTATTGCCAAATTCATAACATTTACAAATACAAACAAACTATATATAAATATGACATACTTTTACAAATAATTACACTTTTTACATTAGAAAGTATGAATCTTTCAAAGCATTGATGCTGCTAATATCAAAAGAAGAATGCTAAATGTGAACTATACCCATTTTGCTCCGCAGTAAATGTATGTCACGGAAAATATGAGCTAGCACTCCATATCCCACTTTCAGCGGCCCCTGTCTTCCGCCGGTTCCTGCCACCCCAGAGGTCAACGAGATTAGCCCATGAACGTGAGAGGAAGCCTGGGATGGCCTGGTGTGGAGCGTCCCCTTGCTCTGCCTCCATCTCCTCCTCTCCCCTGTGATTTAAATTCAATCGCTGAGTGCATCGGCGCGACACGGCCGCCATTAAAGCAGCGTGCTATTTACACATCATAAGCCAGTCTATTACATTGACATCCCGAGGAGCGCACTCCAGCCCCACGCGAACTCATCCTCGGCCCACAGCCGGACCCCCTCTCTGTTTGCTCTGTGCTCCAGCATGCTGATTGGGCGATTTTGGAGCGATGTGACATTCCACTACTGCAGGACGACGTGTTAGGTCATCTCTCTGAAGTAGTCAGGAGGCAATCATTATTTTGGGGCGAGGGAAAAATTCTGAAGAAAGGTCAACTAAGAGATGTGGATGGTGTGGGTTGATTTTAATAGAGGTGCTGGTCAGTGATTGTTACACTCGAGCAGGAAATATATTTTCCCCTTGATACTGTATATCTTACATTAACAATATATCCACACCATCTCTTCCAAAAACAGTGTGTTTAAACTGTAGAAAGTGAGGGAAACAAATGTTTGCTTTTATGTATTTTATTCAATATAACAGCATGACTGGTGTGACCGACTGCGATGAGAACCAGTACCAGTTCGGACCTCGAAAATGTTCCTCCACTCTTGTCCGTTCACTGCACCACTAAAGACATTACAAATATTTGAGCACTTACAATCAGATGGCTTGAGCTGTGTGTGACTGGTGTTTATATACTGGGGTGCCCTGAGGAGAGTGAACTCGAAGCGGCTTAAGGTTGTGGAGTGAACCCTTGCTGAACTCCGAGCAGGTGGAGAAATATTCCCCGTCTTAGTGTGTCTGCTGCTGCTTGAAATTTTCTAGTGATCAGTCCAGCTTTATCACTTTTCATACTCACAGGCTCTGTGGTTAAATCTGGCTATGAAAACACAATCATGGAAATCATATGTAGATGTTAAACATTGCACGAGCACTGCAGTGAACAGTGTCCATAGTTAATTTTGCATTTATTATATCTAAATGTTAAATATAGTTTATTTAATTCTTTTTTATTAATATGTTTATCAGCAAGGATAGATCAAATGTGAGTAAATATAATGTAAAAAAAAAAATAGTTCTATTACTCCTGAAAGACTCCTGAAAAAAAGTATTATGGTTTAAAAAAAAAGAACAAAGAATTTAAGCACCGAAACATCAAAACAAATCACTTTTTCTTTATCATACATACTTATTGTAAATTTATAACACTTATTATGTGTTTTTGATCAGCAAATCAAAGGCTCATGTCATACTGGAGTAACGGCTGCTGAATATTTAGCATTGCCATCATAGGGATAAAATAAAAATCTAAATATTAATATATATATATATATATATATATATATATATATATATATATATATATATATATATATATATATATATGTATATATATATATGGTAACACTTTAGAATAAGGTTCCATTAGTTAATGTTAGTTATTGTATTAATTAACATGAACAAACAATGAATAATACATTTATTACTGTATTCATACATCTTTGTTAATGTTAGTTAATGAAAATACAGTTATTCATTGTTAGTTCATGGTAATTCACAGTGCATTAACTAATGTTAACAAGCACAACTTTTGATTTAAATAATGCATTAGTAAATGTTGAAATTAACATGAACTAAGACTTATAAATGCTGTAGAAGGATTGTTCTTGCTTAGTTCATGTTAACGAAAGTAGTTAACTAACATTAACTAATGGAACCAATTGTAATAATAACAACAATTCATTATTACTGTTTTTACCTTTTGATCAAATAAATGCAGCCTTAGTGAGCATAAGAGATTTTTAAAACATTTAAACTCTTCCCAACCTCAAACTTTTGTATACACTGCAGTCTAAACATATTGGGTTAGACAAATATTTTGTGTGACATTTTTTTTTTTTATTATTATTATTTGTTTTAAAATATCAATATAAATGGTTAAACTTTTCCAGTACAGACCATCATCACATACACATGCCTACATCAAGTTACATGGATGAAGCCCAAAAGACCCGTGATTAGTTTGGAAAGATTTTAATATTCATGAAGGATGGAATGTCCACCCATAGAGAGAGTGTTTTGCTTTGGTTACATGCTGACATTTTGGCTAGCTTGTGAATTTATAAACTGAAACCAAAAACTTTAATGTAAGTTAATTCCTGAACACCTGCGTCTGTATTTTTTGGGCCCGAAATTCGTTTAAATTGCCATTTTGAGTTTCAGCTATTTTAGTTGTTTTAAAATAATATATAATAGGTTAAGAATCAAGCTTAAATATTTCTATTTTTTTTTTAATCCTTATTTCAAATACAGAATACTTGTGAATTTTGTGGCCCTAAATACAAAGTATATCGCATAAAGCATTCATTACTTTGATGATTCATTTCACTGAATTCATTGCAGCTTTGATATTATAGATCTATCATCACATATTTACACATGTTGAGATTTACATGTTATAGCAACTGCAAAACTGCACATCATGCCCAAAAGAAAAGATCCGAGCTGGCATCATGTCAAGCTGATGTGTCACCACATTTCAAGGACAGAAATACAGACCAGTTATCATGTTGTTAATGTAAATTACAATTGACTTTTATTGGTTTACCGCTTACTACGAAATTTCCCGTCTTTAAAGACAGTCATAAAAATTATTATAGTGTACTGCAAGTGCAAAGATTTTATTGAGGAAAAAGAAACCATAAATCACCAACAAGACCTCTTTCGTTCTTTCTTTATGGGTAAGAAAGATATATAGTTACAGGCATAGGGGAAAAAACTAAATAATACATAATAAAAAAATAAAGTCTACTAATTAATAAATATATAAATAAAAAAATACAAATAAAATAACTAGCAAAGAATTTAGGCTTGTGTGTTTTTATTTATTTAATTTTAACGAGAAAACAATTAAGAATATTTAGCTGCAAATTCACCTCTCAGTAGATATTAATAAAATATGTAGTCAAGTGTTTGTTGCATTTGTTAGACCTACTGCTGTTGCTTATGCATTTACTTAACAATCAATTTCAGTCTGACATATAAAAAAAAGAAAACATTATATTCCAATGTTTTTCAAGTTTACACATAAAATCTTTGCCACATGATGTCCAATGTAAACCGTGGGTCCTCATACTAAACCAGTTGGGAGCCACTGATCTAAAGCTCTTTATGTGGCTGAGAGCTTGCAGGGAATCTCTTCATGGTTATCATACCCCATCTAGTGGCTGGAGCTGGTTAGACTGATAAACTAAGTCTACTGAAATTCAGCAAAGCTCTCTCTCCTCTCCACAACACTTACTGTATGTCCTTATGCAAGCATGCATGAGGAATAGAGCCAAAGATCAGTCAACTGTGAGTCAAAAGCTATTATCACACATACAAGTCAATATGACAGAATGAAAAAGAACTCGACAATACAAAAAAAATAAGAAGTATGAGAAAATGTCGAATGTCTGCAGCTTTTTGTATAATAAAGCAACAGCACACAGTGTGTATATGTAATAGCTTGAGGTAGATTGAATGAAGTGGAAGCGGCTGTGATTCTGATCGTAAATATGGTTCATGTTATGTAGATAGAAAGATGTAAGAATGTGTGAAAGCGCTGCCCTATATTGCCCCCTTGTTTCACAACGCCATTATCCGTCTGAAAACGGATCCCCGGCGAGCTTCTTTTGCGTTTTCCCTCTCAAAGAATAAGTGCACAAAATCGATCTCAGGTCTTGCGAGCAAAGCTGTGTCTTATAAGGTTACAGATGGGACCATTTAATTCACGTCTAGCGGCAATTCACACACACATGCTAGTGAAAGAGAATATCTCTCTCCCGGAGAACCTGTGCACCAGAAGTGCTCCACCTGTTCCTCGCTGCTCGCCCGTCATAGCCCTTTCTTGTCTTTCCCTGCTTGAGATCAACATCTGTGTGTGACATGGCCTTCAAATCGACCATGTTAACGACTCTCTTCCATACAGTAAGCACGTCATGTTGAAAGGGGAGATTTCCTCATCTGTTGTGACTTTGGCTGTCAACAGAGGGGAACCATGTTACAGTATCTGTCCTGTTCTGCTAAATTTTACCCTCTTCTACCGTTTCAGTGCGTGTCTCCCAGAATAAGTGTATCAAAACAAAACAAGGAGGTCGGGTTGCATTGGTGCCTATTTTACTGTACTGTGGTGTTCATACGTGAAAAAGGAAACAGATGAGCTGCAGGTAATATCACTGTCACTCACGTTAACACAGACATTAACTGCAATGGTGAACAGATACAGATGCTTGCATGAAGTCCACTACTGTTTCTCAGGTCACTGTGTGTTTGGTTATGTCATCAAGTAAATACTGAAGAAAAAAAATGAGAATAATAAAATAACTACTTTTTATATAGGCATTTATAATGCTTAAATATAAAGTTATTATTTTGAATATAGAAATTTAAATTGTATTTTTTATTTATAATTTTGAATAGGTAGTTATATAAATCTGAAAATACTGTTATATTTCTGACTATATAGATTTAAATAAGTCTGAACATATATTATAATTCTGAATATATACAGCAGATATAAATCCTGAATATTTATTATTACTGAATATAAATGCAAAAACCTATGTTCACACACTTGTCTGTGTGTGTAAGTCTGTAAAAAAAAGTCTGTCTGAGATTTTTTTTTCTTTTAAACTAGTATTTTTATCATGCAGGCTCATGTGTTTAGGTTCAGTAATTTCACTTTAATTGCATTGATTAGTCAGTTATTAAATTGTTCTCAAAAATGTACAAGGCTATTTTCATAGGAACATGATAAAAATGCTCATTTAAAATAAATCACAGATGGGACTTAGAGGTTTTTGCATCTGAAATCTTCACATAATATACATTCAGATTTTCATATACTATATATTTTTACATTTGACACAGTAAATTGGAATTAATGGAATTGACTGTATTAATAGATAATATATTTTGTGTGTGTGTGTGTGCGTTTGTGCGTGTGTGTGTGTGTGTGTGTGTGTGTGTGTGTGTGTGTGTGTGTGTGTGTGTGTGTGTGTGTGTGTGTGAGTGTGTGTGTAAAAAATGATTAACATAAATTGAACTTTATTTGAAAATAGGTATACACCTGATTTGAAACGAAGATCAATTTATGTTAAAAAGAATCTTAAAGTTTCCCTCACAATGGCAATCTTTGAGCTGATCACAACATACGACGAGCTACACAAAGAAGTATGATTTTTAAGTCCGGTTATATGATGATGATGTTAACGTCTTATCTCTCTCTCACTGAGGCAAAAGGCCACACATAAATCACGAGTTCAATTGAAAAGCTCAGCGGCTCCATTAATTCCAAGGCCATATCCTCTCTCTCTTCTCTTGAATAATTGATCCTTTATAAAACCAGCTATTAAAAAGAGACTCGCCCATGAGAGAGCTTTGAGGGAGAGAGAGTTGTTTCAGGAAATCGTGGAGAAACGTCAGTGTAGGAACACCCTTTTCCTTCAGACTTGATTATGGATGGTTTTAATCTGACAGAAAGAGTTGACAAGCCTGGTGATGCAATCCCCGAAGAGAAAGCCACCATTCATTAGTCGGCCCTAATGTGATTGAAAGCACTTGTGCAAATAAACAGGCAGTTAGAACCGATAGAGAGGAATCTCAGAGCCCATGCCGGTACCAGACAGTGACTAATTCAGTTCGGCCCTTTTATCTTAGTAATCCTATGCAGCAACGTTTGCAGGTCCGAGAGAGGACTTATAAATTACATCTAATAGGCTTCAAATCAAGTACTAATTAAAACTGCATTAACCTTAATGAATCGGAAAAATGGAGACCCCAATTTATTGGAGTTGTGTTTATACAAGCGAAAGCTTCAATAATACATGACGCAATCCTGCTCTATGGGATGAACTCTTCTTCCTAATGCAAACCTCCTGTGTGTGTATGGTGCACAGATGAGGACGTGTGTGTGTGTGTGTGTGTGTGTGTGTGTGTGTGTGTGACGGTAAGTTTGGGCACTCCTAATCATTACTGGCCTTGTTAGAGGTTAACTTAGCAACATTAAGGCATCTTTAGCATCAGGAAAACACAGATGGAGTGTGAGTGTGCCAATCAGCATCACAGGTGCTCATAATTGTCTCTCTAATTGCTTCATTATTTCTTGTGGGTCTCGGGCCCCTGTTTTTTTTCCCTCCTCTTGTTGTGTGGCATCTGCGGTTCCATCACATCAGCATTTGGCAGATCCCTCTCAAGTCTCGATGAGAAGCCTCTCTAGAGTTTCAACATGTATCTGCATGTTTCCTTGATTTCCCCCGAGAATGTCTTTTATTTATTCGCTGATTCTCCCCTCAACCCCCTTTAATAGAAATTCCCATGGTAGAGGGTATGATTGTGGTGTTTATGACAAATTGTTAAATATGTCATTAGAAAAACAGAGAAAGAGAAAGGGATATACATGGAAAGGGAGAGAGAGAGAGAGAGAGAGAGCAATAATCAGGAAATTCCCACATCAATTATGTCAGTCAAAATGCTGTTTTAGTGCATGGTTTAAAAAAAGAAAACACAGCGTCTCGACTAGCTCTGGTGTAATTATACAGGTGCAGAAGCTTTGCTCCAAACAGGTCTGACTCTTAACAAGTCAATGAAAGAGTCAACTTTTCTCATTGAAACACAAATAGAAAGGTAGAATATCTATATGATGGATGGAAGGATTTGTGAATAGATAGATGGATCCATGGGTGAATAAAAATAAGCATGGAAACAAAAATAGATTTGTGGATGAACCGATGGATAAAAAAGGTATTGAAATTGATGGATGGATGAAAATGAAAAAAATTGGAAGGACGGATCGAAAAATATAAAAAGTGGACGGCAGGATAAAAAGATCTAAAAAAATTGGATGGATTTGAGAATATTTAAAAAATGAAGGATGGATGGATGGATGGATGGATCAAAAATATAAAAAATGGATGGTGGAATAAAAAGATGTTACAAAAGACTGACAGATGGATGAAAATATATAAAAATGTATTAATTGAAAGATGGTTCAAAATATATATAAATGGATGAATTGGTTAAAAACAAAAATGGTTGGATAATATATATATATATATATATATATATATATATGATTGGTTGAATAAAAAGATAACAATAGATGGATGGATAGATAAAAAAATGAAAAAGGATGGCTGAATAAAAAGATGTTACAAAGGACTGGAAGATGGAAAAAATCTATAAAAATTGATTAATTGAAGGATGGTTAAATATATATAAATGGATGGAATGGATGAAAACTAAAATTGATGGATAAAAAATATATAAATGACTAGTTGCATAAAAAAATAACATGGATGAATGGGATGGATGGAAAGACAAAAACAGAAGAACTGAAGGATTGATAAAAATGCATGGATGGACAAAGATATATAAAATGGACAGATGGATAAAACTACATAAAACTTGATGGATGGATTTAAAACAGAATTGTGATGACAAACAGATAAAAATAAAAATGCACAGATGGATGGAAAGATATGAAAATTAAAAAATATAAAGATGGATGAAATAAAAATTAATTTCTGGGATATATGGATAAATAGATTTAAAAACAGATGGATGGTAAAAAAAAACTGTCCGATGGATGGATGGATAGATAGATAGATAGATAGATAGATAGATAGATAGATAGATAGATAGATAGATAGATAGATAGATAGACAGACAGACAGACAGACAGATCCACACCTAACTGTCTGCTGGCTCACTCAAATGCAATTATGAAGCCACAGACTGAGTACAGCTCCACAGAGAATACTTTATACCTTCTCACAACAGACCTCAGTCTCCAGGGCCACACTGAAACTGACAGTATGGTCAAAACAGACATGGCATCATGAGGAGCCCTCATCCCATTGGCTGTCGGTGAGGTGACCCTGCGCCCCTGGAGTTCATCTCTGGGATACACTTTCTCCTCACTTTAGAAAAACTCCAATCACATGACATGAGATCCCCCAGAAGGCCTAACCACCTTCTGCCCACCCACAGAGCCAATGAGGCAGTCATGTATGCACATTCATGCCTCTCAAGTCTGGACTTGTGTTGAGCGGGACTGGACCAATTATCTCCGCTCGACTGGGAATAACCACCGACTGAGACCCATGAACCTGTGCAACCACTGGTCAAAAGCCTAAATGTAGATGATACTATACAAAACATCACTGTCATAAAGTTACAGCACTACTGTATATGGGGTTTGGACTGGATTTCAGTGGATTACCAAAATATTACAAGATTGACGATGTCAGATAAAAATGACGAACTTAATACGAAATGTAGACTCAGGTTCCATGCCATTCCAATTTTAACATGCAATATATAATATATATGTTTCTTTGATGAATAGAAATTTGAGAAGAAAAGCATTTATCTGAAATAGAAATCTTTTGTAACTAATGTCTCTTATCATCTTTTGAATGGTATAGTGTGTACTGTATTTAGTATGTTACAAAAGCTTTTTAAGACATTTAAAATAATGATTACCTTTGACTTATTGAATGAACAAAGTCGTATCCATTGTAAAAATGATACTTTGAAGCAAATAAAGCAAAAACTAATAGAATAAATCTATTTAAATGGTTTTTTAATATAAATACTATTTCAGTCTTTCTATCCAGACTGTCGATTTTAGTTTCTTTGTAATTATTTGTGAAATTTACTAGATTTATTTTTTTCAGTGCAGGTTTCTAATGGGATTGTAGATTTATAGAATAATGAATAAATGATGACAAAATTTTAATTTCCAGTTTTCCAGTTACTTTATCATTGAGTATATAGTTTCACCTAGTATTATTGCTCTAACTAAAGTATAAAAAACTTGGATTTGCCAGTTATTTCATATAAATGACCCTTTTTAAAAATATAAATTTTATCCATAGGGAAAAACACCAACTAAGATGAATGACATTCAACATTTTCCTCTTTCGCTTTGCATAAAAACAATTTTTTGATCAGCCATGCGTTAAACTACCACGACAGCTGTTTTTGTTTTTCCTCCACAGTACTTTGACAGAGACGCACTGACTGCTAAAGCTATGTGAACATCTTTTCCGATCTCCCCCAGGAGGTTTGTGTCTCTCGATATCACTCGGGACTGACTAGTCATAATCGGCACTGCAACTTTCACCCTGTCCAACCCTTGGCAACAACAGCACACAACAAAAGTAAGTCCTCTGCCCTCACCCTCACTTAGATCCATCTGTGCAGAGCAGCCTGTGGGGAGGAAAGAGTTAATTAAATTACCATCCATTTTTAAAAAGCGCAGTGTCTGCGTCTCCTGCCAGATGATGAGGGGCATGCCTGAGCCTGTCGCTCTCTCCGTCTGTCTCCCCGGAGCTCCTGCCTGTCACACACACTCAGGTGTGTTTCCAGAAATGCACCTTTCACCTGAACTTAGCACAGCGACATCCGCACTTTCACAACATGATGCAAGTCACCCAGATTAATGAGGACAGGAAAAGCGAGGCGAGAGTTCAGCAGGTCAAAAACTTCTTATAGGATTGATTGATTGATTTGATGTGGATTCTGTTCTAAGTTCAGTGCTACAGCTCATAAGTGTTTTGAAGTCTTTAAATGTTACTCATTAAATTCGGCCATTCCAGCTTTAACCCGGAATGGATTAGACTTGTGAGCGAGTTCTTCCGAGAGCCGAGATTTTCTGAGAGCTAATCAAAATAAGTGTCATCAGGAGAGAATTCTGGGGGGCCCTTCATTATATTTGACCTGATTTTCTCCTTACGAGGACTTACAAAAAACAAGTGGTGAGATATTTCATGTTCCTGGCAGCAGACTTGGCAACAAAACAAGAGAAGGGTGGAAGTGATTCCTTTTCTTCCAGCAATTAAATGGCTTCTTGATCAGTTTTCTGGGGAAAAGGAGAGAAGGTGGTAAACAATTAAAAGAGCCATCCATGACTAAACCTATCCCTAGGATTGGGAAGGGGGGAAAAAAAAAACCTGTGTGAGCTTGATCCAGAATTTGGAAAATGCCAGTTGCATTTACATTGGAGGCCAATTATTAATTTTGATACGTGTTACCCCACTTACTCTAGCAGTTAACTTAATGAGGCTTGTTATCGTTCGCATTTAGACATAATGGACAATTGCTGAATTGTGAGTGTTTACTCTGCTGGAGCTGAATCCTATCTTAGGCCTTTTGTAATGTATTGCCAGTGAGCAAGAGATTAACTTTGTTTGTCATTCTTCCCACTGCTGTTTTATAATGCAAAACATGGGAAAAGAGGAAGGAGGGAGGGAAAGAGAGAATTTAAAATGACCATTAGAAATAGCTACCACGCTCAGAGGAAACCGGCAAAAACTTCTGAGAGCCAATTACTGAAATTCTTGATCTAATTAGCAAAGACTCTTACATGGTTTGAGTAACGACATCAGACAGAGAGAGAATTGTTCGGAGAACACTATTAAATACCAATCATATAGAAAAACTGGAATATGGCTGCTTTAATGTTTAAAATATACATAGTACACCCTAAAGATCCTCGCTAAATTTGAATGAATAATTTAAGTCAGAGCACTGATCGTTTTTTAATGATTTGGAGGCCAATCAGCTGAGAACAGCTAACATAATTAGCATAATTTATACAAAGAGCTGTTGAAATAGAAGAGAGCTTAACACACTTTAACAGTGCATAATCATATTTTGACCTACTTAATTCTGTTTATTCAACACAAGGATGCCATTAACTTTAAGGTTTTCATCAATAAATGATTTGCTTGGTTTTGGACGACTGGACAGATAGGAGATATGCTAATGAGCGCTTTTAATTCATGCCAAATGAGGAATCCTAAACTTAGATGTGTTTGTCATCTGTATCCAAGCATTTTATTTCAGGTATCTCTTAAGGGATATGCAAGATCATAGCCAGCCTTTTCTTACTGTAAATGAAAACGAATACAATGGAGGATAAACCAAATCCAACAACAGTGAGCTGTCGATTCTGAGTCCTTACATAAACAAAGACAATGCGATGATCTGATTTAGCGTCCTCCTTTCCTGTGACGAAACAAGCTCGCTGGGCAATCAATTAAACACATTTGATCCTCTTTTAAACATCTAAAAGTGACTCAAATCATTTCTATTTTCAAAAAGGATTTGAAGGATTTGCTAATATTGATTTCTTCCTTTCAAAAACGCTCAGTAACACAAAAGTGTGTGTCTAGTGAACTGTAAGTAATATGGGAGAATGATATAGATGCTATTATAGCAAGGAAAGATCTGGCTCCATTTGGTTTCCATTTGGTTTCACTTTCTATGGCTGACTAAAGTGCTGACAACTAATCCTCTTTTTGTTAAGCATAAGGGTTGCCAACAGGCCCAACTCAGGTACTCTAACCCCTAGATGTTTTTAAGGGGTTTTCCACATTCTCAGGCGTATTGGTATTCAGTTTGAAGCTGGAAAATCAAACCACAATGAAGACTTGAACAAAAACGTCTGGGTTTGTGATCTTCACAGAGACACCAGCTTCATCTGGTAAGAACACACCTTTTCTTCTCAACATGTTCAAGCTGTCTGAAAAAGCAGCTGTCATCCATTTGCCCAGTAAAAAGCTCTTTCTTTATACCTCTTTATATTTCTTTTTAAAACGTTTTTGATATGAGTCTTGCTCACCAAGACTGCATTTATTACAGTAAAACAGAAATATTTTGGATTTCCAAAGATCAAAGACTAGAGTAATGATGCTGAAAATTCAGCTTTGCCATCACAGGAATACATTTCGTTTTAAAATACATTAAAATATAAAAAATAAATTGTAATAATATTTTACTGTATTTTTACTGTATCAAATAAATGCAGCCTTAATGAACTTAAGAGACTTATTTTAAATTTTGACCGGTAATGTATATTCTTCCATTCCCTCCAAATGAAAGTGTGCTGTCAGAATGTAACATTTAGAAAAGTGGTTTGTGTAATCAGACTATCCCGTCTGTTAAGGTCAAAGAAGCCCCAGTGAGCATAATAACAGATGCCAGACACAAAGGCATTGTTCTCCAACGAGGATAGCAGCAGATATTAACCAAACCCACTAGAGTTCCTATCAGGATAGTGGGCATCCATTTAGCCTACTTATCTAAAGTCTCTAATTACTTGGGTTTATTTGATAAACAGAAGAAGAGGAATGCATAAATGGTTTGACTACATCCAATGGGGATTAATCTGAACTCCTTGAAGAGAGAGAGACGGAGACAGAGAAAAAGAGAGAGGGAGAGAGAGAATACATCTTTTGTGGAATCCTTCATTTTGCTCTTTAATCATGCTTTAATTAGGAACAGTAGGGCACCAAGTTACACATGGCATTTTAAGAGATTGGCTGCTTGAAGAAAAGACTGTGTTAGTCTGGTCTCCGGAGAAACGTGTTGGAAAAACACTCTGACAATGGCATCTCACTCTGTTTGGAGGGTTTGGAACTAAGGGAATATTGGAAGAGCATGTAGGGTTTGTGTGTTTTTCAAAATAGTCGCACTTTACAAAAAGAAACAAATGATGCAGATGCCAATATAATATACTGTACCAGTATTAAAGGAGTAAAAGAGTCACCTTAAAATGAAATTAGTGCCATTATTTATTTTCTCACCTTCATGTCAGTTAAAACCTTTCTACTGTGAAACACACAAGGAGAAATGTAGAAGAATTTGCATCATGAAGATGATTAAAGCGATAGTTCACTCAAAAATAAAAAAAATCTGTGATTATTTACTCACCCTCATGTTGTTCCAAACTTGTAAGACATTCGATTCATTTTCAGAACACAAATGAAGATATTTTTGATGAATTTCGAGAGCATTTCTTTCTGACCCTGCATAGACAGCACTAAACTGACACGTTCAAGGCCCAGAAAGGTAGTAAGGACATCGTTAAAATAGTCAATGACATCTTCAGTGGTTTAACTGTCATGTTATGAAGTTACTAGAACACTTTTTGCTTACAAAGAAAAGAAAAATAATGACATTATTCAACAATTTATTCTCTTCCGTGTCAGTCTCCACTCTCCATTCACGAGAGAGAATAAAATCATAATTCTTTTTTGTTCTTTTATTAGATTTTTATGGTAATAGTCACTATGGTCCCATTACAATATAATAAGGTATATAATAACATCCCACTATAATAAGGTCTTATAATGTTTTATAAATGAACAATAGATTTGTTACAGTATCTATTAATCTTTCACATTAGTTAATAAAAATATAACTTCAGTAGTTTGTTCAAGTTAGCTCATTTTATAGATAGATAGATACACACACACACACACACACACACATATACATATATATATATATAGGGCTGGGCAAGTTAACATGTCATCGCATTTACGCATTCATTGTTTAAAGGGACAAATTACACTTTTTATTATTATGAAAGTCCATGCTCACTGGCTCTGATTACACATACAGACAAACCATGGGTCACAGGAGCGGTGGGATGTTGATCAGTACTGGCTTGGGATGGGTGTCATCATGCGTCTCAACCAATTTGGGGTGGGCCTAAGACTGACTGCAGCAGCACTCACATGAATGCTTCTGATAAAATTATTTAAGCTAAGCATCAACAGACACAAACCACGGTTCACTGTTATTTTTAACAGAAAAGAATGCAACCTGCTCGTAATCACGACTTCATAAGTTGGAAACAGGAAGCGCTCTCGCACCGCACAATGGAGTGCATCGTTTTGTTAACTTTGTGGTTTATTATTTTGAGTTATTTGGGTCGCGGTAACACACATCCTTCTCACAGTATATTTTGCTGTACAGATCTATCACTTTTGCCACTCAGAAATGTTCACGCAATCATGCAGCACGTGTCAGAAGTTCTGTGCTCCAGCAAGGTTAGCGCACATACATGTGTAGCGCACGCGAGCCGAACTAAACCCTCCACTTCCAACTGAGCCAGGGTCAGCTAAACAAACTGTAACGCCCGAGTGCGGCATGGTTGCCTGGTTAGAGTACAGCCTTATTCTCATGCATCCTTCACACGAGTCTCTACCCACCCACAGCCCGCACCCTCACTCGCCCATCAAGTGCTGGGTCCCGTGATAGTGCAGGTCTCTATTTGGAAGGTCCCTGTTATAATGTGTTCCCGTGGCTCAAGTGGTAGAGCATTGCGTTAGCAGTGAAAAAATGTAATCATTGCACAGCACTAATATATGAAAATTCTGTGATCATTTATTCATCTTGCACTTGTTACAAACCTGTATGAATTTCATTCAGCTGTTGAACACAAGAGCAGTTATTTTGAAGTATGTTGGTAATACAGTAGTTGACACTAGTAGTCATTGACTTAGTATAGTATGGAAAAATATACTATGGAAGTCAATGGCTACTGTCAACAGTTTGGTTACCAACATTCTTCAGAATAACTTCTTTTGTGTTCAACAGAAGTAAGAAAAGGGATCGGAACAAGTCGAGGGTGAATAATTGATGACAATTTTCACTTTTGGGCGAACTATCCCTTTAAGGAAATGTATTTTCAAATAAGAGAATCGACATCCTCTTGAAGAGGCACACTTGTACTTCTGTTTTGAAGTCATTATGCAGCCCTTTCCCTTCCTCCCCCCTTCTACCCGCTTCTTTCCTCACCAGCTAAAATAAAGAGGTGGCTTCACAGGCAATCTCGGCCTTGTTTGTGTAAGGTAATTACTACTCGTCCTCCCATCCCACCAGTTCTGATGATGCATGAAAAATAACCGTTCCCCTACTTCAATCACAGCCGAGGAAAGAGACGAGAGAAAAGGGGAGCTGAGAAAAGTGGAGGAGGGGGGTTTGGACCAGGAGAAAGGGGGGAGTCTGGGAGCGACACACACTGCTCCCTCCTCGTTTTCTGATTAATTAGTTGGAGTTGGTAATCAGTTTAATAAGGCTGGAGTTGCTGGTGAGAGGTCCCCTTTGGCTGGGACTCGCTAAGCTGAACGGGGAGACCAGGGCCCCGCCATTCTTCCGTCAAGTAAACACACAGCCCCTATTTACATAAACAGTTGTTTCTTTTCTCTTTCTTACTTTGAATGTGCGTGCGTGCGTGTGCGAGCGTTCGCATGCGTGACCCTGCTTTATTGGGATGACCTGCAAGCCTCACACCACTGCCCGAGTCACTTGCAATGAGGGGGCAAGGCAAATTCATGAATTTTTTCAGGGGATTTATTCACTAATTAAATCTGGGCTTTCCAAAAGAATGGCGGAGCAGAGCGCCGGTACTGGTTCCTGCATACACAACAGAGGCCTAATGCTGTTAAGCCTCATGACGTCAGATATTTAGCATTCAGCCTTCTAGTTTGTTTGTGAACAAGCTTAGTTTAGAGAACCGAGAACTTTATTTAGTCCACTTTTCCCTCTCAGACAAAAAGGATTAATGCAGGCATGCATTATATCAGTTATTCAAAGCTAATGAAATAGGCCCGTTTCTCTGCCCGCACATCTGTCATTGGTCTTTTAATAAGTCCTAAGCTGGAAATATTTAGTTGGTTTAAGGACACCAAGCCAAAACCTTTCATTTGTGCCTGTTGATTTTAGCTACGCAGACTGTAATTTTTTTAAATGGTCATATTTTGGGGAAATAAATTGGCTGCACCTGTAAATACAATAATCCTATACATATAGCCTACTGTATTTATCTGAAATATACTGCCCTCAAAAGTTTAGGTTTGGCAAGATATCCTGCAAATTATTAATATATTGGCTGTTTATTAATACTTATAAAGCACATGTTCTGCATCACCATGTTCTACATCCCTAATCCTACCCAATACGTAAACCTAACAATTACCTTACTAACTGTTAATAAGCAGCAAATTAGGAGTATATTTAATCAAAAGTCATAGTAAATGGTTTGCTAATAACAAGAATCTGACCTTAAAATAAAGTGTGACCGATAAGTCTCTTATGCTCACCAAGGCTGCATTATGCATATGACATATTTTGCCATTACAAAGCTGTTTTCTAATTGAATATAGCCAATTAATATATATATATATATTTATTTATTTAAAGGATTCCTTTGATGGTAAGCCTGCATTTTCAGCAGCTATTACTCACATGGTCATTTAGAAATCATTCTAGTATGCTGATTTGATCATAATAAATGTCTCGAGCACCAATTCTGAAAACTGCCTAATATATTTGTGAAACATAAAAACCATGTTTTATGTCTACATCTTTCCCAGAAGACAAAATAAGTTAAATTTAGCCCTGATCTTTACATTTATAAAGTATTCACTCCCTGCTCTTAATGCACTGTGTTTCCTATCTGGAGCATCACTGAGTGTTTGAACCTTCTATAATAGTTGCAATTGTTATAGTTGCATAGTCCCTCCGTTTTCCTCTGTGTGAAAAGTTGGATCTCTAAATCATACAGTCATTGTTGGAAAGGGTTCAAATACACAAAAATGCTGGAAAAGCAAAGAATTTGTGGGACCTCAAGGATTTTTCTGAAGAACAGCAGACATTTCAACTGTTCAGGACAAACAAGGGACTCATGAACAACTGAGGACTACAGCACATCTTTTACATTAAATATCTTATTCAGGTCAGTACAAAAAAAAAAACAACATGCATTTTTTATAATCCCTCTTATTTTGGTAAAATAATTAACAATTTGCAGATACTACAAGGAGTAAGTAAACTTTGACCTCAACTGTAAGTATGTCTTCAAATCATATTTTCTTTAAATAAAAAAAAAAGAAAAATAAAAAAGTATGATTTAATGAAATGGTTAAAGCATCATGAAAGAGGATAGAAGTCAGGGAGAACCACGGACGGGATGGGAGGGGGGATTTCAGTGAAACTGACTAAAATTAATGAAGTTGAATGAAAAAAACCTTTGTCAAAAGACAAAAAAAAAAAAGTATAAAAACGAACCCGGTTCGACATGAGGGTGATTAAAAGACAGAATGTTAATTTTCAGCTGAACTATCCTTTCAGAAATCACCAACCTTTCTATTGTAGAAAGTTGAATATTCACAGATACACCTACAGTACATCTGCAAGACTTTTAATTAAAAATAATGACTGTGACATGTGAACTAAGCAATCCGAGTTCCACAAATGATTGCAACTATTCAAAACAACTAAATTACCACCCATTCCCTCAGGACCAGCTCTTTCACACCATGAAATATGTGATTTGTCTTCTTCAGTTTCTACCTCAGAGAGAAAACAGAAAGTTCAGCATAGTTCCTACCCAAACTTGTGGTGCAGAGCCTTTGATAAGGGACTACCTCATAAACTCTGCAGTTAATGATAGTGTGCAGTTACAACACATATCCAGTCAAGTAGCTGATAGTGCAAAGAAATAATTTAAGCTGTGTTAAGTGGCCTATTGTCATTCAAATGATAAATTATGCTTGGCAGAGGTTTTAGAATGGCTTTTACAAAGCATTGCTATTGTTTGTGCCGGGACAAGGTTTTAGGCAGCCAGAAGTGAGGGAATTACTTTAGAGAGTTGTGCAAAGTTCCTAAGGGTTCGGAGACAAATTGGTTCAGCACTCGTCAGGTCTACGCTGAAAGTAAGCTCAGCCCTCGACATGAAAATACTGATGCTGCCATAACTCGGAGGAGCGCGGCTACACAACCCCACCACAGCCACTCCAGCAAATTTAATGACCCAGTTGATTATAATACATGCACGTTAAATTGTTTCGCTTGCTGCCAAGTGTAATTCTCAGAAATTCGTTAGAACTTGCTGATACACCGGCTTGCCCGAATTTGTTTTGCCAAGTATTTTTTTTCTCCCCCCTTTTCTTTGTTTCTCCCAACTTGCTTTAAACCTGTTTGATGGCATCTTTTCATCATCAAAGGCTATTTCAGTATGCGGCCCTGCCAAAACATGTTTGAAGTTGCTAGGACAACGTGGTCAGTTAATGGGTTATTGCTAATCAAGCTAACTTTTGTAATTATTAGCTTGGGAAAGGAATACCTTTTGTCTACAGGCAGACACTGAATCTCCAATGAAAAGGCTAAAGGTTTCATCAGGCTTCCACAGCACCGTCCCTGGCTACACAGAAAAAACAAGCTAATGGTAATTACGTCATTTAAGATGATTTGGGCAGATCCCCTGAAGGCTTTTGCGAGCGCTTAGTGTCCATTTGGAAGTCAGGGGCATTTCTCTAGTTTGGTCAGTAGTGTCAGAGCCCTGAGGGTGAATCATTACACAGACAGGAACTGCAGCGGCTTGACCACGGAGCGACTCTATGGCCATCCTCACAGGGTCACAATACGTTTTTGTGGTTAAAGGGAACACAAAAAACCTTGAAGTTAAATTTCCCAAACTTAAAATGAAACCTTTGTCTTATTTCGTAATTAAATTATAGGGAAAATCAAACGATATTGAAAAGCAGTACTTTCACAGATTGGATTGCATTTGTGTGCATTGACTAATTTCACTAAAAAGAGCTGCTGTGTGATATTCATGAAGATTCATTAATAATTCATTCTGATAACCCGCAATATGTCATTATTTTTTAATGACGAGAGAGCATTATGTCTGCGCATTCAGCATATTTGTTCTAGGGAACATTTATTTCATTTAAAGATACCATAATTTTAATTGGAAGTTAATTTCCAGTTTGTTTCAAGAGTTATTTTTAGATGATAATAAGTGCAGTTAAAGTGCTTTCAAAGTAAAAAACAATTTTCGGTTTCACATGTTGGCATATCAATATTCAGCCAAAGCACAGCTTAGTTTTAATTATACAGAAATTGCATTTGTACTTCCTTTTTTTTTTTTTTAGCAGACCAATGTATAGTCTACTTGTCCCCTTTACCAGTGATAAAGTAATCTAGATGGCTTACAAAAACATTAAAATATAATACAATCTCAGGGAATGTATCAATATTTATCAAATGCAACTGACATTGCAGTTTATTTTATAGTAAACAAATGACTTAAACAGAGCAAGTTTCAGTAAAAGTCACAGAAGAGACTTAAAAATATATATGTAGATATTTATGCAAACTCTATAAATATATCCATCCAATTCTAATGACATAGAACACAGACACTGGACTCTTTATCTATACTACGTTTCTGAATATTTCTGTCCTCATCATCCAAAATGTGCAGACAATTTTAGAAAATATCCATCGAATGCTTTTGTAATACTGGCACTACAGTAACATAAACTGGACTGTTTTTCATTTTCTCGAGCATGGCGGTTCATCTGACTCCGTAATGAGCCTATTTTTTCTTCTCCTGACTGATTAAGAATCTTTTGTCTTGACACATATAATTATTTAATGAATGCAGCGACAGTATAAATGACACGTCTTTTGTGTTATTATTCTGAGCATCTTGACAAACAAGGCCCGCTGAGTGACCTCCTGGCCTCTCTCAAGAGTGATGATTACTCTAATTAAAACTGCAAAACATCTGCGAGGGCCGCCGAATTAAGCAGGTCGTTAAATCAGCGGAGGAAAATATCAACATCCTCACAGACAGCTCCTCTTTTCCTGTCTTCCAGTGAAACGAACGCTAGCAGTCGCACACCAACACGACAAAACGTTTAATTGGTTCGAAGCGAAGTTGTATTCTTCTCCCGAATGGATTGGTGTTAATCACACTGCGCGACATGCTAAACCGCTTATCAAGGGAATCTCGGCTGTGATTTTGTCCTCAAGGTTGCATTTGTTGTATTTCTGTTTACATGTTCTTTTCCTCAAGTGAGGCAGGTTTCTAGTGAAGAGGGATTACCATGTCCGAATGTCTCCTTCACGGCAAAAACCTGGATTTCAACGCACCGTAGCCACGTTCAAGCATCTAACAGGATTGGTGTCACCGATTTTTTCTTATGTTATTCTTTTCCCAACAATAACCATTTTCCCCCTTAAGTGTTTCAACATGTGCATCAAGAGTTTTCCTCGGCGCTTCACAACAAATCAACACGGGTCAAGGTGCAAGCCTGGCCTGCAGTAAAGAAACGCTGCACGAGCTGCAAAGCTACTCGAAGATGTCGAAAAGCGGATTGTCCTGCTTTAAATGCTACAAACACACAGCTCAAGGCTTTGTGCCATGTTCAAAGAGATTAATAGACTGAGATGCTTTTGATAGGGAACCGAGCCGTCAAGCAACCCCTCCAAGCGGAAGGACGGTCATGTTCTCTGAAAGCCGGTCTCTTGAACATTGCCTCATGGTGAAATGGTTTATGTATGCTGCTCGAGACTAGCTTCTCAGCAGATGCATGTTCCTTCCGGACTCCTGGAGGACATGGGATTACTGTAAATGATGTACAGGTTATTTTCAAAAGGCTGAGGAGATCGGTGCAGGTTCTGCTCACACAAATCATTGCTCGATTTTCACTGGAACAAATCATTTCACGTCCCATGTTTCAATAATTTCGGCATTGGTTTTTAATGACCAAAAGGATGCCAGGTACTGTACCATGAGAATACTGAACCATTGCAGGAAAAAAAGGGTTAAAATGAAAGAAAAACTAAAGAAAAAGCTAGATGCACAGTTTTAAGAAAAAAAAAATACTAAAAACAATGTTAATTTTACTCTGTCATGCAACTAAGACTTTGAATCTTGAAAATGAACTCACAAAAATAAAAAACAAATAGCACAATCAGTGTAGAGTGATAACCGAAACAAATTATTTCTAAGGCTAATTTAATATCTTTTAATGAATATCTAAAAAAAAAAAGAAAAAGTTAGAATTTTGAAATTAGTCTGGCTATATCCCTCTAGCAGTTACTGAATCAACATCTGACTCACTTACTGAATATGTTGGTCATGTCAGTGAATGAAAACTTTCATACTTGCATACAATTCAAAAGTTTTTGAAAGGTCTCCAATGCTGCAGTAAAAGCAGTAATATTGAGAAATATTATTACAATTGAAAATAACATTTAAAAAGTATTATTTACATATAGCTATGAGCTACCCTGCTGAAACTAAAAGTTCACAAATTATGTAGGAAGCTACATGATGGCCATTTATTATATAGTATAATTTATATTTGCATTCATTTTAAACATCACTTACCACGTCAAGGGAAAAACTGTCTGACAGTGGGTTTTATAACTTCTAATTATAAATGTCTCTGGCAAAGCTTACAGCACCGTTGGAAACATTCTTCAGACTGTTGCGCGGTGCAACAATAAAAATATTTTGCACAAGCCTCTGGTTGTAAATGTGTGTGAATTTCAGGCCGGTGATGTAAGGCCTGGAATGGTGAAAAGATGTCATCTTTCAGCATATGAGACATTTACTGTGAAGACTTCTGCAAGATGAGTGTAATTAGCACCTCACAGGTGATGACACGTGCCCTCCTTAAAGACAAAAGACCAAGATGACTAATGGGAGTCTGATGAGATGCGGTACGGCCTTGGACAGGTTCTAAACTCATTCGGAGATGTTTGTGATATGTGGAGTTATTGAAAGCTGCATAAATCAAAGGAAAGTTTCATAAAAATACTATAATGCTTTGCAGAACAATTGGATTACAGAATCCCAATTTTAAATAAATTAGTAAATGGCATGAAATGTTCATATACTGAAGACTAACAGTACATTGGAATATACACACACAGAATCACTGATTATAATGGGTTCTGTTGTCTTTTAGATCCTTGCATCCGGTGTTGACACAGTATAAGACCTCATGCACTAGTGATCGAACATCCACAATGTGACTGATATATTAAAGCAGGCGTTTACAACAGAGCGGTGCCGTGGTAACTGGCAGGGCTGAAACCACACCTCTTGCCTTAAGGCAGCACTGACAAGTTTGTGCTACAGTTGTCAGTTGGCTTTCGTCAGGGTGGGTATGTCAAAGCCCTAAAATTACAGATGTCTCCGCCTCAGGCCAACAGAGTATAAATCAAGAGAGCGAGTTTCCACATTCCCACTAATGACCTCAGGAGACCGAGCCGTGGAGGTGGGAGGGATGTTTAAAATGGAAGGTGATTGGCATAAAGAATCATCCGGCTAAAAAAACAATACAAATTAATTCAAAATAATTCACCTAAAAATGTTGTCATTATTTACTTACCCTCATCATGAATGTTATTTTCAACACAGTGAAAGCGAAAGGGGAGATTTTAGCTAGTTTATCTATTATGTTTCACTGATAAATTTGTATTTTGAGCAGCATGAACATTTTTCAAAGCTTCTTCTTTTGAGTTCCTCGGATGAAAGAAAATCATTTTCCAGTTTGGAACAAAAATGATGGCAGATTTAGATTTTTTTTGGTCAACTAACAGAATAATATCTATACATTCTATGCAGAAAGAAATGCATTTCATATTTGGAAAGTGCGGTCAACTAGATTTTATCTAAAAGAAAGGCTTAATATATAAAAATGTGCACTGCCCACAGGAATCCTCTCAAAGAGCCATCATGGGATGAGTCCGGTGTCATACACACCGTTCTCCATCTCGTTCTCTTTCTCCCTCACACACAGTCATCTTACACTCGAACCAGACTAAACTCCTCGTTTATGACTGCTCAAACCTCCTTACAGCCGACAAATTTCATTTTGCCCGGGCAAATCCTATTGCATATTATCCTGTACATTGCATTAGGCCCCTAATCTCTCCTTTCTCTTCCCTCGCTCCATACCTCCGTGGAAGAAAAAAAAGCGGCTCCTGATTAACCCACTTACGGCAGTAAATAAATGGCGTGCGTGGCTGTACGTGCCAGATTTAATTATGAGGAAAGAAATGAAAATGCATACAAAAACGACCAATCTAACAACAATTGTGTGCTTATGGAATTTATTTAGCTACACAAAAAAATGACCCACAAATCTGAATGAACGACCAAAGAACTGATTCAGAAAGAAATAACATGTTAAGACAAAAAAAGAAACTTGAACGCAATAACACTGTATAATAAAAAGATTACATCTATAAACAATTATCAAAATGCTAAATCATTACTCATCTTTATAGAAACGTTTTAACTGCGCCGAATGTCACATGAATCCCATATTGCTTTTGGTTTCCCATCTTTTCTTTGCTTCAAACCTAAAATGACAAAAAAAAAAAAATACAAATAAAAATATATTTAAAAAAATGCAGTGAAATCAGAGTCAGAATAATCTGTATTTTTAGAAGAAAAAAATTATAAAAGCAATATAAAGAAAAACTAATTGGGTAAACATGGTTGCATATAATTGCAGTCAATGCACAAACTGAATCTGAAAAGTATAATCGTAGATATAAGCTCACAATGGGCATTCAGAGACCCTCTAAAGGGACTGACTGACCAAAAAGATAAGCAGCATCTGCATACTCATTAGAAAGCTCAAGTGAATACATATGAGTTAACACACAGCAGCATGTCCAGGAAAGAGGGGACATCTAAAGTGTGAAATGCAGAGTGACTTAATGAAACTGCAGGGTGTCAGCACCAGTGACGAACAGAAGAAGAAAAAAAAAGCAGACAACAAACCCCCAAGCGATTTGCTTCCTCCTTTTTCGGGCTGCCTGGGAAGCCTCCGCTTCCTGTTTGGTGCGGGTAAAGTCACGGCAATCGGCGGCTTGTGCGATTTTCACGGCCAGCTATTGAGAAGGAGACAGAGACAAGCTCCATTAGCTGGAGAAAATCAGTCTGCCTGGCAAACCTCACCAGTGCTGCCTGTGCGTCAAGGTGATGCTCGAAGAAGGCATATCTCCATCACTGCGAGGATGGCAGCACGGACACACGCATGCTTGAGTTTCGTAAATCAAAAAGGAATTTGCGGTTCATAGATAGAAGTAGGACAGCCAACCCTCTGTTCCACCACTCAGCATGGATGTGCATAATTAATGTTATTATCTCATATACTTAATCTGTTCATCTAAAGAGGACCTTTAATTCGGAAAATTGCAGTGCACGCACTTAGGCCGGCAAAATGAATGGAGGAGGGCGAATGGCGCATGTCGACGGTATCAGTGAGGGGAAATGTGTGTGGTGTGGCTAGATTAATTCCAATAGCCAGAATGACACAGAGGGCTCAGGAAACAAAAGGAGAGTCCGGGCCTCTTCCATCACTCCTGGGATGGGTTTATTATTGGACCGCAAGAAACTTTGATAAACACTTGGACAAATTGCAAACCCCCTTTTTTTTTTTTTTTACCCACTGCTTTTCTCTTGCCTCCTTTTTTTTGGGAGGGGATATGAGGGTAATTCTTTAGAACAGTGAAATAACACAATCAGAGGGGAACACCAAAAAAAACTCAGTTCATAATGAGGAAATGTGCCACCATTTGTAAGCTGGAAAAAACCTGGAGAGAGCAAGAGAGTGGAAAAAAAATTGTTTCAATTATAATTAAGTGGGATAAACTTTATTAGAAAGACTGAAACTAAAATATCTCCTAATGCATGCTGGGATTAGGCAGGTCAGAGCGAGCAGGAAGGAGAAATTAAACTCTAAAGGCTTTTTATCGCCATATTTCAGGAACCAAGGGTGTAAAATGTTCTAATTTGGGATACATTAAAAGCCATAAAGGTCTTTCAAAAAGATTAATGGTACTTTGCTTGGATTTAAGATAAGGCCTTTAGCAGGCTGAGAGAGCGGGGTTCTGGCTGGGCCCTCGAGGCATTCATCTATACAGGCACTTGGAAGATTTGTAAAGGCGTCTGCATAACCTGAAGCTAACACACTATGACAGTTTTTTTAAATCCATGCCATTTTTTTCCAGGTTTTAAGAGCCATAAATCATGTTTTCTAGCAAGACAGCGGAGAGAGGGAAGTTATAATGGGTGATCATGCCCATGTTTAGCGCAGATCCACTCGCAGATAATTCACACCAGGGTGTTTTTGGAGAGGCGCGTTAAAGCAGAATCGGTGCTAAAGCGATCGCGAGCAAGAAAGCGTGCACAGATCACAAATAAGCTGTATATATAAATATGTCATGGACAAAAAGAAGTATTTTGAGACAACAGAACAGTTTTTTTTTTGGTTTGTTTGTTTGTTTTTTGCTGTCGTGAGGTTTAAATCTTGAGATTTATTTGCGTTTTCGACAAGGATTACCCACATGCACTCCGGCTTTAACCAAAATTTGCCCAACCACCAAAATAAGGCCCCCCTCACTCTTCCAGCCGGGACTCCCCGATTTCCACACATTACTATATTCAAGGAATTAAAGGTCTTTAATTTTTTTTATTTTAATCGGTCCGGTCTACTATCCCTGATTGTCTTTACCGGGGCTCAACATTAATGTCAAGCAAGTTACCTAGGAGACAGAGCAGATCAAAGAGACAAAAAAGGAAAAAAAAGCTCTCGAATGTCTGATTAATCAAGCCTTGCAAACAGCTTATTTCTTTTAGCCTGCATGCAAGTATGAAAATGAGATTGGGAGCGCAGTACATTGTGCAGATTTGTTCATTCTTATCAGAACAAAGCCGGCGGCAGCTTATTTCATGGATCACTGGCACTGTCATCAGTGTAGCGCAGAGCAGGTGACAGCACTTCTTTCTGTGGCAAGAACAAAATTAGCAAAAAGTCGGCACAAATTAGCCTCTCATATTTTCCGTAATATGACATTATTTTTCATTTACTTTTTTGATCCACTTTTCATGATTTTCCCTCCTTTTTCATCCTTATCCCCCCTCCTTTTCCCTCTCTTGTGACTTAGTGCCAAATCCTTTCACATCAAATGCGGGCACAGAGGAAAAATGCAGGGCAGGAAAAAAGGAATGAAAATCACAATCCAGAAAAGAAAAAAAAGTGGGCTGTGTGTGTGTGTGTGGGGGGTGGGGGGGTTAACATACACAACAAAAAGCGCTTGTGCTCTTTGTTCTAGGTAGTCCACTAAACCTTCCCATATTTCCGTAAGAATTACATTCAGTCCATTTCCATTGTCCTTCACCTCTCTACTCTCCTCTTTAAAGGTACTGTGTGCCATTTACACCGGTCCTCAGCAAAGCCTTATTCATTGCTGGGTTTATTTAGCGCCATTAATGACGTGACCTTTGAAAGGTTTGTGAAGGATGAATTCATTCTGCTCAGTCCTGTAACTGCAATGTGGGTCCACTAGGTGGGTTAAGTCAACAGTGATGCAGTGGTAATGTATAGTACATCAACGACTGCCACAGCAGACACTGTAAAGAAAAAACATGTAATATATACATTTACAATTCTAGTCTGTTGTCTGATTTCAATGCACTGTTCATTCCTTACAGCCATTTCATTTTTGACCCTTCCACAAATATATGAAAACAACAGTTCCAATCTATATGACTATAACATCTTGCAAACTCAGAGCAGACTTTAACCTGAAAAAAAAAGAGAGCTCCTTGCAGCGGTTTAAAATAGGTTTTAAATCAATTCTGAGCTTGCATTTTTAACCCTGGCCGTCTCATTCACACCCACTTACTGAAAAAGCACTGGTTGTAAACAATTAAAACTCCTACAGATGTATACTGTCTTATACAATAGTTGTTAAACATCACATTCACTCTGTAAAATAAATTAAACAAAATACACCTTACATAAGACTGGAATAAGTATCCAGTTGTGTGGTTTGTACTAACTAAATGGCACTAGCTATTATTTATATTTCCCTCTAGAAAATTCATGAGATGTTGATATGACTGATTGACTAATTAAAGTTAGGTTTAACAGATTTTCAACAATCTTTGTATTGTTACACTGTCGGGAGCACTAGTAAATTAACAATGTGCATTATTTCTCTGTCTTACCTGTACTAAGATTAGGGTTGCAAAAAGGTGGAAAATATCCCGTACATTTTGGAAAGTTGGAATTTTACCAGACATTTTCCACCCCTTTGCAACCCTAACCAAGATACACTTATTTATTTGTCTGCAAAAGTCTGCCGGATGAGGTAAAATGCATCATCTGGCGGAGTTCTGACAGCTCCAAGAAAGTGGTGAAAGCTACTTATAATCATCACTTATAATCTGATCGAACCCTTTGCATTGTGGGTGCTGAAAATGACCTTTTCTCGGTTTTCTCTAGCTATGTAGCACCAATTTACCAAATAAATACACAAATTAAAATTCCACGTGCATGAGAATATTACAGAATTATGTCAATATTGGTGCATTGTGAACACTTTTTATACATTACTGAGAATTAATTAAATATTCTCACATTCTTTGGCCTAATATTACCAATAAATCAATTACATTATTGTCATTTTGTTCTATCATGCCAAATGGGGTCAGTTTAAGCAGATAAACAGTAATAATCATGGCTTGCATAAAAACAATGGCAAGGGAAATCTCAAGAAAACCACTGCAGTGCCTGAATAAAACCGGCCACGCTCCCGTGACAATACCCTGTGTCATCTACACTAAAGCGGAGGAGACCAAATCCTCTCAACAAAAGTGACATATTGAGAGTCCTACATTTGATATCCTTGTATACAGTCAAAGATCCAGTTAACATAGCTTATCAGTCTCAAGGGGGTGGTGGGGGAAATAAGACAAGGAGTTCCTGTAATCTTGCCACCAACTTGACAAACAGCATTACAAGACATACAGAGAAGCAGCCTCTCTGAGGGGGATCTAGTTGGAAAAGCTCTCGGTATAATGCGCTTCTCTATGTTTCAGCCCCAATAATCTGATTCCAGATACATAAGACTGTCATCTTCAGGGAACAAGGGAGTGGAAAAAAAGTCTGAAAGTTCGCTGGCTTTGTGCGCATTTCATTATCTTCCCTTTTCTGAGCAGGCAAGGCTTATTAGCAAGCTTTGAACTCACTCTTACAATAATGTGCCATCAACAGTTTTATAAGCTAATTAGAAAAACAGTTTAATTAATGACTGACTGGAAATAAAATGGCAATCAGGAGAGAAAAAAAAAAGGAAACGAGGGTGCTAAGCTTCCACTACCACCAATTAAGGGCTAATTACAAACAAATTATATATGTGTTTTGCTGTGGGCTTTAATTCGGAAAAAAATGGCTTTAATTAAAAGAGAAAACATGCTAATTAATTAAACAGCACAAAAAATCTACATTGAAAAGTATGCTTTGTCTATCAAGTAATTAATGAAATACAATAATCCAAATGAGATTCCCCAGCATTTGATAAAAGCTTAGGACCCATTTCAAAACCCATTTCAAAATTAATGGGCAAAAATTTAATGTGAGTCATCTACAGATATAATAAAAGTTCATTCTGTGATAAATTGCTAATGCTCAAAGAAAATGGAACAAAGAGGAGAGTTTTTGCGAAGCAGTTTTCTTGTTGCCAGAGGGGCCCGCACAGGAGGAAAAGCCGGTCTAGTGTTCCTGTACAGATTGTGTGTTATAGACGGAGGAAAGGGCTAAAAATACCTAATCATAGGATTTCAAAATCAGAACAAAGATGTTAAGATGATTAATAATTGGCTGAAAAAAATAAAATACAGACATGCATTATGTTTAATGCAATGAGCCTTAGCAAGCCTGTACAAAAGCTGTCAAAGTAGTGCATTTTAATTGGATTGGATGAGTTTGACTTAACTGCTGTAATGGCACTTCAAACAGTATGACACTCCTGTAAAGAACAAACAAAGGCAAACTTTCAGAGAACCTTGTCATTAGGGATCTGTATGTTCGTAGTTACTGAGACATGCTGTATTTCAAAAGCATATTAGAACAAACCCCAGCTGATTGGTCAGAGATGAAGGCTGATAAAGGAAATGGCAATGCAACATATTTAATGGGTATACTAAGGCCAAAAAAAGTGAGCATCTTAGTCACATGCTGAACGGCATATATGCGCCCGTGTTCATGAACTCCCGCTCACTCCAACTATCTTTTTCGCCTCTCCAACAACTCCTTTTCAGACTGTGTCTTCCTCTTTTAATCATTTTCATATGGTCTGACTCCTGGAGAACTTGAAATGGACACAGTACCCCCCACCGCTGCAGACTAGAAAGTCTACGTTTTGAAGTGGTAATGCGGAGCTAATATTTGTGATCAGGGCAAAGAAAAACTGTAGGAAATAATAAAGTGTGACAGGCCTTTGTTTAGTCTTGCTTTAGTTCGTCTTTACCACTGAGACTTGTTATGAAATGTGCTTAGAAGGCTAAATGAAAGCCCTTAAAAAATAAGTTAGAGAAAGAAATGCATTCCCTACAAGCAGAAACGGTTCAAAATCAAAACATCAGAAAAAAAACATGAATCTAAAAGTCCATACATACATACATACACACATTATATATATAATATATATATAACTTAAACATCTGACTTATGGTTATTGCACTCTTTCTCCTGTATTAGGCTTTCTGTTGTCCCTAAAGCTAAAAGTGCAACCTGTATCTTATTATTGTTAGAGGATAGGCAGGGAAGAATTTGATAATTCTGTATTTCATTCTGATCAATTAAAAAGCTTTTACCTTTTAGGCAAATGTATAAAACACTTTGTGAAATAAAAACAAAAAGACTTAAACCTTCTACAGAATATCTGAATACTCTTTTATGAAAGGAAAATCTCAAAGGAACCTTTACTATCCACGTTTGTGTTTAAACACCCAGACAAAGATGAAAGCCCACATAGCACACACTTTTTAGGATAACTTGAAAGAAGGTTTTAACAAATTTGCTTTCATTTGCAGATTAAAGGAAATGGGCAAAATATTATCATATGATTAAAAAAAGCTACACAAGGTAGTAACTAATATTTCCTCTGCATGTTTCCAAACAGGAGTGTTTTTAATATAAAACATAAAAACTTTTGGGTTGAGAGAAAAGGGAAAAACATTTATCCCCAAAGATAAATGGCTTATGACCAATAAAATACTTTTAGCCCAGGCATAATTTATAAATATCACTTTCGAGGACACATTCAAGGGGTTCAAAAATATCACAAGACCTTTAGTATATCACTGTCTCATTGACATCTTAACACTTTAATTTAACGCTGTATTAGCATCTTAACACATTACAAAACATATAATATTTCATATATCAGTGGACACAAATATTATTAGAACCTTGAAATTGAAGCTTGCCACATTTGGGATTATTCAACTCTGTTAAGTTGTTTATTGCATTATTTCAAACAGCTATGTCTGCAACAACATTTATCCTGGGCAGAGTCTCTGTGGCCGCACGGAGCGCTGTGATAACAAATACTAGCCGGATTACAAATTAGGGCATAAAATGATTCACTAATATCCAAATTGCCCCCCAAGGACTCTTGAAACAGGTCAACATATTTCTCTGTTTATCTAGAGTTAGTCTTTCTGTCAAAGAAAATGCTGCATAATAGAAGGATGTGTTGTGATTACATCACTTCAATCCAAAAAAAAAAAAAAAAGAGCACAAAAAAGAGCTGCAGCCTAATGGCTAGCACACTGAGCTCTGATGTTCATATGGGTGATTATAATTCAAATCTGGCTTGCCGCATTTGCAGACAAAAATCCGACCTTTCTCTTTCAATCATGAGTAACTTAAAAACACTCAAAAAATCTTTTAAATAATAGTGTACAGGTAGCTACAGTGACACAAAAACATACAGCCATAATGTGTGGCTCCAAAAACAAATACTGCAACTCATGCACCTAAATCTGAAACCCTTCAAATTTCAGAAATGATCTTCCATATGTGCATCCTGTTCTATCATTGCACAACATAGAATGATGTTACCCAGAAACTTTGGATAAATAGAACACGCAAGTATCATCTTGGCATGTTCGCAGAAAAACTTTCATACCCACATCGCCCTGAGAGAAGCTGAATCAACATATAGAGCATTAGGGAGATGTCCAGCAGATGACAAATGCACATTACCTGGTGAAAACTGTAAATTACAGTCTTTAGAGGAGAACAAATAAAGCAGCTAACAGTGGCATTACTGCGCAGCGACTGCCAGTGTTCTGTCAGAGGCAGACTTCAGCTGTCTGGCTGAGCGAGAGATTCGAGACGGCTAAGTCTGCTCAAATCCACTGATGCTGTAAGAAGCTTTCTGTGACAGCATGGTCCTGGTAAGTCAATCAAAGACGAAAGCCAGGCAGTTTGTATTTGTGTTTTTACCTGTAAGTAATGCCAAACTAATAACGCAGCCTGCTATAATTACTATAGCAGTGTTATTTGATAAGAGGCACTAACCTTAAACATTTCAGCGCTGTCATTTGCAAGCATTTAGACAGCATGATGGCATCTCTGAAATTCTTTACCTGCTTTTGAAGTGTAGATAAACTCTCTGTAAAAGGGATGCTTAAATCTGCAATTCTTAACAAAAACAACAACAAAGGCTATGGCTGATATAGACGTCTGGCATCACAATGAAGCCCACGTCCTGATGAAATGTCTGCGACAATGGTTTCCAAAGAAACTGTTATTATGTCTCTGTCTACCTGGGAAAGAAAAAGATAAAACCACAAAGATACTCCAGAGATAAGCGTAAGTGGCATCTGTATGGATTACTGCGTAAAGACCCTCAAAAGAAAATTGCCTAAACCAAGGGCCTGTTGTTGGCATTACTGAGCTATTTAATGCTTGTTCCCATGGTGCTACGCTTGTTAGGAGCATGATTATCACCTTGCTTTGAACTGATTCAGATCAACTATCAACAGCATCACAATATGATTTCATTAGTGCGGAGTAAATGGTGTCATTTTGGAATTTACACCAAGAGAGACAGCTGTAATTGATTACGTAGGAAACTAATATTTGAGGTTAACACAATTAACACTGCTCCTCCCCATTAGATGGATGGTAGAGCTGTTTTGAAGCATGACCTAAGACTGTTTTATACACAATAAAACTATAAAATTAATCTTTACAGAAAATTAATTGTAGAAACTGAAAACACATTTTTAGCTTCAGCTGTAGTACGGCAATAAACCGTAAAAGAAAATAATTCTCACAAAAAGGATTTACAGAATGAGTCCTGCAAACCATTTAGTTAACCTAAATATAAAGTTAATAACAGAAGATTAATTAGTGCTTTATGCAGTATATCATAATGCAGTGGCATGATGAAATTAAGCTTGTTCATTGTTTGTATGCAGACTGATAGCTGCTATCCCTAAAATCCCAACAAGTGGATGCTGGACATAAGAAATATAAATGATATTCGCAAAAGAATTGTGTTTTCTTAGTATTCACCAAATGCCTAGTGAACTGGAAGCACATTCCCAAACCTTTTCTGTACTAAACTGTTTAAGGTTGACAGTGAACATCAATTCCATGCAGTAATGCTGAAATCAAAGCTTCGGCCGGAATTTAGCGGAATGCATTTCAGATTCCATTGAATCCAAGTTGCGAGGCTTAAAAATATCGCCCGCTATGATTGCCCCAACTTCAGAAAAGTTGAATGTCTTTTTAACTGCAATTACAGCTGTGCGAATGTTACATTTTCTGCCAAATTAGCAGCGAAGCGCTTGATCCTACGTACAATCCTAAAATGTGTCTTTTTAAAACTGCAGGCACTGTATTTAGGTATGAGCTCACTTCAAAGGTGTAAAACTGGCACCTTGAAAATGTTTTAGCGCCCGGGTTGAAAGCATTGTAGCCTTCATTAAAAGGCAGAACCGAAAGTTCTATAGACACTGCCGTACTTCAAACTGGGGGAGGGCTTTCCATTAACTTTAGTGTAAAAGGGTTGCAAGACTTTCTGCCCAAGTCGAGTTATGTGTGTGTGTGCGTGTGTGTGTTTGTAGCCTCTGTGTCTTTGCAGGCAAAATTGGCCGCAGACCCATTAGCTCAATTTGTCACAGCTGAAGCGCCCCCCGAGATGGCTTATCTGGGCAACATACCTCTCGAGTAGCAAGTCTGTCACTCAGTTCTTCCGCCTTCCCATAGTCCCCTTCAGCGATGGCACTCTCTATGCTCTTTTCCAGGCCTGACTGAAGATGAGAAGGAGGGAAATAAAATGAAGTGATTTTCAAAAGGGAAGAGAAGGATGAGAAGAAGAAGAAAAAAAAAATCAAAGAGTAACTTAAAAACTCCCCCAGGCATTCTTTTTAATATGATTGCCATTACAACAAATATGTAGATTTCCTCTCATAAATGAAAATCGTCGGTTGATTAAATATTAGGCAAAAAATCGGTCTAGCCACAGGAGGTTACCAAACATAAATGTTGGTCTTTAATGAGATATTTCCATCAAAGCAGCAGGACTGGTGAAGCAGAGCTCTCTGTCTGCTATTATGGATCTTCATCAGAGAAATCCCAAAACAAAGACACAACGTTCTCATATTTGACAAATTTCACCATTTCTAGACATGTCTGTTGCTCTTATAAATAAATAAAAGCTGTAAAAACCCAAACATACTACTGTACATACACGAAAAATAAATAACCTCCTGATGTAATTTATTTCTGAGCTGATGATTATTCCATACTATGATTTCAGAAATGGCCATATAATATTAATTCTGCTTAGGTAAACATTTCAGAGGGACTGTTCCAATCAGCCTCTCTCACAACTCTATTAAAATGTATTTTCACAGCATATGCTCAGCCTTTTAATAATGTTTAATCCAAAATAGATATAGCTTTTGAAAGTGAGGGAAAATGGGGAAGCTGTCTAATTTAATGTGACAACTGGATATATATAATAAAAACAATATTTGAACTCAATAACCCAATATTTTAACTTGCTAATGCAAAATTATTTGAGCTCAACATTAAACGATATGGACAATTGAATTAGCAGCGTTTTCCTACTTAAAACAAATTACATTTGCCAACATTCTGCTTACACGACAATTTACAAATTAAAAATAACGGCAAAAACTGTTTCGAGTTAATGCTGCAGAATGATAATATGCATTAGTGCAAAATTGGCGTGAAGTTACAAATGAATTAGTTCTGTTTACAAAGCTTCGCACTTAAAGAGACTTATTTATAGAAAATGTAATCGGGAAATTCCTGCATGACGAAATTAAATTATGAGCCAGTGTACAAAGTCAGCTTTCTTGAATCATTCTTCATTCTCTCACATATTCTGCTCTCATCTCACAAGGAACAACCTGAAGTCACATACTGTAAAAAGACTAACTGCTTTAAATGAAACTGAGCTGTGCTAGATCTAAACAAACCTTTGCACACATCATGAACAAACATCCATTGCTGCCAACGGCTATAGCTAGGTGTTGATAATGTGAATTTTGTTGAATCATGTCCGTTTACAAATTGGTTTTTATGCAGACATAGGAAGTAAAGCAAGCTTGCTTATGTGTCAGCACAATAAAAGCATACTGTATACTCACTGAAGGCATTTAATGCAAAGACACAAGGCTGATACCTCTACAAGGGTCACTTTTCCCTAATAATAATAAATTATATATATATATATATATATAGAGAGAGAGAGAGAGAGAGAGAGAGAGAGAGAGAGAGAGAGAGAAGTGGAAAATCTCATTACCCTCATATGTCCATATCCAGAATTACTTTGTTAATCAAAGCTATCATCAGACTGGAAAATTTTTTCAAGATTTCAAATAGTCAAAAGTTTCTCTAAAAGAGCAATCACTTATTAACAAAGATTATGTCTGCACTATATTCAATTTGGAAGCGCTCTGAAACAAAAAACCAATGCTACTGCAGACATTTTTTACAAAGTGTCAAATTCCTGGAGGCTGATATTGAATCACAATTTCTATGTGCGGGGTTCAAGAGTGGGTAATACAAAATACAGGTCCATTTACAGTGGACAAATATTTACTATATTGTTTATGCTGCTTTACAACATGTGATGCCCTTTCAGCATCTGAGTGGGAAAAATCTTAGTGTCATATTTGTTACAGAAGCTGTCCAGTGTATTTGATTTGCAAACGTTCCCTCCCTTTCACTGAATTACAGCATTACAGAAAGCTCTCGACTCCATTGTGCTGTGGCTTTCAACGGAGAAATCCACCTCATAAGAAATATTAAACACCAACCAGAACAGACAGTGCAGCTACATCCTCATGTCAAGATTAAGGTAATCTCATCATTAAATATAATATGATCTATTCTGTTATGCTCAGTGTCATGCGGAAGAAAAGACACCTCCTCACTCTGTCTTTCACATTTGATAGAGGAAACAATTACGAGCTACACATACAGTAGGCACAGAACAGAAAGGCAGTGGGATAAAAATGCTTTCAGCATCAGAGTTGAATTAGGACACCCACAGAGTGGTAGAGGAAGATGGCGGAGGAAATCACTGTTACCATGTGAGGAGGTCTGCTACAAGAGGGCGGCTTGAGTCTATCATTGATGCCAAAAATACTGTGTGAGCTCCTTCCAGTGCTCCTCCCGTTTCTCTTCAGGCTCCCTGAGCAAAGACACAGGATGACAAGTCATTCTGTTTATTATTATTATTCACTCCAGGACTAGGCATGTATACTTTGTGAGATTCAATTATTTCTGCACACATCCTTTTTTGCTATAAATGGTGGATTATGGAGCCATTCAGTACTTGGGAATTTATGGGCGTTCAGTGAAATAGGCAGGTTTTAAATATGAAGAATTTTATATTTGTTTCCCCTCCTTTGCCTCAAGGCTGGAATGATCTGAATGGAGTTTAGAAACTTAAGCATCACACAGCTGCCGATTTCATAAAGGGTTTGGGAAAAAAAACCCTGAACTACATACACGAAACAACTATGGATCACACACACTACCAGACTTTTTAAGTGGTTCCAAACACAACAAACTCACGCAGAAACATGCACCTTGTTGCTTGGAGATGTATAACATCAAAATCCCAAACATGTTTTATAATCTCCAATTGGAGAGAATCAAAGTCTGTGCTCATTATATGCTACATGATTTTCAGCTAACTCAATTATGCATTAAAGATCACATTGGATTTACTTTAGATATGTGAAAGTGCAATATTTCTTACATCAGTCAATGAACAAATATATTATATAAATATTTTGTTATATAAGTATCTCTGAATTTAAAATCATCATATAACAGTTCGGGCTACAATGTGAGAAGAGTTTCATGCCATGTTATTAATATGTATTCAGTACATATTCACATGTGTTAAGAACTTGTATTTAAGCTTGTTGTTAACACAGCGTCTCTCACAGTCTTTCTCGTGACCTGCTGAGAAATGTAGTGATGTTTTGATGCAATGGTCTATTATGGAAATCATCATTAACTGTCTTGGAGCAAACCATAATTGTCAATCATACCTTTTCTGCCCAGTGTCACAATTCTGTGTCCCACCTATTTGAGATGTTAAAACCAAAATATGTTAATATATTGAAAAAAAAAGTCATGGGCAAGCATTATTATATTTTTAAATTGTGTCATTCATCTCTGCAAGCAAGGGATCAGTTCTACTGCAGTCAATCCTACTAAACACACATGTTGTGGTGTTTAAGCAATGAGATTGCATAAGAAATTCCTTTCGAACTCAAATCAGCACAGCTGTATAAAGAGTTGTTATGTTTGCATTGAAAGGAATAAATAGGATATGGTTAACAACAGTAGAAATAATATAGAAGAACAGAACTAGTAGGTAATGAGAAGAAAACTTATTATAATGACCTTTCTTCTGGTGCCTTTTCCACTTTGTTTGCTGTTCCTTCATTCTCTGATAAAACTTTGCTCGCTGGAGCTCTTTGAACTTCTGCAACAATAAAAAAAACAATGCTTTTAAACAATGATACTTGCATAATGACATTAAAATAAATTCTGAATGAACCAAATGCAACTTGCTTTGTTTATACCGTAATGATTGTAACGGTCTACCAAGCAATTAGATAAATAATAAATCATTCGATCACTGCATGACCTGCACTGCACACATACTGCATAATTTGCATGCATAACTACAACAGATCCACATACTTGCCACTTATCCAAGGAAACTCCAAGAAGACAATCATTTCCAAATGCATCATTGTGCAGACCAGTTTTTGTGTTATTACATTCAACCTGTACACAAACTGAAAGTTGCTCTGTGTCTGACTGACGTGAGAGCTGCTCGCCTCGAGTGTTTTCTGCTGCTCTTTCATCATCCTCCTCATCCTCAGAGCTTAGGTCAGCCTCACTGAGACCCGGCGGCAGATGTCCACTGTACATATTAAATCTGACAAATCGCCAAAAACACGACTCTTGCAGATGTCCGCATTATTATCAGCCACAAAACGTTTAAAGCAAATATATTATTAAATGCGACTGGTGATTTAACAATATCATAATATATCAGAGAAGTACACCAACAGCTGCATGACGCTTACCGTTGCCTTCTGTATTTCCGCATTTTGAATATAGAGCTTCATTATTGGACCGGCGGAGGAGCAAAAGCTGTAACAAAAACGCTGATTGGCCACTTTGATCTCATTATGAAAGGCGATCCTCCCCCTTACAAAATAGTGGAGGCTGCAGTTCTGTGTAATATTTGTTAAATCGTCAATTTGTCCAGCTCTGTAATAATAATAACATTAATAATAAATAAACGGAATTATTATTATTATTATTATTATTATTATTATTATTATTATTATTATTATTATTATTATTATTATTATTATTATTATTATAGCTTAAACCTTATCTAAAAAGACAAATAGTGGGTGGATAAGTGTGCTTTTTAACCATGTTTTTTTGCCAAATTATTATAAATTATATCAAGTACTGGTCTATGTTAAACATTTATTCCTCTAAAACTTTGGAAGGCTTGTTGCTTTTGGTGATAAATTATTTAGCTTAACAAGCAAAAAAAAAAAAAAAAAACCTATGCCACACACTTTTTTCATTTGTGAAAAATAAATAAATGTGGCATCTACTGGCCTCAGTAAGGTATTCGACTAAAAATAACAACAAATAAAATATTTTTATGCAGTAGCAGGACTTTTTAATGTAGGAATGAGTAAACTTGTTCAAACATAGTTGCCAGTTCAGTTATATATATTATGTATAGGCTGTACTTTTTGTTTTACAAATGGCAAAAGTAAAACACAATTGCTCATGTTTTCCCGAGTGATAAGAATGCTCTTATATGAGCAATGTCTCCCAATTTATTCAGACAGCTGAGGGCATCACCACATTATCATTCAAATGATTAGCATGCTAATCTTGTTTAGCCTGTGGCATTGGCAGACGAAAAACACTGATGCTTAAATTGCTTATTTATATCAAATAACATCAGTTTTCTGTTTTGTTGCTAAATAGGGGTGGGCTTTGTGCCTAATTGCAAAACCACCTATTTACTTAAATGATTTATTTAGTGTGCACAGATTCTGAGGCAACAAGCTCATTTGTATTGTCATAATGTCAGAAATTTTCATCAATATAATTTCTGCTTGTTATGCCTCCAGCGGGGGTGCCACTAGTTTTGAATGTGCCCAACGATTTTTCTCTCTCGCTCTTTCTCATTTGCTCTCCCGCTCTCTCTCATTTGTCCCTTCCACACTCTCTCTATCTTTCTCTACATGTGTGTTCTGTAACCTGTAGTCAGTGAGCAATGCTCGTCGTTTCTGCTCACTACCCCTTTAGTAGAGTGAATGTTAACCTACCTTGACTTTCTTTAAGTATTTTTGACCTTCTTAAAAATCACTTATCATTTCCGAATAATATGTTGATTATATTTAAATACTTAGTGAGATGCAATAATTTTCCTGGTAATTTTCCTTTTTAGTAAAGCTGTGTCTTGAAATATTACTAAAAATATCTACGCCAATTCTTATGTTTACTTTCTAAAGATTTCAAAGCAAAAAGACACATACCATGGCCGAAGGGTAAACATTTCAAGAATTATACTAAAAGGCCTTTTAATTCAGTATAAACTAATCAGATGTCAGAAGACATGTAGATTGTCTGTAACACTAAACATTTTTTGTCTGTGTTCACCAATGTTTTGATCATTTTGAGACCCAAGATATTCACGTATCTGATATGATACTGTAGGCTTTATAGGGTTAAGTGTATGTTGGTTACTATGTCCCTAAAAACATCAATTTCATCCAATATCAAGAACTTTAAGGACATATGACATGATAGGGCTTAAGTCAGCAAGATATATTAAACTTCACTCTGCACAGCTGCCCCACAGTTAATACCAACTTAATTATATATGTGACAACTCAATGTCAAAAGCAACTAGAACTTTTAAAGGTAATTTGGTGGTGTAATATATCACTAAGTTACTACTGTCAAAATGATTATGATCATTCTTAATTCTGTTTATTAAGACTTTTTTTTTTTTTTTTTACTATACACTGGCACTTTTGTTCAGTTTGGGCTCCAGATCATTATTTCTGTAATTTATTATTTATTTAGAGTGTGTTGTTTAAAACTTGGAAACCCTTATTAGTTTTGGTTAAAGAGGTGGTAAGTGTGGCGAGATAAACTAATCATCTCAAAGCCTTAATTATTAGTATCTTACTGTGACAGGCTGTTTTTTTATTTTAATTTTTTTCCAGGCCAGCCAAGTTGAACTGCAAATGAGCAAGCGCATGTCTGAGGAAAGAGTAATAATTTAAAGTCATCTGGATCTGGCTTGGGGTGGCTGAATTCATTAGAGCAGATTAGCTAAGTGTGTACAAAGTAAATGAGATATCTAATACTAGCCAACACGGAGGTCCAGGGATTCCTCATTTAGCTCCGAATATGAGAAACCATGTTAAGAGGCGATTATGTATAGCTTGACTTTTGGACTGGCTATATGCCTGTTTTCCTGTGCATTTGGCCCAATGGTGTGTTCTCGTATTTAATGACCCTTGACTTTAAGCCTCCATGTGTACAGTGTATAAACCATTAAAAATAACGGCCAACGAAGCAGTATAAGGGAGGAGGAAACGAAGGATGACACCCAGATGAGATTATTCACTGTTAGCCTGACAGGGCAGCCAGCTGAATTGTTTTTGAGAGAGAAGCCAGGGAAGCTAATTATGAGTTTAAGAAGAAGGTTGAAAAAAAAAAAAAAAAGATTACAAAGAATAATTTGCAGATATAATTACATCAAAATTGGGTACACACAATCGTCAAATACATGTATTGCTTGACCTGGGTGAGCCAGTGAAATAAATCCTTCTTCTATAGCCTTTGTTAATTTGTTTTTATCATCTCCAAGTGGTGTTTGTGCAGGCAGTGCAATTTGCATGTGTAATTCCACTGTGCAAATTGACAACAAGTAGATAATTCTGGGAAATGGGCTAGTTGCAAGGCCCTAGCTATCTTCCTGTGCCGATTCATTTTGAGGAACTGCTGAGGCATGAAACGCATACATCAACTATTTCCTGACAATGCTCAGACTTATTGTCCCCTAAAATGTCATTACAGCCATTATTTATGGAGTTAATTCATTTATTAAACCATATTTACGCAGACAGAATGTCACATTGTGTCCATCGTCTGGAATGACGCCTTTAATGATGATTTTAACACATTTTCTCTTTCAAATTCTACCAAGAGAGCAAAAGCAGAAAGTGGTTTTGTTTTTAATGTCAAGGCTTAGCTACTTTTAGATAGAAGTAATGAAAAAAACACAAATCTTACGATTATATAAATAAATAAATATATATATATATATATATATATATATATATATATATATATATATACACACACACACACACACACACACAGTACTGACCAAAAGTTTGGACACACCTTCTCATTCAAAGAGTTTTCTTTATTTTCATGACTATGAAAATTGTAGAGTCACACTGAAGGCATCAAGGGCTATTTGACCAAGAAGGAGAGTGATGGGGTGCTGCGCCAGATGACCTGGCCTCCACAGTCACTGGACCTGAACCCAATCCAGATGGTTTAGGGGTGAGCTGGACCGCAGACTGAAGGCAAAAGGGCCAACAAGTGCTAAGCATCTCTCGGGGAACTCCTTCAAGACTGTTGGAAGAACATTTCAGGTGACTAACTCTTGAAGCTCATCAAGAGAATGCCAAGAGTGTGCAAAGCATTAATCAAAGCAAAAGGTGGCTACTTTGAAGAACCTAGAATATGACATATTTTCAGTTGTTGCACACTTTTTTGTTATGTATATAATTCCATATATAATTCCACATGTGTTAATTCATAGTTTTGATGCATTCAGTGTGAATCCATAATTTACATAGTCATGAAAATGAAGAAAACTCTTTGAATGAGAAGGTGTGTCCAAACTTTTGGTCTGTACTGTATAATGACTGTGAATTTAATAGTAAAACACTGTAAAAATTAAATAATAAAAAACTGCTAAATGGTTAATTCCCCAACTATTTACAGTGAAAAACTATATTGGACATTACATGTAATTTAACTGTAATATACGGTTTTTGTAATTGAAAAAGACATTATAATTTACAGTGAATAATTGTAAATTGACATTCCCAGAATTCCCTGTGTTACATTTCAAATTTTACTTTTTTTTTGTTGAAATAACTGTTTCTTCTAAGTTTTTTTCTGATCATTTTTGTATATAAGGGTTGTGTGTTAACACCTAACGTTGTTAAATGAATGTTTATTGCATTATTTGAGTTTCATGTGTGTTACCATGATGGTGTTTAGTGTTTGTGAACATTACATTGTGCACCTTCTATATTGGTTATTATTTAAAAACTGCTTGCTATGGGCTTTGGTTCATTGTGTGGCTTTCCCATGACCACCAGTGTTTGATGGTTATCAGTGTATTACAAAGGTACAAAACAAATTTCAGTATTTCAATAAGTACTGATATATTAACATTATATCAGTTAATGACATTACGGAAATGAACTGTAAATTTTAAACCTAAAATGTTGCTACGGTAGGTTTTATGGTAAAATTCCACAGTTGTCGTTTTTTTACTGTAAATTTTACGGAATTTTCTTTACAGTTTATATATCAGACATAATTATACATAATCCCCTTTTTAAGAGAAATAGTATTTATAAATAATAAGTGTTCAGCTGAAAAACATTGGTAGGCCTGATGCTCATCCAATGCTAATAGTTTTGATTAAAATACATCACATCTGGTCAGGCGGCTGCATAACTGTAACTGAAGAAGTTAAAATATTTCAATGCACCCAAAAATGCACAACGGACCTGACAATTACTTACAAACTCCATGCAACTCTCGTACAACTCTCTGTTGGAAGTTAAAGTCTGCACAAAATCAAAATTGACACTATTTACTTTAGCATTCATTGCTAGTCTTGAAGTGAACAGTTAATCCCTGCAAGTTAATATATATATAAAAAAAAAAAGTTTGTCTTGGTAATCTTTAATTAAAATCTGAAAATTTGCTTCTGCTCTGGATTCTTCTCTGATGACATCAGAGTACCCTTAACCACTTCTCGTCCAACCGTTAGCTTGCTGCTTCTATTCTATTCAATATTCCATTTCAGCTGTAAATATGTCACAATTCTGCAGTGAAGTCAGTAACAACTTCCTGTTGTTTGTCGGAGGTAGTGGAACTAAAAGCAGCAATAGTGTAGCAAGGTATTGAATTTAAGTCGCTATATACTGTACTGTACCTCATTGGCAATATCAGCTGGCCAGCAATCGCTATTACTAATCATACGATTAATTGTTTGTGGTAATGAACCTTGTATCTCTACTATAAATCAGGTAACTAAGCCTAGTGGTTCTTTATGGTCATTCTATAGCCGAAATCTTGAAGAATGCTGAGTGGTTATATATTGTTTCAATTTTGCTTTAAATATGACAGTGCTCCTAATGTGTAATTGGGGTGCAGCAGACTTCTCCTGGTGCGTCATACATTTTAATGGTACATATCCGCACTGGATAATTCCATCATGCCATTTTCATTTATTTTATTTTCTAGTTTCACCTGTCACCTCGAACTACTTATTATGGCAGTAATAGTGAGCCGTATTTGAACCATTAAGCTGTAATGATTCGCTTGCGTGACATTTTAATTCATATAAGGAGTTTGAAGAGGGTGGCAGTGTTACTGGGATTAGATGGTTAGTGCTAAAACAAACTCATTTGATTGGCAATATAATACTTAAAGGCTCTGCAGGAGGTTTAAGCATGGATGGATGGTGAAAGGAAAAAGTCATATTTGTAAACATTATATTTCATTATATTCAGTTAGCTAAATAGTAAAAACAGGTGATCCAAAATGGAATTACACAGAGAATTGTTATACACATACAGTTTTGTCTCATCCTATAACAAGTAACTTTATGTAGGACTTGGCTGCACTCAATGTGAGTTTTGACTCTGAGGAAGAAAGTTCTAATCAAGGAATCACAATAAAAATGTGTCTATTTTTATTTTATATTATTCTTTGATATGTGCAAAAAGTTTTGCAAAATGCAAAAATGTCAAACATCTTTAACTCCACAGTTAAAATATAACGTTATCTATTAAAAAAGTACAGTAAAGTAAATCATTGCAGTACATTTTATGAATGCAATGCATTTCAAATGCATGCTTTGCCAAAAAGTCATGGTTTTCAGAGTTTGTCGCCATTCATCTGTAATTAGTTTAAGCACAAAGTTGCAGAACCAGACCATTCCCAGATAAAATCGTACATTTAAATTGAATAATTTATTCCCTTTTTCATTGCAGGACTTCCAACACATTTATCTGTTGTCTGTTTCTTTATTTTAATCACACTTCCTTGCCTTTTGGACAGCTTCACTGGCTTATAGATTAGTGTGAAATGTACCCCAGTTAGAATCTCTTACACGCTCCAATCAGATGAGCACAGATTTAATCAGACTGAATCGTCCATCCCACCCGTGAGGGGCTGCCCAGATGAAACACACCTTATATTCATAACTTCACTTACATGCCTGATTATGAAGCGGGAGATAGCTAGGTAACTCTCATTCTCAGCTTTTTTTTTTCCGAGCACAATTTTGCCTCCAAACTTGAATAGTTAATCATAGCCTCTTTCTTCATCAATGGAGAATCAAAATCTGAACAGAAGAGGATATATATCATTAAAGATGAAAAAGAATCACAAATTGAATTGGCCTTCTGGTCCAGATATATTGTCAAATTTCACTTTCAATACATTTTAAAGGATTTTTCCCCCCTCTTTGCATTAATTTCCGGCTGCTCTAACTATCATTTTCTAAGAGAAAACGTTCACGTTCCACTGCTAATTTGTGTGCATGGCTCTGTAATCATACCATTAGTTTCTTTGACATAAAATAATGTCTTTAAATAATAGGAAATATTACCTGATGAATTAATTTACGAGATAAGATCGAGGGTAAGAAGCTTAAATGCCATCTTAAATTATATGCAGACCTTGGAAAACTTTCAACGAGTCTCATTTGCATTAGCTTAGTGTTGGGTTCACTTTGTGCCTCACCATGAGAAGCCTGAACGCACCTCTAAAATACTTACGGATGGAATAATAAGAATAGTACACTGGAAATTATGCAATTAGTAAAGTATTTACCCTCTTAAATAGCACCAGTATCTCCTTACCAGTATGATAATATCTACTCTTTTTAGTTTTAAATAGGCTCTTTCTCAGTTTTATGAGTTCTATTTGTTCTGTTCTAAAACCCATTGAGCTTACGGAATTTACAATTTAAGGCATCATATACATATATCCAATGTGAAATGTCAAAATATATCTTAATCTTCCAAGGTACCTCGTTTTGATGAAATTCTAAGGCAGAATTGCATGTATCCGTCACAGAGAATGCAATCCCACAATGCACTGCAAACAAGTTAAGAAGATCATTTAAAAGATTACAAGGTAAGATAAATCTTGATAAGGAAAGGCAGTGTAATTAAAATATATAGAAAAAAGTGTAATTAAAATATATAGTATACAGTAGAATATAGTAAAATTACTTAATTTTAGATTGGGTTTTATATATATATAAAACCCATATATATATATATATATATATATATATATATATATATATATATATATATATATATATATATATATATATATATAGACTGTATAGTTTTTAAAAAAGGCAATATTAGAATTCTTATGTACGTAAACAGTGGACTCTGTTTTCAAACTACATAATATTGCTTTTAAATGATAAAATATAGTTCTGCTTTCAGTGCTATGAATGTGCATGTAACTGGAAAATTACCCCCAACTAAATTGTTAAATGAATTAAGTATCAAAACCTGAAATCACTTACAGTGATTTTTAATTCCTATTATGGAACTTTCCTATGTTGTAATAAAATCCATAATTTTTCATTAATTTCTGCTCATAACACAATTATTTCTTTTATTGCAGCATAAGGGCATCATTTTGTGCTCTTAGCTCAGGTGGAGAGAAAAAAGGACTCTCAAATTCTAGAAAACCTTGTGCCTAAAGATAGAGAGAGACTGATGGAGAGAAAGAGAGAGGGAAGGAAGGAAAGAGGGATGCCTTGCTCATTACACTGCTGTCATTTACTCTTCATCCTTCGTACTCTTTAGTGGCATTAAGACAGGATGTAAATTTGACAGTTAACGCTGTTAGAAAATGGCTAGTTCAAGAAGGGCAGGAATTAGAGATGGGCATTAGGCTCTGATAAGCTGCTTTCCTCCACTGCGGCAGCTGCTTAACATTCATGGGAAAGTCATCATCAAACAACGTTATCGCAGCTCTGTTGACGGCTGAGGAACATCATCACTATGATAATTTTTTTTATAGCTGTGAGCCAGAAAAGCCCCCTTTTATTTCAGCGGTGTGTTAATGAGATAGGGCCTTGTTGGTATGGGCAATGCAAACTTGCCACTCTCCACCGTTTGTTTGAGTCCCTCTGCCTCCAACGCTTCCCCTTTCCTCCCCCTCTGCTTGCTCTCTCTCTCGTTCTGCCCATCTCTCTCTTTCTCTTATGTGCACAATACAGGAGAGACTATTTTATAGTGTGTGTTCAATAAAAGGAGGCTCTTTATGGCCGTGTATACAATCACAATTTTGTTTATAAACAGAGATATCGTCTGTTTAACTGGATTTCAAAAGTACTAGAAATCTTTTCTTTATCAATATCCTTTCTTTTTTGGCTATATATGAGGGGCATAATATATGAATAATATATGAATGCTTCAAGGCTCCTTAGTCACTTGAAATAATATATCACAATGCAGTTGTCATACATTGCCCATTCTGTTTGGTATTCGCAAAAATGTTGGATAATCCTATGAGAGAATTTTCTAATGTCAATACTGTCCAGTATGGATATAAAGTAGAAATACCGGCAGTATAAAAATCCAACCATTCTTTTGTTTTAACCTGCTAACGGCAGTATCAGAGATGAGGGCAGTCCAAATGGATTATTGGTTTCTTAGATTCACACAGATTCTAGTTCTCTGCAGAGAGAGAGAAAGAGAGAGACATGCACACACCCAGCACAATGAGTCTCTGTCTGTGTTGGGGATACATGGGCTGCCTACTGCAGATACCAAAATCAGATTTAGGATTTATTACTCAGCTTTTGTTTGTTGAGTGGTTTGGGAGAGATTTAGGCACTCTTGATCTTCCAGAGATCTCTGTCAAGGGGGAACACAATGCATGTAGAATCTGAGTGGCTTTAATTAGATTTTAAACTTTGAAAACTGCAGGGCTTTGTGGTTTTGATGGCAAACATTACCGATTAAGGAAGATTTTTGTACTTCTTAAGTGGTCTTTAAGGGGATCCAGTGTCATATCGTGTGGCTGCTCTGTAGTTGCAAATAAGTACACTTAAAACTCCACCAGCCTATTTTCAACAGTGACACTTGTAATACCTAGTTGTGACTGCTTTGAAGACTCTCAGGCCAAATTTGGATGTGTGTGGAAAGTAGATTTATCAGCTAGTTTGAAAACATGTTTGGAGATCCACCACAAATTATGTTGTGAACGTGCTGATCGTATATCCAAAAACACATTTTTCAGAGCTTTATCAGAAATGAGATATAAAACCCATCTCACTAGGTGGTGCAGAGGTGTCTAACCAAGTGTAGGCATTTTCTTATAAAGCAATCCTAATCATTTCATTGTATTCCCTTAAGAGTACTAGAAAAATATCTTACAAATATCCAACACTGAGCTATTTGTGTTCATTCAGATTCTATGACATACTCCAATTTATCAAAGACATATTCACTAGTGTGTTTTGTGCATGGGAATGATGATTCATTGCCTTTGTTCTTATATACGTTATTGTAAAAGAGTTTGTTCCGGTTCTTGAATTTGATTGGCCGAGTGGCATTCTACGGTTGAAAATGTACATTGTATGACTCTGTTTACACATTCCATTGAATTAGTGGTGATGATTTCTCAGCGACTCTTACTGCAGGATAATAATTGATGCCAGTAGGCTGTCTTTATGCATGAATCTCTGAATCATTCATTCAACTGATTTGTTCAAAATACACATTCAGAAAATTCTGACCAGGTGGATCCAAAATCACATACTGTCTGAATTGTATTAATGAAATCTGGATGCAGGCTATTACATACGCCATATTGTAATTGCCATGTGACATGGGATGTTAAATTGTCCATCTGTATTATGAAGACTAGGAATTCGGATATACTCTATACAGTATGGAAATAAGCATATAATAAGCATATCTGGATGCAGTGACTGTCAGTCATTGCATGATTAACTTAACCAATTTGTTCAAAACACTGATACATTAAGAAAGGAAACACCACTACTACAGTATATTGCTTGGAGACGTGCAAAATGCATTCTGCTGCAACTCTGTGACTTTGTTTGGAACAATTTCCATTGGTGAAGCAAAACAGACCAACTCACTGGCCATTTGAAACTTATGGTACTTTTTAATGTTCCTGTTTATTAAACTGTTCTCTAGCATGGCTATGATTCAGTTTGTAGGTATAATGATGTAACCTACATAAAACAGCTTAATTGAAAACAGTATGCTAAGGGATGGTATTATTTTATATTGTGCCATACATACTCTAATGTTCTCAATAATTTACCCACTGGAAATTAGCCTAATTAGCATGTGTGGCATATATCCAGATTAAAGGAAATGCCATTGTGATTCTAGGACTCCAGAGATGCTGATTCACGATCAACATGGAAACAGCTTCTCATTGTTCATTACTTGAATCACGCTACCCCATGAGTCCCGCATTTTTCATAATGGTGAAGATCACATAGAACATATGCAAAGCATCATCAAGGCACAATGCTTTGACAGAAGCGGAGGAAAGCAAAGCAAACAATCGTAACAGCAGTTACTGGCTTTGATTTCTCTGGTGACTGAATAAATAATGGCCTGCTTAGAGCTGTTGTTTGTTGTCCGTCACTCCACGCGCGCACCTTATTTTTCTCATGGCACCATTTTTCTCTTTCAGGATTTCTTCTTTTCTTCAATTACAGCCAAGAACCCGGACCGTTGAATGAGAGGCCTACAGCTCTTTGTATTGGTCTCAAGCTACTTAAGGGGTTTGAACATGAAACGCACACCGCTCAGCTTTATAAATGAATTGAACTTTATTCCTTGCAGTTTCAGAGTATATGAAAGCAACACCTGTAAGCCTGTAAGAAAACTGCAATAATGATTTTTTTTTTTACCAACATTCAAGTATTTTGGAAAGGAGTGGTGGAATCACATAAAAGTGAATAAACAATGGCATAATGCAATGGTTTTCAAATGGTTTTGCTTCAGGAACCAGATTTTACATTGGACATCAAGTGATGATCCAACACATTGCCAAAATGATATATGATACAAAACTGTATTTTATTGGTTTCGTGCTCTTGGCAGCCAGTAATTCATCTAGGAATATATTGGTGTTGACACAAACCTTGCTATGAGTGAACCTGTGTTTAATGTAGCATTGTATTTTCTTTCAGTTTGTGTGGTTTTGTTTTTAAAAGTATGAGGACATAACATGCAACCTGCCTAATTTGACTAGCTTCTTCTATAAAGTAACAATTTGATCAAAATACCATTGGAAAACAAAACATTTGAAGCATTCTTACCTCCCACTATGCACATATCACTTTTAATGATGCACATTTAGCATTTTAATTTCCCTGTGATCAAAAAAGACCTGCAACCCAACTTAAATATTGGACCACTTTTGGCTAGATTATTAAAGTTGTAAAGTTTTCAGTGTTTTAGAATATACCATGTATTTAAAAATAAAATACATTTCCAGATTTTTTACTTAATTTTTTTTTTGTAATAGTACTTACGTTACATTTTTAGATACTGACTGTAGTTTGCGACCTAAACAAACTTTAAAAACAACTCTTGTTGTCATGAAGGGTTTCATTCTAGCTGCATTCATTCTAATGCATCTCATCATCATCAGTAGAGCTGATTTACACATGGACAACAACGTTTCTGTGCGATCTAGCTGAAGTCTCCTTCTCGGGACAGTAGAGGACTGTATTAGAACATGGGGCTTGATTTGTCTCAGTGCATCCTTGTTAAGTTTCTTTAATAACCTTGTGTAAACCTAAACCCTCTGTACTCGGCGCTCATTAAGGCAAGCTGGGAGTAATACCCTACTGATTGCTCTCCCTGCATCAACGGCAAGGCAAGGAGGCTTTAACGTGCGCGTGCCTCTCACATGGAAGGGAAACCAATAGGGGTCACTACTCCACATTCCACAAAGCCATTACGGGGTGAAGCGGTTCCACCTGGGCCTTCGGAAGACTCCTGGAGTCAGTGTGTGTGCATGCGTAGTAAGTTATCGCAGACGAGGACAGAGGACTCATTGTTGACAAAGGTGGTGGGCACCAAATCAGGCCCTCATCCATTTCAGTGGAAGGCAAGCGCGGCTCATTCCGTAATGATTTTGATATCAGAAAACCAAGTCGAACCATTGACCTTCAATAAGGGAAAAGCCTTAATGGAAATTCCCCATTTTTCTGCACTGTTCCCATAAGCTGCGGGAGCATTATTTCAAGCCCATTACTTCCTAATCACATTGTAAAAATCCGTGCGCCTTTCATCTATCCCACCCCCTCCTGTATTTACGATCCTTTCTTTTTTCCCCTTCCCTCTCTCTTTTGCGCTCACTCTGCGTTGGTGTTCAGATTCTCAAGTATGAATGGATTACTCCAAAAAAGCTGCTACTCAAATTTGAGGTCAATTCCAAATCCAGTAGAGAGAGCGAGAAAAGAGAGAGAGAGAGAGAGAGAGGAAACAAATAATGTTGCATTATTCCTCTACCCATAGTGACCTGCTTTTCAACAGTTCCTCATCTCCCTGTTCTGAGCTGAGGCTTAGTTCCCATTGATAGAAGGTAATCTGCAGCACAATTTCTCCTCTAATATATTTACATTATTGTGTGGGCCTAAAAACAGCCTTTCATGGCTCAGCGAGGCTCGGGTCGTCTGGAGAATTTGCCTACAGGATTGAATCCTAAACAGATGTCAAACAGAAGAGGGTTATAAACGACACAAACAACAATGCCGCACACTTTTGTCTAATTACGACTTCCAATCAAACTGATTGTCGAACGTACCAGTATTGAGTGAAGCCGTCGTCTAGTGCAACCCGTCTCTCAAAACCACTTATTTAAACATGCAGGATTCGACCCAAACTCTGTGTACGCTCATTGTTCAGGAATGACAGTTAGCGCAGACTGATTTGGTCAGAGACGGTGATAAAGCCAGGCTCAGTTTGCTCGCAGTCATGGAAACTAGTTATAATCTAGAGAGGGAGGCAAATAGAGAGGCAAGCTGACCTCCTCAGTATCAGCAGGTTATCCTGCCCCGCAAATATTAAAGTAAGTATGTCTGCTCTGCCAAGAGGCCTGCACAATAGGCACATTTGTACAGGGAAACTGGATCTGGTGGACGGGAAACCATAAACTGACTTGGCAGACTTACACAACAACTGGATGTCATTGAGTCGGAGAGACCTCTGCCCGATCCGGGGGGAACCGAGGGAACGCGTGAATGCTATCTTGGCTCTTAGCTGTTTTGTTTTCTACACGCCGAGGCTAATATTAAGGATTCTTGAGCTAATGATAAGTTAATGTGCATAATTAGGAAGCCATACCAATAACACAGCTAAACTTGCGTATGAAAGTGTCCGTGTGTCGGAATGTAGACAACATAAACAGCGTCAGAAGGCGAATCATTTTAACGTATGTAATAAATAAGACTCCGATTGTTTATCCAGCTTCATTCACAGCACGTGTGAAATCAGCACTCAAGGAGAAGCAGCGCTTTCGTGAACTGTATCGTATCTGTAAAACAATCCCTTTGTGAATTTTCAGAAAATGACGCACCTGCATGCTGTTTAATTTCTTAAATCCCAATTAGTAAATGTTTTAGTTCAATTAAATGATTGTGTTTCATTAGTTATATGAATTTGACAGAAACAAATCCTCTTCTTGAACCAAATATTCAATGTTTGTAATAAGAAAAGGGCCCCCTCGGAGAAGGCCAAAGTGCATTAAAGCTAACGAAGTGCATTACACACATATTAAAGTAATTTTCTCTCCGCCTAACAGAATTGGCCCAAAAAAGAGAGAGAGAGGGAGTGAAAAAAAAAATCACTTTTAACTTGTCATTGTACTTCAAGGTATATAGGTTTTTCACTCCTTAACTTTGAAGTAGGCTGCAAAATGTGCAGGTAGAGGGAGGATGACATCTAATCATCAGCAACTTCAAAAAGCATACTGCCACGTAGCACTCCAAAAGCTAATGTCCCCGAGACATTCAGAATGTAAATTATTCAAACTCATTTAGCGTCGGCAAATTGGTCTAAGTTCAATCAGAAAACAGACTGACACTGAACAAGAGGAGCAGCCTAATTGTACTTGTTTGTCGAACGAAAATTTCATTTGAGTGGAAATGGAGGCTCCCAGCAAATTCTTTTAAGGTGAGCTCCTGGTTGTATTATCAGCTAAACACAGTAAAATCCATAATCATATGGTGATAATGAAAATGGTGCCAACGTTAACATTCAGGCTTTCTTTGCCCTGGGCGAGTGGTGATAAAAATTAAGTACCATAGTCCTCTGGCAGGCACATTGACACCCAGGCTGGTCTTTAGCCTCTGCCATGCATTTTTGCATTTTAAAAACTTTATCAAAGCGCTGTTGCAATGTGGAAAATGTCAACGCGAAATGCTCTGAAGGCAAATTGGAATTTCATTAATTGTAAAATTATTGCTTTTGACTGATGTATTACTATGCTTGTTAAGAGCTGGGAGTGGAACAGACCTGTCCCTGTCTCTGCGGCGCACTCCCGTCCCTCTCAGACATGCTCGGAGACCAAACTTTTGAGATCTGCTTCCGCTCAGGACGACCAGTTTGGGAATGGTGTCAAGTCGAAGTGAATCAGTCTATCCAGGTGAATTTGCCTGTCAAGAATGATGTGTCTTTTTTCAACCCCAGCAAAATGAATCAAAGACAATGTTCGCAAACTATTAACAGAAAGAGAAACTCATCACAATAGTCTCATCAGTGAAATCATTTCCTATTCTGCATGTTGTTGCAGCTGATCAGTGAGATACTAATTCAAGATTTTTTTTTTTCAACATGAATATAGACGAAATAAATGCAACACTGCCTAAGAAAAAAAATATAATCTCAACATGAATGTCTAAATTAGGACAAATCTTCTATTCTTATGATGTTCAAGAATTACATTTTACAGCTACTGTACAAGATATTTTTGCATTTGCAGTGAAAGTTTTTTGTAATTATTACTTCTTTTTTTTTTTTTTTCTTAGAATAATGTGAAACCTACCTCAGTAGCATTTTCTGTTACCCTGCAGGAATAATTACTGAGGCAAAGAATGTTTTTTATATCTCAATTTATTTTCACAGAATTGTGATATTCCATTAAATGCAGAGTTTGTGATGCCTCTGTTAAGTAAACCACAGGAAAGTACTTACCGGCCAATATAAAATACTGCTCACATTATCACAATCAATCATCACAAAATAAAAATAACACATCAAATTACAGTTGTATTGTCACTGGACTAATTATCAATTAAATGTGTTTGTTCTGGCAGAGCTTATCATCGAGAAAGCTGATAGAACTCGGCAACCTGGAAAATTCATGTCTGATTTATTTCAAAATAATTTCAACCATTTGTCTAAATAAGAATTATGAAATTATTTCAATTAGGATTTGCTATTGCATATAAACTTATTTCATTTTAAATCTAATCCTGTCCCTTGACTTGGTGATAAGCAGACTATTCGAGGAATATTCTCAAGTGCAGAAAATATGTGGAAATTTGCAGTCAACTTCTGTCCTCTAGTGGCTGTGTGACAGAAGCACAAAGTGTCAGTGTCACTGAATTTCATTTCAGAAGTAGCATAATGTGCAGATTAACATGATAATTTGTATTCTCATTTGCACAAAATGGACAATAATGTTCATATCTGGAAACATTAATGGACTAATATGCAGTCATTACAACTGATTCTCACTTCCTCAACTTGGATGCACAGTCAAAATATCAAAGTTATACATTATAAAGTAATTGGTCATTTAAAGGTGCTACACACCCCATGTCGATTTGTTTAACAGGCCTAATTCTTTTTTTGTAATTTCCTTAATCTCTCCACTCATCTAACGCTGTTTACAACATTAGAGCAGCATATCTCTCTGTGTGTTCTGCTCTCACTGTTCACTTTCTGTAAGAATAACCTGTGATAGGGTTAGACGGAGATCTGCAGTCATTCCCGTGGTTGCTTTCTATCAGTACTCTCTTTGTGCAGCGGACAAGTTTTAAGCAGCGATCAGCCAGGCACGCGACCCCAGCTCTTGACCCGCTCTAATTAAATACTGGATTAAGCTGGAGGAAGAGGCCCGCGTATATTTCAGGTTAATGTCTGTCTGTTCAAAGCCTTTTAAAATGAGCTAAGTGATGCGTTTAACTTTAGGAAGCTTACCTCCTCCACATTGGGTGTCATGTTAGTCTCCATACAAAGACTGTGTTTGTTAGGGATGTTGAGCAGTTGTACTGCACACGGGGCTTCAAGTGAGGCCCGAGAACATGGAGAGAGATCTAGAACCCCACATGAGTCTATTATTTTCTACAAATCTGCTGTGTCATTATTAACAATGCTCATTTATTCTATGTATAACACTAAAGGTATAAATTGCATAACTTCTAGGCTCACCTACGATGTAAGTGATTTAATGGCAATATGTAACAGGCCTGAATTTGATAGATGTCAAAAACTCTTTAAGGAAATATGATCTTCGGGTGTAAATGTCACATTTATGCATGTGACAAAAGGCTGTGAGATCACTTTCATTGGTGTATAATTCTCTGTTCATCAGTTTGTTTATTCTGTCAAGATGCAACTAGGCCTGAAATATTGGTCTGTTAAACTCTGTTTTAACAGTGGTAAGTTTCGTGAAGTTAAAGTAGGGCTGTTTCAATGTGCAATTGAAATTCTGGACATGAAACTATGTATGTTTTAAAAAGCTGTAACATTTAGTAAATGTACTGGTATAGTCATATAAAACATGCAAATGACCTCAGGAATTTTTCATTTCTTTTGTTAAGCTCTTGTTCCAATATAAAGCCAACATAATGCAATAATACGCAAATAAATACATGCAAATTCTGAAATAATAAAATAGCTTCTAGACATTTGCAATATTTTGTCAACAGTGCGCACAATGCAACCATGGAATTGCCTCTGAACTCTTTGAAAAGCCTTTAATAAAGAGCCTTTAGAATTATTGTAAATTACTAATTAAATGGCAATGGATTTCTTTGGGAAATTTGACCTATTAGCTGAAATTGTAAGCAAATAATTTTTTATGTGTGTAACTTGAAAGGTTTTTTTAAAATATACCTGTAAATGTATCTAGTTTTATGGTCGTTAAAGGTGATAATATTTTAACATGATACACCTTTAGATTTTAGAATAGATTTCATGATCAAAATATTGCAAAATAACAATAATTTTAATAATAATTTAAAAAGCAGAAATGCATTTTCTATGCTGTTAATAAGTTGACATTAAGTTGACTCAGTTTACAGATCTTGTAAAAAAAATAACAATGTTGATTTATAAGTGTTTTTGCTAACCTTTTTCAACCATTTAGCATTAAACATAATTTCAACTGTCATTTCAAAAAAGAAAAATGTAAATAAACTAAAAAGACTGATGAAAGGAGAAGAAAACAGTCTTGAACCAGCACTGATATATTCTATTTTTAAATATTTTTTAACTACCCATGATCACCTTTACTAGAATTTGTCACGTTTCAATGTCGGCTTATTTATTGTAACTTTCTATTAGATAATCTGTTAAGGGAATAGATTTTTATTACAACTGTGGCAGGTTGCAGATATTGGTTCTAAATGTGCAGGTGGTTGTTTCTTCATAGCAAATGCTACTGATTAATTAAAAAAAAAAAGTCATTGTTATTGGCCTGCACGATTAATAGGCTAGTCTTATTATAACAAATGCTACAATTAAGAGCTATGGTACATGGCCTTCAGATATTCCAAAAAATGGCATAGACAGCCTGATCTCATGGCAATTCGTATTTTACGAGGTGGTTAATTCGTATGAATTTGTATGACCTCATTTGTACAAATTCAGATGATTTGTGCTAAGTGATTAGTATTTTACGAGTTGCACAATTCGTATGAACTTAACTACCTACCCCTAAACCTACCTATCCCTGGGGTCTAGACAAATCATACAAAATCGTAAGAGTGAGGTCATACGAATTCGTACGAATTTGCCACCTCGTAAAAAACTTACGAATTGGTCGAGAGATAGCGTTGGCATAGATTCAATCATTAAGAGCCTGATGAACTGTTAAGGAGTAAGACATAAACAATAAAAGAAAACGTTATGTTAGATTGTCTTCCCATGGCATGTTGAATTAGAACATTCTGTCAGTGCCTACTGTATACATTACATATATATATATATATATATATATATATATATATATATATATATATATATATATATATATATATATCCCATGTATTTATTAACTATGATTTTACTTTATTAAACTAACTTTGCATGGATGATAGCACAAAAGACTGTTTCACAAAAAATGTATAAGCAAACAAACAAATAAATAAAATAAATAAACCGTATGAGTGAGCATGACCCAGGACTCTACTAAAACAGTTCACACTTTAAACACCCAATTTTCAATCCAAAACTACGACATTGCTGTGACCTTCGGATTATTAGAGCAATGCAGATCTTTAAGCGCTGATCCACCACCACCCTATAATCTCACTGTTATTTAAGCATTTTAAACAAGGTTTTAAAAGGTTGCAATCTCAGCTTTCACAGCTAATATTCTTACTCCACATACCATCACGGACATAAATTACCGCTGCATATTTCTGCCGAGAAAGATTGGCAGTGCTAACAGTGTTCATTTCTGGGATTCAGTCTGGCCTGAAAGGGGCATTTAGGTATGAATATGAGACCGCCATACCAACTTTCTATTCAGGATGAAACAATTACCTTGAGCCAGACCCACACACACTTTTCTAAAGATAAATAGGACTGATTAGTATCCACTTTGCGATTACTGTAGAGCCAAAGCTGCTATTCCAAATTAAATGCTTATCATGTTTGAGGTTTTTCAGCAGAACACAGTGATGAAAGCAAAATGATCTTTAAACAGTGGTTTAAGATTGTGCTTCCGATAAGTTGTTTCACAACTGTTTTGATCAATGAAGCGTGTATTCAATATTTTGCCTATTTAGATCCAGGTGATTAATTCAGCTGGACCTTTAATGCTTCTTAAATGATGTGCACTGCAGTAATCTTTTCACAGCTTTAGTGTATTATTAATATTACTAGCAGAGTTAACTTGTAATACATGTTTATGGTGAGACAAAGAATTTTGGATAAATTATTAGCCCTACCTTTTCCTTTTTTACTGATTTGGACTTAAGACAAAAAAAAATTGAAAAATGAAAAACTGAAAAGTGAAGAAACAAAGCCTTTTATTTTATATATAATATTATATTTTCTAAAATGTTTAGCATCTCATTTTTGAAACAGTGGAATAGGAGTGTGAGAATCCTCTATCATGTGCTCCACTTACATTTACCGAGCACTTGAGTGTGTTTGGAAAGCAAAAGGCAGAGTGTCACTCACACCTCTTGGTATTCCTGTCGACATAGACTCTTATCAACAGAAGACAGTCTCAATGCTAATTTTCCTTTCACCAGTCTCACGCCTGTTCAAATAATGATTGAAATCTTTCAACACTGTTTGCACACCGTTTCATATGAGCTTTTTTTTCTGGGCCTAAACTCCATTTAAGTTTTTAATAATACTTTAAAATGGTCCCCGTTCAGGTAAACACAATCTGATTACCGTGAAAGATTGAAAATGTGTTTAGACAGTAATTGGTTTGATTTTTTTTTTTTTTTTTTTGGGATGCGTGAGTAAAAATTCTAATAGCAAAGTGATCTTATGCTAATTTGTATGTGTTTTGTGCAAAATCTGTTTAAAAAATTTTACATCTACTAACATATTTACAAGAACTAAACGTACAATACTGACGTAGCTAAACTTTCACATTTTCAGCATTTAAATTGATGTATTGATGACAGCTAAAATTGAATCCTTATGAATATTGAAATTGTGGGTGTAATTTTATTATTATTGTTGATCATAATGTTAAACAAGACTTCACATTAAACCCTTAAAATAAATAACATTTCTGCAATTGTTTAACCTTTACTTGTCATGTAATTTTTACTTTGTTTACCATGGGACACAAAAGGCCTTTTCTCTTGACATGCTGACAATAGAACTATAAAATACACCAAAAAAGCAACATAATTAAGAAATTAAACAATTTTATTTGTGCGCTGTAATCAAAATCTTCTGAATCCATATGACTGCGAGGAGTAGACCCAAATCCAAGCATTTATTCAGCGATCTTCATCTCCATCCCGAGAAGCTAATCCAGTGACCCTAAACAGCAAAGCCCACTCTGACCGAGGCCACGTCCCAAATGGCATCCTAAACCCTTGCAGTCTTCCTCTGAGTCCGCAATTATGACCGCTAAAATGACAAATACAAAACTGTACATATTAGCATTAATAAAAACATATAAAATGTATGTTTTGTGCTTGTAAATGGGTGATTCTAGGATTTTCATTCATAATAAACAAAATTATAATAAAAATTAAATTACATTTAAAAATAAATTTGCTAATAGGGTAGGGTGGTACTAAACTTCCACCAAGCTTCACAGACAAGGTCTACTGCCTAATATGGGTATAACATTTGAGTTACTAATAAGCCAAGTACAAGTCTTCCTGATCACTCACACACACACACACACACACGCACCCGTTTACTGTACAAACACAAAATTGTACGCATTTTGTTTGCATTTCTAGTGAAAACTTCTTTCTTTATGCTATACATACCTCTTTCTCTGTCACTGTCTTTTTAGATAATTTCTGCACATAACTGTATGGTAAAAAGTGAAGTGAAATTCAGCCAAGCATGGTGACCCATACTCAGAATTTGTGCTCTGCATTTAACCCATCCATAATGCACACACACAGACCAGTGAACACACACACACACACACACACACACACACACACACTGTGAGCACACACCCGGAGCAGTGGGCAGCCATTTATGCTGCAGCGCCCGGGGAGCAGTTGGGGGTTCGATGCCTTGCTCAAGGGCACCTAAGTCGTGGTATTGAAGGTGGAGAGAGAGCTGTTCATGCACTACCCCCACCCACAATTCCGTCCGGCCCGAGACTAGAACCCACAACCCTTCGATTGGGAGTCCAACCCTCTAACCATTAGGCCACGACTTCCCATTACAGGTATTTAATGCCACATGCACTTAAATATGTTTTATACTGAAAGTAAAATTGTCGATTGAAAATAGCAACATGATCGTTTATAAAGTATCCCATGCCTTCATATGTGTTAAAGGGATTCTACACCCCAATAATGACAAAATTGTATATGCTGTATGCTCTTCTCTATCAGTTGTGTCACAAGGATGTGCTGTTTATTAAGCTCTGATTTGAAAAAAAAAAACAGCGCATCCTTGGGGTTCGGCTGATACAGAACAGCATACACAGCATACGGTGATATGATGAAACACAGAGGAGACTGCTGACAAAGAAATAGTTGAATAAAGTCATGATTTGTGTTTTTTTTTTCGCTTACAAAAATTATTCTCGTCACTTCATAACGTTACAGTTGAACCACTGATGGCAGATGGACTATTCTAACAATGTCTTTCATACTTTTCTGGACCTTGACAGTGTAACTTACTTGGCAGTCAATGGAACAGTCACAGGCCTCCCGGTTTTCATCCAAAATATCTTAAATTGTGTTCCAAAGACGAACAAAGCTTTTACGGGTTTGGAACTACATAGAGGTAAGTGTTTAATGACAAAATTTTAATTTTGGTGTGGAGTAACCCTTTATGGGCTACATTTTGACTGGAGGAAACAGCTGTTTTGTGATGATGAGGAGTAAAAACTTTACAGTACTAGATGGCAGTGGCGGCTCATGAGTTTTAAAACAGATGAGGCACTCTAATTGTATTGGTCTGGAGATCCCTGCCAATTATTAATATTATTATTTGCTTAACCACTGTAAAATGGCTTTATGGTGGCTTTTAGTCAGAAAACGTAAAGAAAACTACAGATACAGCAAGATAATATAACTTAACTGTTTTATCACTTGAAGCAAACATCCATCCCTTCTTAAAAGTCTATGTTAAAAGAGTACTGCCTGTTGTGCTATTTAATTAAGCTAACTGCTGTAGCCTTTATCCAGCTTAGGTGTGTTCTAGCTCCCTTTACTTTTAATTTGTATATATACTGTTTGAATGACTCTCTGTAAATTTGTCGCAATTAAATATTCAATTCAATTCACTAATCATAAGTACTTGGCATATTATATTATCAGTGCAGCAGATGCAGGAAACGTTCAAACTAATAGCACATAATTTACGTCTCTATGATGATTGGTTGATATAATAGAAGGGCGGCTAGTCTCCCTTGCGAGGTTTCTTTTCTCAACACTCCTCAGCGCTGAAAGTGAACACTTTTTTTTACCAATGGAGGCACAAGAACACAGCTCTCCCCCTCCTCTTCTTGATGGTTGTAATGACATCAGCAGATTCTAAACTGAAATTAATTGTGAATTTTATGAACATTAAATCGTCCTAATTGTCACTTAAAAAATTCGGGCAAGTTAGATAGATAGAATAACAGCTGAAACGCTTAATTATAAACAAAGTTTCGCACAGAACACCACATAACCCTTCTGTATTAGAAATTAAAGAATTAAGGCCGCCTGAATAATTTCGAATTCCTGAGCAGGTCTGTTGAGTTCAGGGCCTAAAACTATTCTTTGATCGTTTTAGATTTCTCTCCATAAGCAGTCCTTTGTGTCGAGTGTGCAACTTTGGACAAGTGCTGGCCCACGGCTGCCTAAATGAGGTTATTCTGTTTCTCCCACTCACTGTAAATTTCAATAATTTGTTTGAGAGGCCTCTCTCTCTGTCACTTTTTATCATATTATCAATGACCACTCAATTTTCCCCCGGCTGCTCATATAGCGTGGCTCACCCTGGCCCTATTACTGTTCTGTAATGAAGTGCAATGGAGTAGTAATTGGTTCACATTATACCAGATCAGGTAACATTAGCCTTATTTCCTTATCGCAATGAGCCCTGCTGCTGCCTCTCAATGAGAAACTCAACACAGCTTCCCCTTGCTTTAATGCACGGGTATCATCCAAATAACATTTCAGCCCATCCAGCAACCCCCTAGTCCTGCTCCAGTTTTCTGTTTCAAGATTGCTCTCCGCATTTAGCTAAGCGATTGCTGCTTGTCTGCCGGTTCCTTCTGCTTGAAAACTCCAGCCATTAGAGATGCAGATACAGCGGATAGCTTTTCCCGGCTCGGGGGGAAGTACAGTAAGTGAGACGGTAATATAAGCGAGAGGCTGTAAGATGAGTGCGGATGCATACAGTGCCCGGCTGGCGCTGTTTTCATTCAGGCCTGTATGGCCCTCCTTTGTTCTGTTATTTATGTTTCTGCCTAACTAAACAAGAAGGGCTGTTGGATAATAAAACCTAAATCATTTAACACGGAAAGAGTTTCTTATCCACGATTAGCACTGTGTTTCTCATTTGATGCCAGCTCTTGGATACTGCTGTGCTCAAAAAATGACGGCGTTGACCACAATAAATCTCAACTATTAATGTATGTTGGATTTCAAGTCTAAAAAGAAACAAATGAACACACTTAAGAATTAGTAAATGACTTTAAGAGGGTTTACTTGTTGCGCTCAGTAATGTTTAGGTTGAGTTTATGTTCCACAGCTAAAAAGGACGCCTAACACTATACTAAAGAAAAGTATTTTAAATGTTTTGTGTTGTATTTGTTAGTGAAAGTGAAATCTAGCATAAAGTATAGTTACGTTTTGCTGAATTACCATTGAATCGTGAAGTGTTCTAGGCTACTGTTCCATATTTTGCATATATATATATATATATATATTCTGTGCAGTATATTGTCCTAAAACCTGGTAGTAATTTGTTTCAGCCAGGTTATAAAAAATGTAAATGTGACACTCTTAAAATATGTGCTTGCAGGTGGTAAGGCCCTTTTCTTTATTAAATCCTAAGAGGTTTCCAAAGCACTTAACCTCACCCAGTACAACTACACACTCTGTACATATTTAATGAACTGTCCTCTGCCAAACATAAACAGGTGTCAAGTGCAACACACACACTTGTGTTGATGTTCACAGGTACAGTTTACAGATAAACAAGCATATAACATTTCATGTCTGGTCACCAAGGCGGACTTTTTAAATGCTCGAATTGTTCATAATTTTGAATTGTTCATACTTTCCAACATGATTTGTGATTAATACATCACAGGATGATGTATGGATGGTGTGACAATGCAAAAATCACAATTTTTTAATTCGTTTATATGGATTTGTTTTTATTTTGCCTAATTTAATGACCAATTTATGTTTTAAATATATTAAAAAAATCTATATTTTTCAAAACCTGCTTTCTTCTTGTGGGCCACTAGTCAACCACCCTTTCTGTATTAAAGCAGCCCGTAGCATATCTCAGAGGAATATGGAACAGGATATTGGATAACAAGGTTAAAATGCAGGAGCAAATATTCTCTTATTAAAGTCCAACAGCAGGGATTTAATTCGAGCTGCCTAATAGACAGTGGTTTAAAGAAGGACCAGAGGGGAGGTAACGGTGGGGTCAAGGTTTTGCTGTCTAATGGTGAAGATTTGAGAAATTAAGGGACTTTATTTCCACAGGAAATTCTGATGAAAGGTGGATTATGGATCACAGTGGTCTTCCCAGTCCACCTCTGAGTCCGGTAATGTGCTCAGGCCTACATTTATTAGAGCACACGTAAAGCTGGCTATGCTTTATTGTTACGCAAGGCAAGGACAAAGGAAAACAAGTCAATCATACTTTATTTGTGCTTGTATGTTTTATGTAATATGTGTTTTTACACTGCCAGACGTAATACAAGGTTGTTGTTAAATGCCTGTCCACACACACTTTAAGACCAATGAAAAACTGAGCAGTGGATAAAATCAGCATTAATATAAAATGAGTTTCTAAAATCATGCAAAAGACCAATATATCCAAAAGGATTTTTTTTTTTTATGAAGTTTATTTATTAACATTTTCAAACAGTATCTCATATTTTATTTTAAATCGTATTTAATATATTTTTAAATATGTATTTGTGCAAAATACCTTTGTATAAACTAATGAAACTATTAATGAAATAATGCAAACTATTGCACAACTTTTCTTTTATTTGATTGTATGATTATAATTTTTTCTACATTTCATCTAAATGTATACTAATTGCACAAACATTTTATTTATTTACTTTCCCTCCCAATATACTATTGTACAAACTAATGGCACTACTAGAAAGGAAAGCAAACTAGAAAATTAGGGAGATTTTCCTTTTATATATATATAAAAATATATATATATATATATATATATATATATATATATATATATATATATATATATATATATATATATATATATATTTTTTTTTTTTTTTTTTTTTTTTATGTATTCACAATATATTATTATTTTGTACATATTTTCTAAATGTATTTGTATGAAATATGAATTTACAAACTTATGATACAATTGAAAATGAATGCAAGCTATTTTACAAACTATTAATTTATTTACATATCTTTGTATTTGTGTTAAGGTATGCAAAATATTGAACAATACAAATTGTTACTGTTGCAGGGATGGTTTTACGTATTATGGATTGTGTCAGTATGGCATTATCATCTTCATCTTTATCAACATCAACTTTAGCATTATCATCATCTGTCATAAGTCATTTTCTGTCCTAAAGCTTGTAAACTAATCATCTGATTCTCCCAAGATGTCCAGCCATCTGCAAGCTCTGCTGCCATCTGCTGGATTCATCTGTGAGCAGGAGCTTAAAGATGAAGATTTTTTCTTACTATTTGTATTCAGTTTTTCTTTTTTATTCGTCTGTTCACACATTGTGTTCTCTTCTTCTCACTGTTCTGAATCGTAGGACCTCCTGCGTGCTACTGCATGAAGGCTGTAACTGACCTTTTCATGCACTTCCCAGAATCCACTTGTACTTTGTTTAACTGTGAGTAACATTAATAGCCACATTGTAGAGAGTATGCACAGGCTGTATTACAGAGCCTGGTTGTTATGAATCCACATGGGACAATGTCTCACTATCCACTTCTTTAAATACCACCTCTAAAAATGGCCTGGAGAGGAAGGGGTATGTGAGTGTCCTGTCACAGGTGGCGAGCAGCACTGCAGTGACAGATGCGTCACAGCGACAAGTCAAGGTGAATGCCATTTATCTCTGGCAGGATCGTGCCACTGTGACCCACCCATGTGATCTGCTTTCACTATTAGTGAAGCATGAGCTCCTTAAAATCTGGCTTGCTGGAACATCTACAGAGTTGCAAATGACCCCCTAAGGATTTGTGAAAGTAACATAAGGACTGTCTCTCAGTCTAACAACTCAGTCCAGCAAAGTGACATGAAAACTCAGTGTCAGGTAAGTTTTGTTCACTTTTATTTTTAATCCTAAAATTGTCAAAGTTTGCCTTAATTCCCATGCATGTTTTTCTCTGTTTACTCAACAAGACATGCAAAAAAATAGCCAGGATCATCTCATGAGGCAAAGGGAAGCGATCAGATGCAGACTGAAGAAACTGAATGGCAAGCAAAACGCAATCAAAGTGAGTCTAGTGTGTAAAATAAAATCAAGCGGTTCTTTTTTAAATATATCACAAAACACATTTCAATATTATCTTGATCTTATGTTTTGTGATCTCTCAAATTTTGGAGTAAAAAAAAAAATATATATATAAATATATAAGTATATTATTTACAAGTTTGTTTTATTTAAGACAATTATATACAGTAAGTACATCATAAAGCTATTTTAAGCCCTGTATTTTAGTTTGGGGTCAGTAAGTAGTTTTATTTGTATTGTATTGTACTGTATGTTATTTAAGAAAGAAAGGAAACAAAGAAAAAAGAAAGAAAGAAAAGTTATTTTCTTCAGCAATTATGCATTATGTTGATCAAAAATGACTAAATATATTTATGATTTTGCAATCTTTTGTAATGTTACAAATTCTGTCTTAAATAAATGCTGTTCTTTTATTAAAGAATCCAGAATGTACCATGGCTTTTACAAAAATATTAAGCAACAAAATCTGTAATATATTTAGTGTGTGTGTGTGTGTGTATATATATATATACCATTGTACTTTATAAACGATAAACCTCTTTTAAAACGATATAAAATGTACTTAAATGAAAATGAAATACAATTAATCTATATTTTACTGGATTGCCCAGTTGAGTCTAACCATCTTCCCATCTTCTTCAGTCAAAGTCCTCTGCAATGAGAGAAAGTATAGTGAAGAAGTATGAAGAGATGCGGAGAGTTCTGGAGGAGGACTGTAGGATCACTCTGTCCCTGCTGGAGATGGAGGAGACGGCTGCGGTCCGAGCGTTGGACAACCTCATTGAGGCAAACTGGGTCCTCCTGCGAGACATTGAGGTTCAGCTGAATGAAGGGATGATGGACAGTGAAAAACAGCTTGGTGACAGGGTGAGCCTTTTATCAGGAGAACAACTGGACAATAGACAGGTTGATCGTCATCTTTTTGTTTTACCTTAATCTACCATGAATTATGGGGTGTCATTATATAAAAACATCATGAATAGACCAATAATTCAAATGACCAACAATACATGGTGAAACCTGCCATCCCTGCAACATAATGCATTTTCATTATATATTTCTGCCTCTCTCTCTCTCTCTCTCTCTCTCTCTCATAGGTCACAATGTATGAGGACAGGTATGTATATTTATAACCCCACTTAAGAGAGATTGTTTTGTCACTATGTCAGGCATTCTAGCCTTCACTGGCACAATGAAATCTGAATGACTCATCTGCAAAGGCATTTCGGTTGTAGAGATCATGTTTGCCAGCGTCCAGTTCATGTTTAGGCTTATTTAATCTGCTGTTATGAACACTGTTTAGCTTACTTAAACAAACATTCTTAAATTATATCATCCATTCTATAGCTGGATGGGCTCATTGAGTTTACATGCACAAACATATTCTGATACCACTCAGAAATTAGTAGATTCCAATAGTCTAATATTTTAATATTCTAGTTTAGAAAAGTCTTAAGACATCTGCAATGCAGTATTCCTGTATTAATCTGAATTTTAGACCTTACTCTTAATTCAGTGAGGATTCATTAAGTAACATAAGTGGCAGTAAGACATTTATAATGTTACAAAAGTTTATTATACAATTATTATTAAATAAAATGCATACTGAGGAGAATTTTACTTTTTTAATGGGATGAATATTTTATGAATGGTACAGTTTGAATTATTTAGTGTAGCCAAACAAATAGTAATTCTAGTTACTAACCTTAAACTCAATATAACCCTCAACCTTTTATATAGAGGACAGGTGTTATCTGTGGTGCCTATCTACTTTCTGTTTGGCAGGATGCTGGAATTGCTAACAGCAACAGACCCAGGACTCATAAATCTTGATGAGGCTAAATCAGATCAGCTACTGGGCTTCACCAACAATTTACTACTGTTTATCCGCTCACAGATCCCCAACGCTAAGAGGCTGCTGAAGAGCTGTGAGTAAATGTCAACAGCACACAGCACATACAATTTATGATCATTTGCATGAACAATTTGCAGCAAATGAATGAATGTTACTTTTTTAGTTCACTGACAAACAAATTAACATTTCATATTCTTTCAAATATATAAACCAAATATATGGACATTGGTTTTTTTTTGCTTTTAAAGACCGCAACCCATAGGCAGTCCAATAAGCTAAATAATGCAAAGTGTCAAGACACTTTCTTTTTAAATAATTAAACTTATTTTAACTAGACTGCTTTGTTTTTAGAACACCTTGTCATGCACAAGATGGGAGACATAACATCAAATATGTCTGTTTATAATGCTTATGGAGAAAAACAATGGAAAAGTAGCACAGTGGAATGGAAAAATGCATTCTTTGTGAAGTTAGCGTACTTTTTGCAGATTCCTCAGAAGTGGTCCTGGACCCTTCCACTGCCCACCCTAAGCTGATTATTTCACCTGAAGGGGACTGTGCCACTTTCACAGATGTATGGCAAGATGTCCCTGAGCATGAGGGACGCTTTGACACCACCCTTAATGTCTTGAGCATCCAGTGCTGGGATTCTGGTCGCCATTACTGGGAGGTAGACGTGAGTGGAAAGATCTACTGGGAACTGGGTCTCACCTACCCATCCATCTCAAGAAAAGGCCAAAAGGAGGACTGCTGGTTGGGCCGACATGCTGAATCTTGGTGTTTGGAGTACTTTGATGGAGACTACAATGCCTGGCATGGAGGTACTGCTCATCCTTTACCCATTTCCACCTGCTTCCATCGGATAGGGATCTTCTGCAGTTTTCCTGGAGGTCTGGTGACATTTTTAGGGGTGGATAGCATGACTCCGCTCTACTCTTTCTGTGCTGGGACATTTACAGACTCTCTATATCTGGCTCTTTGTCCAGGTCATGATCTTCAGGGGACAAACTCGAAGCCTATTAGGATCTGTCGATCCTAATCATCTTTATACCTCATCCTTAAATGCATGTTGTAGAATTTAGAAGATAAGGAAAGCCTTCCTAGCACAGGGTTGTTTGATTTTACTTTGCCTTTGTGTAGATTAGATTTGTTAGTTGGTATTTTCCAGACCTAAAAATTAAACGTTATGAATTTTTTTGTAGAGTAACAGTTGATTAAACTGTACTGCAAACCTTTAACAAATGTGATTTCATTCATAATCAGTTAGAAGAATTAGCACTTCAAAATGGTATGGTAAAAGATATGCAAATACATATGCATGCCACATGTACACTAAGTATAGGGTTAGTAAAAAAAATATGTTTTAAAAGAACACTCTTATGCTCACCAAGGCTGTATTTATTTGACAAAAATACAGCAAATAACTGCAATATTGTGAAATATTATTACAATTTAAAATAACCGTTTTCTATTTTAATATATTTTCAAAATGAAATTGTAATCCTATAATGGCAAATTTGAATTCCAGCATCATTACTCCAGTCTTCAGTATCACATGATCCTTCAGAAATCATTCTGATTTTGCTCAAGAAACATTTCTTATTTTTCTAAAAGTTGAAAACATTAGTGCTGTTTATTATTATGTGGAAATTGAGACACATTTATTTCAAAAGTATTATAAAAGTTCAATATATATATATATTTTTGTAACAAGGCTGTTACTGTAATTTTCAATCAATTTAATTAATCCTTGCAGAATAGTAAATGTATTCATTTCTTTAAAAAAAAAACAGCTGACTACAAACTTATGAACATTTTAATGTGAAGATAACTTCTGTAACTGGAAGATATTTGTGTGTTTTAAAATTTGAAAACAAATTATGATGTATTTATCCCGCTGTCACACACTGAAGATAAAAAAAGAATAACACGATGACGCAAGCTTTTTTTAATTCATCAGAAGAATTATCTCAAACAGAAAACACTGTGGCCGTGGTTAATATTTCATAGACATGCTACTGTGGGACACTAATTTTTTTATTGATCCAATCCAAATATTTAAGGACTCTGGTATAGACGCCAGGCTTGTTCTTCTCCCCACAATTGTCTCCCCAGCTCACTACACCATAGATATAGTGTGTTTGATTTCGCTCACAGGTTAAAGGTCCACCAGAGTCACCCTGCCATAAAAGAGAGTTGAACGGTAATGTCATTGTTACAGCAGTGCCATTTCCATTTAATTATGGTAAACAACATTATACAGTTAAAATGATGACCCACCTGACAGGAATCTACTCCTCCCTTGAGATAACCAGCGCAAAACATGCCATCATCCAGCAAAGATGCATATACGTTTTTGCTGGAACAAGCCTCCTGAGAAATCAGCAAAACCTGTGCATCAAGCAAATGCATAGAGCCATACATCGCTACAGACAGGAAGGAAAAGAGAACAGATTCAGTCATTTCATAGTTCAACACAAATTCAGAAATAGACATATGGAAACATACACGTCTCTGTGGCTCCCCATCCAGAAATTCTGCATTCTGTTCCATCTGCAAACGGTTCTTTGGGCAAGCAGGCGGCCTTCACAAACTGAGTTTCCTTAGCACATTCTCCATTAGTAGTTTTCAGTTTTAAAAGAGCTGCACCACAAGAAAGAATTAAAAACAAAATAGAAAATACAAGAAAATAAAAAGTGTAGATTTTAAGTAGTTTTTTGAGCTTCTCATGATTTTTATCACTAAATAGCCAGATTAATTGCATGGAATATATATTAAAAAAAAAATAATGATCAAATTAACATTTTGGGGGTCTTTTCTTCTGAAATTCTTATTTCAATCAGGCCATTATTATTCGATTCTCATTCCCCTGCCCTTGTCTGTGCTTTTTGATCTTTTTCTGATTTAATGCTGGGGTTTCTCCTGTCTTGTGTGTTTCCGGAAATTTTGCCTAAATAAAGAATCCTACAGAAGAACTTTTAGTTCAGTTGTTTTCTTTGCATGAGACACCAACAACAAATTATGGGTAACCTATACCAGTTGTACAATACTTATTGCACTGCATATTGGTTTGAATGAGTGCTACATAATTTCAACAAAAAAATGGCTCACACTCAAAATAGTGCAAAGCGGATGGAGACAATTTGTGCAAATGAATGTCTACATACTCACCAATATCATTGTAGACAACATCAGGGGTTTCCTTATACTTCTCATGGATGATGGTGTCCTCAACCACCACGGTCTGATCTGTTTGCTCTTTTTGTATCAAATTTAGTCCTCCCAATAGAACTCTGTATTCATGCTTTTTATCACTGTACACACAACAAAATATAATAAAACCATTATACTTCATTTTCATTTTAATGTGAAACTAAATATATTGTTAGGAGACAATTTTCCAATTTATTAACCACAAAGAAACATTGAAGAATATTGAAATAATGCAGATAAGAAGTCAGATTTAATATTAAAAGCTCTTAAATTCAGATAGATATTAACTGAAGCAGTTAACAGTGTTCATGATCGAGTTTTTGAATTGTTCTGTGTTCAATGGGTGGATTATGTACTTTAATACTGTAGCCTACTAAAGGCCATACTTACATACAGTGGGCAGCAGTCAGCACCCAACAAGGCTTGATAAGGGTGCCTCCACAGATGTGTCTGTAGTCTTGGATGGTTCCCTTAGGCCTAACCTGGACTGATACTTGCCATGGATGGGCTCCAGGAATAGCTTTAAGACCTCCGTAAATCCGGTTAAGTTGTTTTTTCGGCTCAGGTTTACCACAGGTTAGAAAATTCTTTGTTAAAGTATAGTTCTTTGGTAAAGTGACTGGTGGGACAGTAGCAGGGGCTATCTGGGCTGAACTGGTGCTCTCTGGGGTTATGCTGCCATCTGGTATGTGACATTTGTGGAAATAAAGTATGAGGATTTGCATAGATTTTAGACATAATATTGACAATTAAGACTGGAATACACTACATGACTTTTGATTTCACCAAAATGTCTCTGAAGTATATGCATCTTATTTGAACGCATCGGTTGAATAAATGATTCAATGATTCACTCATAAAAACAGTCACTTGTCACCGCCATACCTTACAAAGACAATCAGAGTCATACAAACAGTAAAACAAAAAGTTATCGTGCTACATTAGATTTAGAATGATAATATCATTCAAATTACTATTGTTAAAGTTACAGCTTTTGGTTTAAGCTTTCAATGGAACATAACGGAATTTTAAACCATGCTACTGCACTGTCATCAGTTTTACCAGACATGGCATCTGGGCAATGATGAGGAAGTCTTACCTGTCTTAGCTGGTACGGTTGGTTGGAGAGGAGTTTCTTTTGGTGGAATACTGCCTAAGAATTCAGCTGTGGTGGGTCGAGCTGTGGACACCATTTTTATGGTAGTTGAATTCGATGCCGGTTTAGCAAAGTTAGATCATGTAATTTAATACATCTACTGATGTATCTACAGATCATGCTAGGTCATGGAATTTAATACATTTACTGATGTATCTGGTCAGAGAGGGTTCAAAGATATGATTCTTGATTTATTCATTCAAATGACTCTAAAGGCCATGTAATTTAAAGGGCAAAAGCATGCTGTTTGAGTTGTTGAGTTAGAGTTCATTATGTGAAAGTATATTGAACAAAAATTGTAAATGCAACACTTTTGTTTTTGCCCCCATTTTTTTATGAGCTGAACTCAAAGATCTAAGACTATTTCTATGTACACAAAAGGTCTATTTCTCTCAAATATTGTTCTCAAATCTGTCTAAATCTGAGTTAGTGAGCACGTCTCCTTTGCGGAGATCATCTATCCACCTCACAGGTGTGGCATATCAAGATGTTGATTAGAAAGCATGATTATTACACAGGTGTGCCTTAGGCTGGCCACAATAAAAGTCCACTTTAAAAGTGCAATTTTACTGTACTGGGGGGTCCGAAAACCAGTCAGTATCTGGTGTGACCACCATTTGCCTCACACAGTGCAACACATCTCCTTTGCATAGAGTTGATCAGGTTGTTGATTGTGGCCTGTGGAATGTTGTTCCACTCTTCTTCAATGGCTGTGTTAAGCTGCTGGATATTGGCGATTGTTGCAGCAGCTGTAGGGTGGTTGGTCTCAGACGATCTTGGAGGTGAAGATGCTGGATGTGAAGGTCTTGGGCTTGTGTGGTTACACATGGTCTACGGTTGTGAGGCTAGTTGTATGTACTGCCAAATTTTCTGAAACACCTATTGAGACGGCTTATGGTAGAGAAATGAACATTTAATTCACGGGCAACAACTCTGGTGGACATTCCTGCAGTCAGCATGCCAATTGCATGCTCCATTAAAAACCTGCAACATCTTTGGCATTGTGCTGTGTGATAAAACTTCACATTTTAGAGTGGCCTTTTATTGTGATCAGCCTAAGGCACACCTGTGCAATAATCATGATTTCTAATCAGCATCTTGATATGACACACCTGTGTGGGGGATGGATTATCTCAGCAAAGGAGAAGTGCTCACTAACACAGATTTAGACAGATTTCTGAACAATATTTGAGAGAAATAGGCCTTTTGTGTACATAGAAAAGTTTTAGATCTTTGAGTTCAGCTCATGAAAAATGGGGGCAAAACAAAAGTGTTGCATTTATAATTTTGTTCAGTGTATTTACAGTAGATTAGAAACCACACTGTATCTTTATCATCAGTCTTACCTGTCATGGGACATTTTCTGACATTACAATGATCCCATCGAAGTTTCTTGTCCTTCTTTATAAAGCACCATGGCTTCTTATCTCCATCAGGGTTTCTGTAATGAAGAATTTGCAGTTGAGTTGAAGGTTACCATGATTACAAGTCCACTGCAGATGAAGCCCAGCTACATGAATGTGTTTTTGTGCATATTCATCATGTGTATATTCAGTGCAGTCCAAAAGTCTGAGACCAGATTGAAAATCTGGCATTAAGATATATACATGTTAATTAAAGTTTTAGGATTCAAAAAATGCTAAATGTTTTCACATACAATGAAAGTACTGCTTCTCAATAATTAATGTGAGTCCTAGGCTCTTAGTCCACACATGTTTGTAACCTGCAGAAGTTATGCGGTCCCAAGCCTTCAGTAGATGCAAATGTCACTGAAGGAAAAACTCCTTTATCCAGAATGAACTCAGAGTTCCAGTCGAGACACTCATCCCCATCTTCTGTCTCAGACACCTTCCCTCTGTATGACTGTCCATCCCCCTCATAGCAGTCATCAGGGCCTGAGGATACAGTCACAGCACAGTGAGATTGTGGGATCATGTTGTCATGTTGTGAGAAAACCGTAAAACAAAAAATATCACATAAAAGAAACTTTGAGACCCTCAAGAGAATGTGTCTAATAAAAGTTCAGATTCAAACATCAGCAGGTATGGAAAGAAAACAAATGGCAGTCATGAGAATTTTATTTTTAATATATGACAATAATAATTGTGTAAATTCAAATTTAATCCACAGAAAAAAAATATAATAATTGTTACGGTAGTTGTTGCTGTGGAAAAAGTGTAGCATGTGAATAAGAACTAAAAATCAAAGTCAATGCAGGTTTAGCAATGTTAGTTCATGTAATTTAATACATCTGGGTCAGAAAGGGGTTCAAATATATGATTCTTGATTTACTGATTCAAATGACTAAACAATTACAGTGTGTGACATTTTGTACAGTATTTTTTTTTTATAAGGATATAATAAAGGTTATAATTTACACTTTTCATTTGTAATTAAACACAGTTGTAAAAACAACTTTAAAATGTGTTTCTTAAATATTTTTCTTTGTCTGTAAAGTGAACTGAAAAAAAAGAACAAGTATCAAGAACTTTGAAACCCCAAAGTAATAAAAAACAATTTTTATCAGTAACAGACATTGACATTTTATTGTTGTTATTTACATTATGTACGAAGTGCCAAATAATATATATATATATATATATATATATATATATATATATATATATATATATATATATATATATATATATATATATATATATTATATTTTAGAAATGTAAAGCATTTTAGTGGTTTTTATATATATATATATAAATATATATATATATATATATATATATAAACCACTAAAATGCTTTACATTTCTAAATTATGTTTTAAATTCAGAATCTTTTGTACACAGAAATTCATCTGAGGAAAGAAAAGCAGTGTCTCTGTAATCACACACTCACCTACTTTACAGTATTGTCCACTGTAACCATCAGGACAGATGCACTCAAAATCACCGTCGTCTACAACACATCTGCCGTTATTCTGACACGGGTTTGGATTACATGGAGTAGCTAAACAAAAAGGCAAAAATCATTAACAGAACATTTACTGTGACATTTCTGTTATGTTTTGCTTTGCTCCCCATAGTTTTCCTGTGCTCCTTGATTAGTTTATTTGCTTCCACCTGTGTCTGATTTATTATCTTGTTTGTCTGCAAAATTTAAGTCCTGTGTCGTCCCCTGGTCCTTCATCTGCTATTAGATGTGTCAGTGTGTCGTGCTACCGCTTTCTCCTGGTTATATCAATAAAGGACTGTTTTTTGGACTACCCTGCATCGTGAGCTTTAATTAACTTTTAATTACTGTTTCATGTAAAACCCACATATCTTCAGCGCATAGAAATCTGATTTAGTTGTAGACCAATTTTACTCTTTGGCCTGAGCATTCTAGAACCACATCAGAAGATCAAGAAACAGTGTTTTGGTGCAGCTTGAGTCCAGTGCAGTGTGTCTTACGTATTTTGCAGTTTGGTGGTGCAAATGGTGGAATACACTTGCACTTATAGTAGGGAGGAGACTGGGTCAGAAGACACAGTCCTGTCCCACATGCTCCACTCTTGCAAACCCTTTTCCCTAAAACAAACATCAAATGTTTCTCAAAACTTCAGTGGTCTACTGTATATGAGCAGGTGGTGTGAAGTTAACTCATACCTCTCTGGCATCTTCTACCTACAAATTGCTTTGGGCATTTGCATATGAATTGATCTTTCTTTTCTTCACACTGCCCCCCATTCAGGCATGGATTTGGACTGCATTTTCCTGAATAACCAAAAGGGGAAATGTTTATTTGCATTATTTTTGTAAGATATTTTAAAACCTAATTTATTCCATCAATGGCAACGTTGAATTTTCAGTAGCTACTACTCCAGTCTTCTGTATCACTGGATCCTAAAATAATTATAATATTCTGATTTGGTGCTAAAGAAAAAAATTCTTCAGATTATTATTCTTTTCAATGGTGAAAACATTAATGTTGCTTAATATTGTTGTGGAAAGCATGCTATTCTCTTCTTCAGGATCCTCTGATGAATAGAACAGTATTTATTTAAATTATTTGAAATCAAAGATCTTTTGTAATATTAGAAGTGTCTTTACTGTTACTTTTAATTAATTTAATGTGTCCTTGTTGAATAAAAGTATCCATTTCCTCTAAAAAAATTAAATCAAAATAATAAACATGCTAACCCCAGATGTATACGGTAGTATGCACAATATGAGTAAGAAATCTGTTTAATGAATCATACCTCTTACACCTTGAAGCTCAAACAGCCAATCGTTTGCATCGTCGTCATCATCAGAGTCACGTGAGCTTTCAAACTCAGCCTTCAGGACTGATATCATAAGTTGTAAATAGGACATTTGGATTTAAAGACATATAAATATGGATACGTATTATATTTCAACTCCAAAAGGTGACCACTTACTCGCCAGTCTTTCTTTGCCTCTCTTTGCACGATGTCTACCACCAGGTCTCTCAGGTTTATCTTGTGGTCCGGGTTTCTCATGTTGCCCATGTTTCCCACGTTCCTCAAGCTTATCATGTTTATCATGTTTTTCTTTATTCAACTGTTGAGAGATAAGAAACTGCTCAGGAAATGCACTATTTTATTAAGACCAGCTAAATGTGATTAAAAGCTGATATTCACACATTAGACTGTATGAAAACATATTTCATACTGCAATTTGATGTTGAGATTGATACAACATCTGAAAACTGAATAAATTAGCTTTCCATTGATGTGTGGTTTGTTAGGATGATATTTGGCCGAGATACAACTATTTGAAAATCTGGAATCAGAGGGTGCAAAAATATCTAAATATTGAGAAAATCGCCTTTAATGTTGTCCAAATAAAGTCAATAGCAATGCATGTTACTAATCAATAATTACGTTTTCATGTATTTATGGCAGAACATTTACAAAATATCTTCATGGAACATAATCTCTACTTAATAACGTAATAATTTTTGACAGAAAAATGTATCATCATGTCTTGTTATTGCTACAAATATTCCCGTGTGATTTAAGATTGGTTTTGTGGTCCAGGGTCACATATAGAATCACTTAAATTCCATCCAGATTAAAAATCTGTTAAGTACAACAATGTAATTTAATAATAACATGGGGTATATCAGTATACAACTGTTCATACACACCTTTGCAGGAACAATGACAGCACAGAGAAAGAGGAGCAGCAGACACAGTTTGAGATTCATGCTGGCCGTTGGTCTCTGAAGCAGTGACACACTGCAGATCTTACTTCGCATATAAGGTCAGTGTCCTTTGAGTGTGTGGGTGTTTATGTCTATACAAGTGTGTGTGAATGGTTAACAGGCATACAGGTTTCTGTGGGTCTGTGGGTCTGAGCAATGAACAAAATTCAAACCACTCATTCATGGATTTCAAAAGTCTTATCTCTAGTTTATCTACACTTGGGTGCAAGCGAGTACAGTCTGATACAATTTCTTTGGTCATTACATGACTAATACATTCCATACTTTCAAAATACATTAAAATGTGATTGTCGCATTATTAAGAGATGCTAAATAATTAAGTAAGCAGTAATCATATCTGCAAAAAAGTCCTGCAGAGAAAGTTTCTGGATTATTGGATATGCTTGCAGGTCACAGATCATATTGACAAAGTGGGATACTGTTTGTTTCATTGCAGACTTTGTCCGAAATGTGGATTGTGAGAGGTCATGCTTTCCGAAGAGGATTTTAAAGGTAGAAGGCAAAAAGTTGAATATAAATATGTTAAATAACACATTGTCATGATTCACATTGGGAGCACACGAACAAAGAGTGAGGAGTAATGCAAATCCAAAGTATTTGATAAACACAAAGCTGGGAAAACAGGAACACGGGAAACACAGAACACGAAATGACATTTAACAGCAGATGGGAAATGAAGGGCAGAACACACTTTAAATACAAAGTAACTAATGAATCCCAGCTCAAACCAGTAGAACTAAAAACTGACAAGAATAGGAAAAACCAAATATGGGCATAAACATTAAATTAGAGCATGTAAGGTAAGGGAGGAAAACACAACAGGAGATATGGAGTCTGACACACATGATCCGTACTGTTTCTTTCTTTATTTTGTTTTATTTTTTTTACAATAGTGAGCAGAAAAAAACTAAATTCTGTCACTAATTAGTCACCTGCATGTCGTTTCAAACCCATAAAACCTTCATTCATCTTTGGAACACAAATTAAGATATTTTTGATCAAATCTGAGAGTTTTCTGATCCCACATAGAAAGCAATGCAACTGACACGTTCAAGGCCCAGAAAGGTATAAGGACACTGTTAAAAAAGTAGTCCTTATTTTTGTTTTCTTTGCAAACAGAAACTATTATCGTGGCTTCATAACATTACGGTTAAACCACCGATGCCATGTGGACTATTTTAACAATATCATTTCTGGGCCTTGAACATGGTAGGTGCTTTGCTGTCCATACAGGGTCAGAAAGCTCTTGGATTTCATTAAAACTATTTTAATTTGTGTTCGGAAGACAAACGAAGGTCTTAAGGGCTAAGGATTTGCGCTTGCTCTCTCTCCTTAGGTGTTTGGAACGACATGAGGGTGAGTAATTAATAACAGAATCTTTAATTTTTGGGTGAACTATCCCTTTAAGAGTAACACAAAACTAATCATTGCTTTATTTTACATCTGGACAATCTGAATTAAACAAACCATAAATGTATCAAATACATTCTTATCTGCCAAATATACTGCCATATTCCCAAATGTCCAATATATTCTCCGTCGTCTGTCTCTACTTTGATTCTGCTAGCCTCACACATGTTAAAGTATAGTGTCCCTACAGCACCTTCAGTATCTCACAACACGAGGGCGCTAGAATATACCTTAATATAACATCATTAATATGAAAGCACTATAAAAACAGTCACCACTGAACTCCAGCTTATTATTCATTTTTTATGATAGTCATTAGAATGCACACATCACTCCATAACATATATTTATAGGGTACTTAACATGTAATTCTAAAAAGATAAATGATGTAGCTCCTACACGTCTTTATTATCTCCTGGTGAAATACTTCATAGACAGCCTATAATGTATTGTAACACTAGACACAGAAACACACACGCTGACACTTCTTCAGTGATTCATCTCCAGCTGCACATAATTTCTGCATCAGTAACATGATAAAGACTATGATGAAACAGTGCAACCTAACCCCCTCTCTCTGGATAATACTTTCTGTTATTGTGCAATAGATCTATTGACAGTGATGGTGATGTATATGTGTTTATCTGGGTTACTGCTTTCTAAATGTAGGTTTAATAACAAAATAGAAAAAGATAAAGTAAATCCGTGAAGCTGGAGAGGATGATTAGTGATTTCATGAACAGAGAGAAACTGAATGTGAGTGAGAAAGTAGGACGATTTTTAGGAACATTCTTGAATAAAGAGAAGGTCAGATGTTTGAGCCCCCTTCACACATGCAGACGGAGGATTCTGCCCCTCACTAGCTCACAAAAGAGAGTGTGTATGCTGTCAGGACAGATGGTAGGCTCTATTGCATAATCTGTTTCTGCTATAAATCGTTTACAGAATGTGCTATCACATGTTTATCCTCCTAGTCACTGTTCCACAACCATTTCCATTGCAGGTGCCTTGGCTGATGTGTTCACTATGACCTATTTAAAGTTATCCAAGAGGGAAAATGTAAAACACAGCAAAATAAACCAAAACTGTCTCATGGGGCTTGTGTTTTAAATTAAGCGCATTTAATACTTGTGAGACTGACAAGCCATTTCAGTTTCTTTTTATAGCTCTTTACAGGAGCAGTGGGGCTTGTGTGTGCTGTCATTCTTCAGTATGTTGACGAGAAATTAGCTTGATTTTCATCTGGCAAATCTTCAAACAGCAGTGCTTGTTGTAGCAGCCCATAAAGTCTGGTTTTGCTTCCCATGCCCTGAAATCAACCTCAGTTATGCCCCTTTCCAGTGGGACAGTCAGGTTACATAAAATGGTACAAATATGGTTAATATCAAAGTTTTTTTCCTTATTAACACAAAGGATGCCACATCTCTCTGTTTACCTTGGTTTCTATCAACAGAGCCAATCTAATTTTCCTGAGAGAGAAAGAGCATTTCTCCTGAGTGAGATAATTTTATTTTTCTCCCACTGTGAGTGTGCCGAGGAGAGTATGACCTTCTGAGAATGTTGTTGACATTCCTTAATATACTCTATATGATACCTGGCATATAGAGTCATTTTCTGTTGTCCTATGATCACTGCAAATGCTTCAAAGAACATTATCATCCTCAAAAAGCAGTATCACTTATGCGTCTAGAACTGTTTTAAGGTATTTAACTCAGATAAGTGAACAATGGATAATTCTGCAAATAAACAGTTACAGCTAGTTACACAATCTAAAATAAATATTCTGGAGGCTGATCCAGAAATATGACTCATGTTTCTCAGGAGTTGTTGATGTTTGTTTGAGACATAACATTCCAGTTAGACTAATGGTTTACTGGCAGTCTAGTAGTAATATCTTTACTTGAGAGAGAGAGAGAGAGAGAGAGAGAGAGAGAAAGAATAAACGTTTATGCTAAGATCATGAGAGAATATTGACAAAATCTTTTTGTATTCTGTAGAATGTATAGACAAATTTTGTGTGTGTCTGCAATATCCCTTTAAGTTGTGACCTTAATAAAACAAGCCCAAATCTGCATGTTCTCTTAAAGCTTCATTACCCCTGCACAAAATAATGGAGCGCTGTCGCTTTAAGTATAAAACGACTAGTTTCCTATCCTACTATGATAAAGGATCTGCTCTTGAATATTAATTGCCTCACGTGACCGAATGGACGCTAGAGCAAGGTTACCAAGCAACGTCAGCGTAATCTACTTAATATTCATAAGCTAAACCTTTTCCGTAGTGAGATTCGTCGTTGGCTCTGAGCTCAGCAGGAGCAGGAGCAGCAGCAGCGGGGAACTGCACATTGTTTTGGATGAGAGTTTCGCTGTCATTCTTCTCCGAGTGCATCTCTGAGATAAACAAAGGCGAAACGGCAACAGCAGCACGGCTTATTGTTTTAGCTGCAAATGATGCTGTTATTTTTGCGACTGTGGAGCCACAGTTTAACATAACTGCACATCTGTAACGTTATCTCAAATGTCGCTATTTCTGGAATGACACGGTTTTAGGCGACAAGGATTTTTAATTTTTGGGGAATAACGCGCTAAAGTAGATGCTTTACCTCGAAAACTGACTGGGGAAAGTTACGTTAACGTTAAATATTGGAAATAATAAATCCCTGCATTGTGACGATGACAACAAACTACAAATTGTAACAAAACTACAAGGAGTGGAAATTCACAGTTTGAAAGCTAATGAAGTCTAATGAAGACTGTCATCTCATCGCAATGCTTAGATCAGAGGAGAACAGGAGGATTGATTTTGGCAGAAGAAGAATGTCTCCACGCTTCACCACGAGGTGTTCTCCCCTGTGTGGGACTCAGGGGCTCAGGACGTACCTGTTCGTGTTTATGGTGTTTTACCTGTTAGTGTGCACTGAAGGGTCCTATTCTAAAACCTGTGATAAAAACTGCATCTTTGGAAGATGTATCAATGGAACTTGCGTCTGTGAACGGGGATGGGCTGGGGATCAATGTCAACACTGCCAAGGGAGATTCAAGTAAGTAACGCTTTCCTCTCCGTGTAACAGGTTATGTGTGGCGTTAGCAACACCTAAAGGCGGATTGCATGAGTGTGGCGTTGGAAGAACAATCCTTCTTTGTTAAAATGTTTGCTTTACTGTTATCAAGTGCTTAAAAACCAGAAATTGGGGGAAAATGGGTTTTAGGTTTGTTTCTTTTCTAGTCTGCTACTTCGTGTATCTTCAGGAGGGTATCTTGTAAATCAAATTTTAATTAGGTACACATGCATTACAAAGATTGCTTAGTACATGCTTATTACATTATGCCACTATAGTCAAATACTGATTCTTTAAAGGTCACAACCGTTGCTTTAGAGTTAAGTCAGAAGAAAACATTCAAAAAAAACTCAACACTAGCATTCTCTATTCTTTTTATATTCTATTTGTTTCATTTTTATTTATTATATTTAAAACCCCATGCTACGTTTACTATGTTTAAGACAACTGAGACTTGCTATAGCACTTATATATCATTGCTCTTTCGTTGTAAGTCGCTTTGGATAAAAGCGTCTGCTAAATGACTAAATGTAAAGGTAAATATGCAGAATGAGATCATTTCAGCATGTCATATATAACAAAAATGAAACATTTGTATCTAGCAAAACATCAAATACAATAGAACTGATTGTATGTATATTGAGATATTTCTTTCATGATTCTCATCAGGTCTACCTTGAAGTTTTCTATGCATTCAGAAATTTGTGTGGGAAAACTCTTGACGGACCCATATTAATGAAAAGGTGTCTTTAATATCTCATTTGTTTCTACATCAAGGAGATCATATGGAGAGCAAATTAAGACTTCTGCCAAACCAACCAGGGGTGCATTTCCCAAAAGCATAGTTGCTAACGTGTTAGCAACTTAGTTGGTTGGCAATGGGAAATTGTATTGCAACCAACAAAGTTGCTTACTTAGTTAGCAACTATGCTTTTGGGAAACACTCCCCTGAGTGATCTCATATCTCCAGTTTTCAAAAGAGATCTCAGTAATGTTATAAACTACTCAGACTTTTTCAAACGGTCAATATAAAGTGACGTGACGTGACATTCAGCCAAGTATGGTGACCCATACTCAGAATTTGTGCTCTGCATTTAACCCATCCGAAGTGCACACACACAGAGCAGTGAACACACACACACTGTGAACACACACCCGGAGCAGTGGGCAGCCATTTATGCTGCGGCGCCCGGGGAGCAGTTGGGGGTTCGGTGCCTTGCTCAAGGGCACCTAAGTCGTGGTATTGAAGGTGGAATAAATAACTTTTTCTCAGCACGGGATTGTCTGTCCAGTATTCCACACATTCACTTTAAGGCGCTATACTATATATAAGAAAGATCTGAAAAAAAGTTGATGTTAAAATGAAATATAATTGAGAACTGAATGTAATCTCCTGAGCTATGAATGAGCACCTCTGAGTCTTATTCTCAGCGGCTGTAACTAAAGGTTTAGAATACGTAAATGCACATTTAGTGGTTAAGTAGTTGATTTCAGAGGTATAATTACATTGGTGTTTAAAAAACGGTTTCCTCCTTGAGTTCAAATACATTGAGCTCTAGTAAGGGATAATGATGTGGTGTGTTTAGAGTGTTTGAACTGGCCTTGTGCTCTCTCTCTGAAGAATCAGCCATGCTGATTATATTCATTCATGCCTAAGTAAGTGGCATGTTATCTTCTCCAATCATAACTTCTGGGTTCAGATGAAGTGTGAAAGAAGGTGCAGATGGAGCCTGTATCTCCTATGTGTAGTTTTCAGCTGCACTTTCATCAAAATTTGGTTACTTGAATGCTGTATATCTAAAAATAGTCCTTGGAACATTAGGGGAAGTGTCACTCAGAGTGCCTTCTGGGAAGGTGAGGAGCTTATAAAAGAGCTTAACTGAAGAATCTGACCTTGTATTTCCCTTTTGACAATCTCCACAGATGTCTGTTTCATTTCTAAATGTCATGTAATCTGTCAGAGAAGTGCTTTTCAGTAAGAGATTTAAGGAAAAGTTCATCAAAAAAAATTAAATTTTTTACATTATATTTTTTTTCATTGATGTTCTTTCATGTCATTCCAAAGCCATACGAATTTTTATTTCACTGTGGAACACAAAAAGAAAAATCCTGAAGCATTGTACACTAAAAAGAATTGTATCCTTTTTTTTTCTCTTTCTCTCTCTCTCTTTTTTTTGCAGCTACAAAGAGTGGGGATGCTTTCAAGCTTTATAAAAGGATTTGTCTGCAGTATTCAAAGTTTTTCCAATTCCTCAAATACATCCTGTGAGAAAAGTCCAAAATGTAACTACTTCACCATGCCAGTGCATATAATTGTGCATGGTTACAGCTTCATGCTTGACATTAATGGATTTAGAGACATGTTTTGTATGTCTCTCTGGTTTAGAAAAAAAAATGAACAAGCTGCTCTCCATTTATAATTTATTTCTTTCATCAACATACTTGGTTATCCCGAGGGAGTCAAAAATCTTCATACAGATATTTCAGAAAGATTCTCTTGTTGATGGTCTTTAACTGTGGGCACAGTATGCCAGGGGACATCATGCAATGCCTTACTTTAGGCCTTATTTTAAAATAAAATATGTGAAATTAGTCCTTGGATTTTTAGGGGAATAGTGGATGGTAGAATTCTGCAAACCAAATGCATTTCCTCTCATTTAGGCTGCTAATATTGTAATTATGAAGGTACTTTTCTGTCAGTATCATTGTGAGCAGAACAATAGCCTAAATTCCCAATGATAATTGTCCTTACGATTTTTTTCAAATATACATGAGGAGTCGTCGTTTGCTGTTATTTTGTGTCTCTTTCCACAAGTCATTATTGTAATTCACAACCCTGTGTGTAAAATATTTTTGAGGGTTTGTGAATGTATGGATGGATAGTATACATGCCATTTTGCGAGTGGATGAAGACTCTAGTCGGACCACTGTGATGTCACTCACAGATAGGGTTGGGAACCGAGAACTGGTTCTTATTCAGAACCGGTTCTGTTTTTTTTAAAAGAACAGGAACCGTGAGCAATTTCTAAGTTTCGGTTCTGAAAACGGTTCTGGTGCGACCACTAAGTGACATTATATTTGTCCCATATTGTTATTAATATACATACTGACTTCAACTTGGACCACTAAATAAATAGACTGCTATTTTTATGTAAGTATGAGGGTTAGATTATTTAGTGTAAAGGTCGTTTCAAGAGAGATAAACAAAGTGATAGTAAATATTTATTTCCATGCATTTTAAATGTTTAAAAATGTGGAAACCACTCATTGTATCACACCATCTCTTGACTGCATTTTTATTTGTAAAATAGGGGCTTTCAGGAGAGTGTGTATACATGGTTATAAGTATAACAGTTTATATTTAATTAATTTAGGGAAATTAACAAGTGTCTCAGCCCTGAAGGGACTGTTTGGCAGACCAGCTTTTTCCTGCTTGAAAGCAAAACGTTACTGTTGGTGTAAAAAACATAAACTTCGAAGCATATGGTGATTGGACTAGCATTACTCAACATTACTCACTACCTTCCAGCAAAACAAAACATTCAGTGAAGGTAAAATAGTAAAAAAAAACTATAATAATAGTTCATTTAAATGGAACCGGAATCGCAACAGGAAATTTTGTATACTGTAATATATGTTAAATTTTGACATTGCCAACCTTTAAATTAAGTTGACAGTAAATAATAAACAGTATTGAGCATTGAGTAGTTGAGTACTGTGCAGTTTTCCTTACAACTATTTTTTAAATATCGGAATCAGAACCGGAACCGGAAAATTTCGAATGATTCCCAACCCTACTCACAAACCTTTCATGTGAAACTGTCCTTTAGTGATAGTGTTCTTCTGCTGATCTCTCAGAGTGTGTTGTTTATATGACCATCTGTCCATCACAGGATAAACTAATCCATCTGAAAAAAAAAAAAAAAGCCTGGAAATGCATAGCGGTTTGCCTTTGCAGTAGCCATTGAAAAACCTATATCGATCCAGTAACAGAAAATATCACATTGAATTAAATGTGAAAGGTGTAGCATATTACACATTGGCTTGAATTTTGTGTTTTGATTGCAGACTGATTGAAGACCTGTGTCTTTTTGCTGTCTGTCTTTGTACCTCTATATGTCAGTCACTGCTGATACTTTGATATCGTTCGCTCACTTTGTCTCACTAAGTCAAACAAGCAGTTTTTTTTATTTTAGCAGGTGCTTGTGGTGTCTGTCTGGAACTTCTGCTCTGTTTTTAATCAGGTAGTGCACCCTTGTACTCTCGTGCATTTGAGTGTATCTAGAATCAGCCAGGTTTGTGGAATTGTGTGTTTATAACCACATTATATAGAAAAAGCGCCATTTGGTTGTGCATTCAGAATTGAATTGTGAAAATCAGTTTAATTCATGAGTTCAAATTGAGGTAGCAAACAGAATGCATGATTGCAATATTTGAAATGAACAGTGAATATACAGAAAAATAAATTACCTGTTTAATATTATCAAATGAAAAAGTTATGGAACACCTGCTGAAAAGGCTATTTTTAGCCTTGTATAGTGAATAGTGTGTCTGCAGCATATGGCATGCACACAATTGTTCAAGTGCCTACAAAATGCTGCCATTTATTGTTGAATCCAATATTACAAAACTGATATCCAATTACATAAAGCTGCTTAAATGTCATAAATGCAGTATATATCTATAAAATGATTAGCATCTCTAGGTATTACAATGCTTTTCAAACCTGTCATAAGGTTCTATCATGTGTGAGATAATTTTCTTTGTGTGTAAGATTCTGTTAGGTTTATGTGTGTGTTATTCTTCTGTAACAAAGTTTGTAAGTCGGGAAGAAGGAGGCGGGAACCGGCAAACATATATATAAAACTTTAATAACTAAATAAACACAAAACAGCATGACAGCCCATCGCGGACGACTGTCATGCACAAACAAAACTAAAACACAAAATAAAACCCAGGCATTGTCCTCTCTTGTCCTTCACTGTCGTACTCTTCCCTTTATACTTCCGGAGATTCTCCGTGGGACTCGAGACCAGTGAGTGGCGCAGGATTCGCTCATTCTCATTAACTCCGACTTAAGTGACCTAAGACCGGTGGACGGTGACGGCTTCTCCAGATTTGGGCAGCTGGCAGGAGTTCCCCTTTCCCTGCTCCTCCCTAATCATGGCGGACGGCAGCATGATCCGTCCTCCAGGCGAACAGCAACGACTCCTCCGCTCCCTCATGGACGACAGCCATCAATCCACATCCCTGACAGCCGACAGCGATCTCATCCGTCCCCCTGGCAACGCACTCCAGCCCACCACCTTGAACGACCTAAGACCGGTGGACGATGACGGCTCCTCCAAATTTGGGCAGTGGCAGGAGTTCCCCGTTCCCTGCTACTCCCTAATCATGGCAGACGGCAGCAGGATCCGTCCTCCAGGCGAACAGCGATGACTCCTCCGCTCCCTCATGGACGACAGCCATCAATCCACATCCCTGACGGCCGACAGCGAGCTCATCCATCCCCCTGGCAACTCACTCCAGCCCACCACCTCAAGGGTCCAAGGCGGCAGACTGCTCTGCCATGCTCGATGGCACCGTGGGTTTAGGCACCAATGTAACAAAGTCTGTAAGTCAGAACCAGCAAACATTTAAATAAAACTTTAATAGCTAAATAAACACAAAACAGTGCGACAGCCCCTCGTGCCAAGAATGCCATGCACAAACAAAACCAAAACACAAAATAAAACCCATGGCTGGTCTTCTCTTGTCCTTCACTGTCGTACTCTTCCCTTTATACTTCCGGAGATCCTCCGTGGGACTCGAGAACGGTGAGTGGCACAGGTGTCGCTCATCCTCATAAACTCCAGCGGCCTCGCTCCATTCCCACAGTTCTTGGCCCCGTCCCACTCGTCACAACTGCACTATGAGAAAACAGGATTTCTGTCCCTGAGACATGCTGTTTCAACAGTCCAGCAATCAATAATCATTTCAACTGGTAACCTCAATTTGTCAAGGAATTACCACATTTTTACCACTTAATTGGGCCAGACAGTAAAAATTGATGTCAGTGCTGATTTAAACAAGGGTTGATTTCAGTCAATAAAATGAATGTTCTGTTTAGCTACATCATCTGTGGCATGTTGTTGATTACCACAGAAAGTCATTTTAAGCTTTTCCTTTGATTTAAAAAAGCAAACAAAAATGTTCAGTAGTGCACCTGAAACCAGACAAACAACAAAGAGATGCCTTTTTGTAAACTGAGTCATTCTCTTTCTTGTTCAAAAACCACATGGCTACTTCTCTTGCATCAGATCGCCTTAGAGTAATGTGGTACAGCACAGCCAGAAAGGTACTTAGATTCTATTCTCTTGGTTAAATATAAATATAAATATAAATATCTGACTGTAATGGGATAAAGGATTAGAAGGTATTAAGTGCAGAATGAGGTCACTTCTGAAGGCCTTTGACCTGTACGGTGTTTGCTTTACTGAGTCTCTGGTGTGTCTTCCAGTGCTCCTGCTGGGCTTGTTTTGATCGTCTATGCTGGATCACATCCTCTGCTCTATTCCTCCCATCCTCCCTATCCTCTTTCTATCACTCTCATCTTCACTCCTCAGCCTCGCTCTTTCTCCTCCACTACAGGGGTGACATTTTAAGAGGGTAGAGAGAGATGGTTCACATGAAGTTCAGCACAAACCTGCATGTGAACTCTGTATGTAATTATCCTTTATCCAGTTTTTCACTTGCTACCCCCCCCCTTTATTCCTGTGGATCTTGCTCTTTTTCTCAGTTTGAATATTTCTCTCTTGCTAACATTCCAATTTCTGTCATTCACCCAGATGGCTGGGAACTATACGGAATACAATTTTCTATTCACAAGGGTTTGTTGGCAATATAAGATAAAGCAACATTGTCAATAGGGCTTGCATAGACTAGTTGAGTGATCGATTACTTCAACCACTAGTCTGCGCTGTCAGAAACAATCGACTACTCTTTGCATGCATTAACCATAATGCATGCAAAGAGTTTGCAAGTACGACGGGGATTTTAGGATTGCAATATTGCATGTAGCTGTTAATTTCTATGTTTTTATCTATGTTGCATGTAAAATTTAATTATGTAATGTAATAATTAGGGGTGTGCTCGAAGCAGAATACTTTATTAAGAATGGCACGAATAATGGCTTCAAAAACGAATAACCGACAAGGAATAATTCTGCCTGAATATTCGGCTTAAGCTGGCACAGTCTGGTGTTTGCTAGATAACAGGTGAGCCAGGGGATCAGCGCAATATTATACACAGACCTCTAAAGTCATGCAATATTGAATGAAGTGAATCAATGTAAACTTTATGAATGAAATTAGCACAAATCAAACACCGTATTGCTGTTGCCTCTCCGTGCACCTCTCAGAAATCAGAGTTTTGCAAGATAATAATAAAACATCATACATGTTCTATTATTTGTATATATTGAAAAGGCAATGATTTAAACCTTAGGCTACGATATGATACGAATGAATGAAATAAGCACAGCGCACTCACAAATCAAACAGCCGCATTGTGCGTCTCAGTCTCTCAAAAACCAAACCAGTTTTCTCTAGAGAGCAGGCTAATAATCAACTTAGATACAGATAAATTTTCTTCTTGGCCTACATGTTTGCATCTTTATCTTTTGCTGGTTTGCGCGGCACACACAACTTTGTTTAGTGAAGTTCTCAAAAATACCTTGCTTAAAGAGTTCTGCGTAATGAAAATGTGAGCATTGAATTGATTCATCCGAGTTCAAATGATCACTAAACATTTGTCATGACATCTCTCTGCTTGCATGATAAATTTTATTTTAAAAATCAATAATTATTTTTGTTTAACATTGCATAATTGTTCAGTGATTTTAGACTATCGTCTCTATCGTCGTTACATGCTCATGTGACATTGCTGTGCTGTGGCATCACGAAAACGTATCGATTGCACAAGTTTTTAAACATTGAAGTTTTAAAACAAATGTTTTTAAGCCATTGAAATGCAATCAGCAGTGAAAGAGAACTTATTTCGCAATAAGCATGATGATGTTGCTCATAGAGAAAGACAGCATTGAACAGAGTTATTTTTAAAGGGGGGGGGGGGGGGTGAAATGCTCGTTTTCACTCAATATCCTGTTAATCTTGAGTACCTATAGAGAAGTACTGCATCCTTCATAACTCCAAAAAGTCTTTATTTTTATTATATTTATAAGAGAAAGATAGTCTGTACCGATTTTTCCCGGAAAAACACGAGTGCCTGGAGGCGTGACGTGTGGGCGGAGATAAAGAATCACGAGCACCAGTAGGCTTTTGAGTTGAGAGCATGTGGAAGCTGTGACACAGATCCAGAGGCTGAAATTTAACAAGAGCAGAATCAGCAAAGGCGTCTCTATGTGGTATGTACTGAAACTGTATATATTTGCTAAGCGGTTTTGGAAAATGACTAAGTTCCACTTTATGTCGTCTTTTTTTTTTTTTTAAGCTGTACATGTGGAAAGTGCAGTTTGATGACAATATCGCATGTTGTTTACTTGATGTGCTTACGCGCTGATAGCTAAGTTAACAACACAGAGATATTTGAAGCAGTTTTACTCACTGCCTGTGGTTCCAACACACGATCGTGACCCTTTTTCGTTGGGACTGCATTATCCTTAAGAAATAAACGATGTGCAAATCCGGCGTCAAACTGGACCTCGTTTGTAAAACAAACATCTTCTAAATGCAGGGAACAAACAAAAACACTTGCACAACTCCGTTGATGCTCTGTAAAAATAAACTCCATCCACTGGTCCCTTAATGCTGTTTCTCTTTTGGTAATCTGTGCAGGGTTTTCTTGCCCTGGCAACCAAAAACACACTTCTTTTGTGACTTTTCGCGACGCTCTCGCTCTGATCAGTGAATGTCTGTGCTCAGCCTCTCAGTGCTCTTCTATACGGGAGCGCGCGCTCTTCCGGCAGAAGTGTCCTTAGCACCCATATAAGGAAATTCCGCTCCATCTAATGTCACACAGAGCCATACTCGAAAAAAAACTTTCTGAAACTTGTGACAAACCGGAAGAGGTTCGTCACAAACGTACAACTTAATTTTTGAAACTTTGTCCATGTTTAGCATGGGAATCCAACTCTTTAACAGTGTAAAAAACTCAGTATGCATGAAATAGCATTGCACCCCCCCTTTAAACGGTACACACTTGTATGTGTCAAAATGCCCTTCTTTGTAAGTTTCCTAAACACAGTAAATTAGGTCTTAAGTGAAAGCAAACAGCTGACAAAAAGAACAGATGTGTAACATTAAATTGGATCCAGCCAGCTCTTAAAGTGACAGTCTAATATTCCTGCTCTCTGTTAATCTTGTCTCTGTTAATTCATGTTAATCAAACAACAAAGATCTGTCTACATGGTACTTTTCACTGAAATGTATACTTTTATTAAGCACAGAGATGCATTTAATTGATTAAAATTGACAGTAAAGACATATTAATGTTACAAATTGATTAATGTTAAAATATTTATATTTTAAACAAAGGCTGTTCTTTAGAACTTTAAATTCATCAAAGAAAAAAAAAATTGTGTTATGTATAATTTTCATCCCTATTCTTCCGTCATCTTTGTTGTCTCCACCCTTTGGCCTTGTGTTTTGTCTTTTCTCACTGTTTTTCTGCTTCATACTCCAACTGCATCTGTATCCAGCCAGTATGTGTTCTTGCCTTCCCTCTTTCCTCTTGTAAGTGTTGGAAATGACCGCAATTTGACACAGAGAGCATGTCAGTCAGCCAGTCAGGTTCCCTGTGGGATTGTCCTCGGCTCTATGATATCACCTCGCAGGCATGATTCTGAAGGCTCTGTTCAGGGTGTGGTGCTCTGGACGCCACAGCGTGCTTTGATTATTTGAGTTGAACTCTGGGTCTGCTCTTGGCTGACTTCAGAGAAGCATCAGTGCACATAAAACTCTAGTGTACACAAGCTGTGTCCGATTCCTCACAGCAGGCCCAGATGAGCAGGGCTGAGAGGCCAGATCTGTTGTCTATAGGGACACAGCCCCTCATCCTCCATGGCAGTCGTACAGTTTGGGAGGCGGCCAGTGTTTAGTGACTCCCTAGTACATTCATATAAGAAAAACATGAGAGTAAACACTAATCCCCAGGCAAGGGAGTGTTGGGAAGACTTTGTGTGTTTGTGCTGAGAAGAAAAAGTAAGTTTAGGGGGTTATTTGTGTGTGTGTGTGTGTGTGTTTTTTTTTGCAGTTTAAATAATCAGGCATTCTGGATTGTAGGAAATTATTTTGGTGGGTGCTTCCTGTGTGTGTCACCTCAGATGTATACTTCAGATCTTTATTATACAGAGAAAATAAAAGGGGTCATATGAGGTTGCTAAAAATAATATTATTTTGTGTATTTGGTTTAATTTAATGTGTTTTTGCAAGTTAAGGTACAAAAAAAAAAACATTATTTTCCACATACTGTACATTATTGTTGCTCCTCTGTGCCCTGTCTTTTTGAAACGTATTGATTTTTACAAAAGGTCATTACACTGATAAGCGAGGTGTGCTCTGATTGGCCAGCTATCCAGTATGTTGTGATTGGCTGAATACCTCAAGCGTGTGATGGAAATGTTATGCCCCGTGACATACTGTGATGCCGATGCAACGAGACAAAAACAATAAAACCCATTACAAACGAGGCATTTGTTGCATCCAGTGGGGACATAATTACTTATTATAATAACACATACTGTCTATTTTCATGTTACGTTGCATATGGCACAGCGTAAACATAAAGCCATGTTTGCATTTGTGATCGGAGAAAGGACAAACAACAAGATATATTTTTTCATTGTTAGTTTATGTAAGCTAATGCTTTTTTCTTTTCTATGGTTTACTAAGAAATTCCTCATTTTTTCAAATATTTGCAAATAAATGGCAAATATTTCTTTTCTATGGTTTACTAAGAAATTCCTCATTTTTTCAAATATTTGCAAATAAATGGCAAGTAAAATTCAACATTGAATTATAACAAAACTAAAAATACTCAAATAGAGATTCAAATAGTATTTTCTTTTAAAATGTACTCCAATCTTCAATAATAGATCAATAAAAAAGTATATTATTTATAAATTAACATTATATAAAATATGCTGTTCTCTCTTTTTAGTTCATGGTAGCTTATGCCATTCCAAATCTGCATAACTGTATTATTTTCTGTGGTACACCAAAGATGTACAGCCTTAATTAACATTTACTTTATATGGGAAAAGATGCTGTGAAAGTGAAAAGCGATTAAGGTTGTCAATCAGGAACATTCTCCATAACAGCTGCTTTTGTATTTGTGTTGCCTTTGAAAACATGAAAGTGAGTAAATGATGACACATTTTCAATTTTTTGGTTGGACTTTATTTAATTAATAGAGTTCTCTGTGGCCTCTTTTATTATTTATATTAAGCTACATTGATCACAGAACAATCTCACATGCTGCTTCATAAAGCAGTTTTAATCCTGTAATCCCACACAGTACAGTCACAGTGGCAGGTCCTCTCTTTAGGGAGATGGAACGGCAGACTTCAGCACTAATCGCTGTGATCTGGGTTTGTGATCCAATACACAGCCGTACTCTGTTTTTTTTTTATGCCACATTGTCTATTGTGTGATCTTGTGGGTTGAGTTACTCCTGACTTTTGTCTGAAGATGACACAAATGGCAGAGCAATATACTGTATGTTCACAAATCTATAAATAACACCAAATCATGCAGTTGAAATATTCTGACATCACCTTTGGGATTGCTGATGTTCTGCACATTTTAGAACATCAAGCTCTGTTTTAGCTCTTAATATATACTTAATGTCTGTTCACCACAAAGGACTTCACAGGGAAACATAGTAAATGTTCATTTACACTTAGACATAGTCTCCGTCTAAACCGCTCCAGACCTCACCCACTAATTACCACTTTTACAGTCTCTCTGTGTCGGCGTCAAAACACTTCTGCTCCAGTCTGGCTTTTATTTATAAGATGGGTATGTTTGGATGATTTGAACAGCCTGTTTATCTCTGTTTGTTGGACTAAGATTGAGTGGAGCACTAGTGGTCTCAGACCTACTATGAAGTCTATACTTTACATAGGCTGCTATACTTATATACTGTTTTAAAATCAATGTGATGACATTATTGCTGCTGAGCCTTCTATGTTGAATGAGAAAGTTGGTCTCCTTTTGGTTTTCCATATAGTTAGTTTAGTTCTTTTTTCTTATATTATTTTTTTGTTATATTATTTATATACTTCAATAACTTTTAATAAACGGCAACTATTATGCCCCTTTTTCAAGAGGTAATATTGGTATTGTGTGTGTCCCTAGAATGTGTCTGTGAAGTTTCAGCCCAAAATACTCATTTTTGGGGGTGTGTCTAAAAAAATGAGCTGTTTTGGAGTGTATCGCTTTAAATGTAAATGAGCTGCATATTCCCGCCCTGTCTCCAGAAGAGGGCGTCGGCATATTTCATATCTACAGCAATAAATAGCCAGTAGATGCAGCATAACTGAGATCCGTTGTTCAGCGTGACATATAGGAAGCCAAATGCACTGAAAGTGGGCCGAAACAGAGCAATATTATAGAGCTTGTGCTGTGCTGTGCTGACCTGTCTTCGGTGCGGAACCATGAATGAACAGTGCAATGAAAACTTATCTTAAAATCGCGGCACTGATCAGTTAAAATACTTCAATAACGTACACACACAAATATGGCTTAAACAGAAAGCACAATAACGACATGACATTCACCGTATTTTTGAATAAATAAATATAACCTTGGTGAGCATAAGTGATTCTATAAAAATAAACCTCACTGACACCAAATTGTTAAACAGTATACAAGCCTTGATGATACATAGAACTAAAACACTTGACCTTCAGGGGCCACATCCCATCTGAATCAGTACATGAAATCACAAATGTCTCAATAATATCTGCTACTCAAACTTCTTACAAAAACTACCACAAAAACTAGGCTAATCCTGCCCGGACAGCAGAATGAGTAATGTGAGTGTATAACCTGTGGGAATGTTTTAGTTTTATCCTGCCCTGTTGAAGGGAAATCCATTCTGACTCTCTAAAGTGGTTTGATGGGATAAATTTGGATTAGTGTGTAGTGCTGAGGAGGCACTGATATTCAGGCGTTGATGCTGTCAGCAGAACTTTGATATCAACTGAACATGCTGTGCTGGTTCAAGGCATCATGTAGCAGGTGCTCTGCTTTGTGTAATCTTTGTTTGTAAGTGCTGGCACATCCACTGAGACCCTTTGTGGATCGTATTTGTATGTGTTTAACGACCCTTAATACAGATAACATTACAATTCACTGCTGTCTTGTTTTCCCAAACCTCAGGGAGTGGTTGTTTCACTATTACAGCAGTATATTTTGGCTGATGGGAACTGCTTTTCCCAGCAGAAGATCAAATAATGGAACCCCAGTCACTGGGGCAAAAGTGTTGTATAATTGCTAGATTAATTGTCCTAGTAAATGTACCACATTTAATATTCACACAAACAATGCCTTTCTGTCTTTTAACTGTATTGCTACTCTTCACACATCAGCATTGAAATTATCTTTCTATTATGTATTATTGCTGGAAATGACTGTTAAACCAGTGGTTCTCAATTGTCAGCAAGGCGGTGCTCTGTCCAAGACATTACTGACTACTTTAGACCTTGGTTCTTCTGGGGGGGGGAAACATCATGAAGTAATTGTGACAGCTTCTTCAGAACTTGTGAATCAAACTGTATGATAGCAGACTGCTTTCGATATTGTACAGTATGTGCTTAAACTGTTAATCTTATGGCTTTGTTCACAGCACCAGTGCAGAGCTTCTCTTGCCATGTTAACATCTTAAAGGCACCCAAAAATAAATGAATTTTGTCATAATTGATTCACACTGGCTTCATCCGAATATGAATACTTCACTACTTTATAGTAGGTAAAAAACTAAATAGAAAAAGAGCAGCATGTTGGAATTCGCAGGACCCAGATGACTTATGGTTTTTCGTAATATTCTGTAGAGCACATCAAAGGGATACTCTACCATCACATGAGCGTATGGGAGAGAATTCTTGTGTGTGACAGTAAAACAAAGCAACAGACATTATAGGTCACATGACAGTGACAACATGACTCAAGTACATCTGATTTCATTTATAGTAATCACATTCATACTATATAGATTTCTTTTTTCTTTTTTTTCTTTTTTACTTTTGCAATGTAAGCAATAAGCACTTATTCAAAATAATGTGTGCTTTTGGATGCAGTCTTCATGCAGTTGTTCCAAACCTGTGTTACTTTCTTTCTTCTGTAGTACTTCTGTCTGTGATATTTTAAGAAGTGTGTCAGTGTTTTTGTTCATACAGTGTCGAAGCCAGTGGTAACCAAAACAGTTTGAATTTGTCAAAATATCTCCACAGAATAAAGAAAGTCATGCAAGTTTGGAATGACATGAGGGACAGTAAAGATTATTTTAATTTTTAAAGAGAATTAAATTTTTTGGGTGAACTCTTCCTGTAAGCTATAGTGATGGGAAGTTCGATTCTTTTCCGCGAACCGGTTCTTTCGGACGGTTCGATTCAATAAACCGGTTGAAAAAACGGTTCATCGGTTCTTTTACGCTCGACGTAATGACGTCATTGGCGATGACGTAATGGCGTCACGTCTATCAACATTCAAATATATAAAGTCAGTAATCATAACTTTAGTCAGTTAAAAACCTCAGAATCATGAAAAGTTTACATTTGAATTTTGCAACAACACCTAAATACAGTAACAGCAATAATGTGCATATGAGGATTTAAGTCTTGAAGATATAAAGTAAATAAATTAGGTGTCATCAGCGCATGATCCAATTACTAAACATAATCCATTGCGATGTATTTGTTATTAAATGAACTTACGTTTCGCCAGATTGCCCTTCATCCAAGCCCTCGAAATACCCTCATATGCCCTCAAATATGCTCGAATATACCCTTGAAATGCTCATAACATTACTAGTACAGAATCAGAATCAATCACCAAAAGAATCCCTTCGGTTCAGACATGCTGTGAGTCAGTTGGCTTCACGCTGAATCGCGCATGCGCAGTATCATCAGTTCATCGGTTCTCAATTCGGACGCGTCCGACAGAAACGATTCTCGGTTGAGTGTACTGATGATCCAAAAACCTATGCAACCGGTTCTTGACTCGAGAACGAGAATCGCTCTAACCGGCACGTGCTGCAGTTCAGTTTCATCAGCTGCTCTACTCGTGTTCGTTTTCTGTTTACTACAAACTCATTTTGTGAATGTGTCATCATTAACTAAAAATACAGTACAGATATCTCATAAATCATCCCTTATTCCTATTAAACATAAGAGTCTTTAGAGTCTTAATTATTGTCTGACTTCCCTGAAAACCCATTTGGCCTATACATTATATACAATATACAGATTGGAAACATTAATCTAAAAAAAAAAAAAAAAATCTAAATAAAATATAGTTATTTTATCACACTTTCCGATGTTTAACAAAATACTTACAAAAATTACACGCATGCGCAGTATCATCAGTTCATCGGTTCTCAATTCGGACGTGTCCGACAGAAACGATTCTCGGTTGAGTGTACTGGTGATCCGAAAACCGAAGCAACCGGTTCTTGACTCGAGAACGAGAATCAGCTCATCGGTTCTCAAATCGGACGCGTCCGACAGAAACGATTCTCGGTTGAGTGTACTGGTGATCCGAAAACCGAAGCAACCATTTCTTGACTCGAGAACGAGAACTGTTCCATCAGTGGGCATTGTTCGTTCATTATCTGGCGGCTCGGTGTTCATCTTCAGTTCGGTCTTCACAGCATTTCATTCAGTGTACTCTTTGAGTAAATGGATTACCCCGGGATATTGGTTTATTCTGACTCAGAGGGAGTGTCAGTCACGTTAAAAAAGTTAACAGCTTAAGTAATTTGTGGATTTATGCTTATTGGAGACGTGAACCATTTCAAACGATTTAGTTCGATTTGGTGAACTGGTTCAACCGGTTCACTAAGAAGAACCGGTTAAATTGAACGATTCGTTCACGAATCGGCCATCACTAGTAAGCTAGCATATTGACATATTTTCTGGGTAGAGTTTTTCCAGAGTTTAGCTCCAACCTTAAACAAACACACCTGAACAAGTTAATCAAGGTCTGAAGGATACAGGTAGGTTTTGTTTTCAGGGTTGGAACTAAACTCTGCAGGATAGTGGCCCTCCACTAAAAAAATCTGTGACATTTACTTTAAAATACCAGCAGCTGTGGTTGCCAAAACTTTACAGTAAAACATATAGTACCAAAATTGTAGCTTTTACAGACTTAACTTTTATTCACAATAAAAAAAAAATGTAATTAACTGATGTAATGTGAGTAAACCAACATAATGAAGTACTTTTATCTGTTTTGAACCATTGTAATGCACTGATAACCACCAAAAACTGGTGGTGATGAGAGTCACATGATGAACCAAAGCTCGTCACGAACAGATTTTCTACGAGCTGAGGAGGGCACTACTTATATATACAAGGTGCATACTGCACAGTGTCATTCACACAAACAATAAACACCATCATGGTGACACACATGATACTGAAATAATGCAATAAACAATAATTTACCAACATTAGATGTAAGATTAAACACTAATATACACAACTGATAAGAAAAAAAAAGAAAAAAAATATATATATATAAAAAAGCAACAACATCAATTATGAAGCGTCATGCAGGGAATACTGGGAGTGTCAATTTCTTTTTCACTTACAAAAAACGTATTTTTAAAAGTATTTTAAATACATTTATTCACCGAACATAGTATGGAAACTTACTGTTAACCAGTCAACAGGTTTTTACTGTAGCATTTTTATACGTTTTTACTGTTAAAATCACAATACATTTTTACAAGTGCAGGATCATCGTTCCTCACCCTTGCCATAGAGGAAGCAGTTGCCAACTATAAAATGTTATTTATAAAATGTACAATGGTTGATTCATGCCAGTAATGAGTTGATGAATGAGTAGCACAAATGGAAGATCAGGCAGAGAATATAAATATAATTTCACAAGTTTTCTCAGGAAGTATGGGTTGGGTGTGTTTCTTCTCCAAACTCAAATGCCAGTTCCATTTTTTATTTTTTATTTTAGGTCATGAGGTTGAACTGTCAAACCTGACCATCAAAAAGCATAGCTCTTTATTGGGGAAAAGAATGTGATTTATTCAGTCTGCAGTGTGCAATAGCTCTTCCCTTATATGAATCCTTTAGCAAGCAAGTTGCTGTCAAATACACTGCAGTATTAAAAGAGCCCCTAAAACAACTCTGTCTGGGTTTCTGAAAGATGCACTTTTTCATGCTTTGATCTATATTTAAATGTGTCTTCAGTCATGAGACCCTCATGCTCTGATCTTTCACATCAAGCTCTGAGGCATTGTAGACGAGCATTGAAGTACCATTTAAGGCTTGGCCGTTGTGAAGTTCTATTAACTTTCTCCTGACCTTATTGTGGTTGTAATGTAAAAGCCAGTGGGGTTTTCATCCCCGGCTCAGTAGATGAATGAGTGGATGGTGGGAAATCGACGAGCCGTGACTATACGTCAGAGACCTACAAATATCAATCTCTGCCCTTGCTGCCCCCATTGTCTCTAAGCATGAGTGATTTTTCATTTTTAATGAAGGACAGTGCCAGCAGGTCAAGGTTATTTAAGAAAAATGACCAGTTCTTTCATTGTAAGGTCTCTACAGTGCCTCTGTTGTATGTGCAAAACACACAAAGTGGATATATTTCATCTATATGCAGGATTTATTTAGTATTGTAGAAAGGGTGGTTGCATTTCACATTTTCAGAATTCCCTTTCTGCAATCCAAGTCCTGTGCTGGAATTGACATTGGCGATGACAGACAGTTGGGTATGAAAAGAACAGTGATTCAAAGACTTTACAAGTTGTGTAGTGTATGGCAGACATAACGTAAATATCTCATGGGCATCTGCAGTGCATCTCTCAGGTCTTGCCTGTGATAGTTCACACATAGCAATCATCACTCACATGAATGAGAACTGATTTGCCTGAAACGATTGACATGAATGAGAACCGATTTTCACATATTCCTCCTTATATGCAAAGTATGTAAATTTTGTATAGGGTCCTCAAACTAGACCTCTGCATGGGCCTCAGCGTCTTTTATTTGTTAATATATATATATATATATATATATATTTTAAGTGACGACCAATCGGCCAGTGGCAGACAGTGAGCCTAATATATGTTTGATCAATTTAGCCTTCTCAAATTATCATGACTTGACCAACAGTTTGTGCGGAGACGCTTTGCAGGCCAAGGAGGTGACAGCGTGATCACTTGCATTTTTTTTCAGTCATTTTTGCTAATAAAGGTAAACATGCAGTAATCATTCGTAACTGCAAAAAGTCCACTTTTATTTGTGTGCATTCACAATATCAACAAAACGTTGTGCTTTTATTAAATAAAGAAACCAAACATCATGTGCTTTCAGCCATCTCGTCTTTAACAGGAGTACAAAAATGAACCAAAATTCAGCAAAAACATGCCTCACAGACATGATAAATATAGCTATAGAAAGCTTTAAATTACAACTAAACGAAATTAAACTAATCTAAAACAAACTCTTTCAATATAATCATAATCTGTAAAGATGCAATGCTCTCTAAAGGCACATCTATATTTCCTTACTATTTCTCCCTGTTACATTTATGGTAATTACTTTTGCCGGTGCTTTGTGACAAGCTTAAGCCTATTGTGTGCATTTAAACGCAGAACTGTTCAGCTGCGCTGATGGGCCTGCTACTGCTGCTGCTGTGGGACACAAAAACCGTCTAAAAAACCTGTTGCTCTCTGTAATCGAATGTTAATTAACAACAAAAGAAAATGAATGAATCATTCTCTTCACTGAATAATTTTAGTAAATAAAAAAAGAAGAAAGAGTAACGCAACAAAGCCTATGACCAACACTGGTTGGCGATCTCGATAACCAGGGCTAAAATCATGTGGTGTGTGGGCAACATGAAATGTTGTGTTGTGAATCTGACCAATAAAATTAGACAAGTAAGATATTTAGTGACTGTTTAATTTATACTATTACCGGAGTGGAACAACCCAAACCATATTTCAGAAAAACTCCACCCACAGAAAAACTGGAAGGATTTGTAAAGAAAGGAATAAGTGATATTTTTAGAAAACATATTTGTCTCTCTTAACATAAATGCTTCAAAGGATTTAATGTTGCTAGAGCTGGCAAGAGTTTCACTAATAAAAACAATTACGATGTGGTACAGGGCATATCAGACACTTGTTAACCACAAAAATGAAAATGTTGTGTCTCCAAGTGCTCATTTAATTCAACAGTTCGCATCCTACAATAAACACATTCTAAGAATAGTCCCATCACCTCTTGTAAGAGTGACATAGCCTCCATTTAGAATGGCAGTGCTGTTGTAGTGTAACAGTAGTGCTTTTATAGCTCACATTTGGACTCTGCATTGTCTTGAAGATGAGATCATCCCCTGCTGATGGACATTCACTAGGCCTTTTGTCTTAATCAATATTGCATACACATTTGTTGCATAGTTTGAGCATTTATCTATATGTATTTGTTTGAATGCGTATCTCAAGGGTTTCGTTGTTAGGTGTAACCCTGCACTAATATTTCATTAGTATTACAGGATTTTGGTCATGCTAATTCTTTTTTGTATGATGGTATGGGATTTTACTGTGGTGAAAACACAACAGATCACCGCACT